>NC_139347.1:85630073-86000088 GCF_055883805.1 Amblyomma maculatum
GGGATCCCAGACTGCGTCTGATTACTGAGTAATCTGCATATACTCTTTTTTTTTTGAAGTATTTAACAGTATTCAGGTACTTCAGATGGCTGCAATTTGATCGCTAAAGAAGCACAAGGAAGCAATGGCTTGCCCGATAATAATATTTGACGGGTTTAAACTGGAGGATTCCTTTTCAGAAAGTGCTGTAACGTGGTATTTATTAATAACTTGAATAATGCATTTTTCCATAAGATTGCCCTCATCGGCATTGGTAAGATTATTTAGCGTTTCACTCAAGCTTAAATCTCAAACCCCTCACCTTTACCCATGTCTTCAAGAAACTGGATTTCAGGTAAGGCCCATACCTGCATTCATCATCGAAAGCAACTCCGTGTATACGTCTTCAGGTAACCATTCTTACCACCGTCAGTCTCACTTAAGCCAGCGAATGGAGAGAAAAAAGCTCGAAGTGCGTCTCTGACAGCCCCCATTTTTCCTCCTACCTTAAACGAACTATGAATACAAAGCCTCGTCTGCGAAAACTCGTCTGCTCGAGGATAGTAATATTGAAGAATAAAAATGAAGACGTCGGTAATTTATTCAATGCATTTTTGAGCAAAGTACTAAGGTACGGACGCCGAAATGTCTTGTTGCTTTCTTTTTTGTTTTCTCGTTTTTAAGATTTGTGGTCGCCGTAAAATTTTGCATGTCTCACTCCCTCACCCTATTGTTATTGCTTTTGCCTCTAATTTTTCGTCTTTTAGCTCCTTGCTTCCAAGAGCGATGCTCCTGACCCGGGCGCGTTACAGACGTTAAATAACGGCCCTTTGCTGCCAAGCTGCGCCTGCAACCAGGCGACACCCAAGCACACTTGTTTCAGTGCTCGTTGGCAGCTCTTTCCAGTGATAGGGCTTCACTCGAAGAAAGCTCTCATTTATCCCTTTTTATGGATGCGACAGTGGGCCCGAAACTTCTAACGACCTTCTCCGTCGAGTGAAAGGGATTACAATGAAATATGCTAGAGCATCATCTCGATGGCTCTCAATTCATATCCTCAGAAATCCCTGGGAAGAAAGAGTTGACGTCTTTTTATGAGAGGAAATGTAAGGGATCGCACACTGTCGAATGATTGTGTCCCAATGGTGTGGCGAAGACCCATCGCTATTCAGATAGAAGTCGGTATTGTCCCTTCGACCTTTCCTGCGCGTATAAAAATCCCTTCGTTTATGACCAGGATTATCTGGTTGAAAACTCTTCTTTAGCGTCACTGGGTCTAGAACGACCGCTACAAGCGTGCGAATAGTAGCGTCGTGATTATTTGCTTGCTATAAATTTTTGAGATCTCAAGAGTAATAAGCGAGATCAATGACGACGAGGTACACGCGGGAAGACTGATTTCGCTTTCTCGTGGCTTTTAAAATGTCGTACGGGTTTATGAGGCACACATGGTTGCGAAAAGGAGCTTTGTGGCAAGTCAGTGCCTGCGTCATTATTTTCCACATGTATTAGACCTTGGCCCGTTTGCGACATGAAAAGATCAAGAATGTACGTTCGGTGCCTAGCTAAAATAGTTATTACATTATTGTATTACTGAGAAGAAACGATATTACACAAAAAGAACTAAGCAGCATGGTCTTCGTCTTTGTTCGCCCTATTTCGTTTCTTTTCTGCTCCACTATTATGATCATGAACGGTATTCGGTGTATGGGCGATTCAGCCATTTATCTCAAGTCCGAAACAAAACGAAACATTTAAACAGCCAGAAAAACAACCTTGAAAACATAGTTTTCTCCTTTTTTTGGGTGCTGAAACTGGGCGACTTATAGTAAATGATGAACATTCAATAAAAATCTACGCCGAATGTTCTGTTACTCATCTTTTAGCAGCATCACATAGCTGGCCTGATTACCACTTTCTACTTAACCAGCCAAAGGACGAGACACAGGAAAGAAGAGGACAGGACAAGGCTGTGTCTCGTCCTTTGGCTGGTTAAGTATGAACCCTTACCAACTTGCCCAGTCGTCAACCTTGTTGCATCACTTTCTAGTGGAGCAGTGGTTTGTGTATATCGTTTATGGGGTTTAACATCTCGAAGCTTCTAAGGTTATGAGGGACGCCGTGCTGGAGGGACCCGGTCATTGTATGTTATTGAGTTTTATTATGCCTCAAGATTTATTTCCCAACATCACCAAGGTATAATAACCGCTGACTCTAATGTACTATCGTTATACTAAATACCTACTTGACCAGAGGTTGCATTGCATCGTACAAGTGCCACTGCGCGTGAATGTCACGTATAAGACCCTAGAAGTACGCCGTTGACTTGCCAACTGTCTCTCAAAACTCGCCATTGCCTCGCATTGCCGCACATACGCCGGAAGTTTGCCTGAGTTCAGCCCTTGAGGACTTTAAACCACACGTTAAATAGCTGAAAGAAGGCATTCATTAGCTCATCAAAGACAGCTGCGAAGAAAGTGGAGTGCAAGGCGAGGCGAAAACGATGATGTTTCTAGATCTCTTTATCAGCACTCTTCTAATATGCAGCCGTAAAGGGAAGCAAGCAGCAAAAAAAAAAAAAAAAAAAAAAAAAAAAGGGCGCACAACTGAGCTGGGCTGGCTTCGGGGCGCTTTCATCGGTGAAATGTGGTATCCCTATATTTTCTTTATGCCTTTCTTGCTCGACAAGGGGTATATAGGCTGAGAGAGAGGAGGTGAAGACTATATTAGAAGGCATCTTTACTGCACTCATTCGCGAGTTTCACGTTATTCATGTACCATGTGTCTCATGCTTCCCAGCAATGACGTAACGTAGTCGTTCGCTGCTTGTTATTTCATCTCGCGCAGCGCAGCAAACATAGTCGTTTTCATCGTCGCGCCCAAGAATGAGAGCAGCGTGTAATAATCGCAGACCCAGAAGACCACTGATGTACGGCGGATGTCCGACCTCGGCCGCAACTCGGCGGCCTAGTTCGGACGTCCGCCGGAGTTCCAGCGTACGCACGAAAGCGGATGGTCGAATCTGTTCGCCCAGCGGACAGCCGCCATACGTTCGCCACTGTATTCGCTATTTTAGGCAGCTATGATATAGTTTGTAGTCGTCGTGCTCGTCTCAACTGCTTATACATCAGTAATGCCGTCGAATCTGCATTATATAATGACAGAGCGAATCGATGCTATAGAAGGCTTTTCATTAAACACTTTGTTTCTACTTTCCGCATGTTTCATGGTTGAATTCGTTCTTGAAACATTTTTGAAGAAACGCTCAATGACCACAAAACATTTGCATAATCGTGGTGCTTCGGCGAAACTTTAATCGTAGGCTAAGAAGACGCAGCAATCAGCAAGCTCAAAAACAACGAAACCAAATCTACCCTAAAAAAAAATCTGAAAATAGCCAATCCAATCCAGCTGGCAAGTTTTGTCATGAAAGATAATGGAGGGTGCCTTCACAGACCTTCGTGCTTCTGCGTTCTGCATTTTCTGCGCAGTTACAAACAACTACGGCATTTACGAACTGCTAGCAATATTTTTGTTGTGGCTTGGTGCGCTTGGCACACTTTGTTAACCCAGCGATCCCAAAGTAAGTTTTTCATCGAACTTTTGTTTCTTTAGTTGAACTTTTCTATGCACCGACACTATACAAATTGTGTTGCTTAAACTTGGTGCCCTTTCGGGTAAGGAAACAGCAGCAGCCTAAAGGTCGAGTGTTTTAGGCGAGACTGGCAGGATTCCTTCGCACCGACTAAGTACAGCCTCATGTCTGAGGGCCATCCTTGAAGCTCGGCATTGCTGGACGCTGCGCCAGCAGCAACCAAGTTTTTCTGTCCCTGATAAAAGAGCGCCTTCCTGAGATTTAGATTAAGAGTTAATTAGTAAACCATGTGCAACGTGCTAAGTTGTAAAAACTATACGGTAAAACTTTTAAACTCGAGCCTATCGTGTGACATATCTACACCTGTGGAAACGTCGCAAGGGCTTTTTTTTTTGTGTGTGTGGGCAGCTGCTGATTGTTGTCTCGAGTTTTACGGCAACTACAGTTTATAGAAGGAATGGCTGTATGCACTGTGCAGCAGCGGCTAAATAACTAAATGTTTAGTACTGTCCTTCAGCTTTGACAAATCAGGACAGCAACTTGGGCATGTTGGTTATTAATACGTGACCGAACAGCGCAGAACAATCGGACAACAAGAAGATAAGCGACAAAAAAAAAAAACTCTGCTCTAGTCTTTTTCTTGATCCTTTGTTCTGCGCTGTCCTGGCATAATTTTGACATACTCCTGTCTTGAAACAGTTGGGCTGTGAGCTCTGGTGACTGCAATGCCTTGTTTTATTCAAAACAGGCATACTGGCAGGTCATGCAAGCCACAGGCTCTAAAAAAAATATCGAGCTAAGCAAAAGTAAGATAGCAAAAAAAAAAAATTGTTTTTGCTGTGTCCTTACAGATATTGAAAGGCTCTTCAGAGCTTCGAAGCATTATTGACAGCAAGATAATGCCAAAGCTACACTAGAGCTATGCAGCACCTTATAGTGCATGATACAGAGCTTATGTCTCTCGCTGAAAGCTCTTATCATGCTCTTGGATTCCCATATTGAAGTAGCTTTAAAGCCATGCTTGTTACTGCAGTGATAGCCATAAATTGAATCTATGGCATCATGCTCACATGCAAGGCTTGTGATAGCCGCTGGGTACATAATGTGGGCTACAGCAGAAAGTTGTACCTGGTGATCTTATAAGCAGTTATGTAATTGATACTTTTAGTGTGGTGTAAAAGTTTTTGTGTTCTGTTTCTGTATGGCAATGATTTTCTTGTTGAAGGCTAACATTTGGCTTGCTACAGCAAAAGCCTCTACCTAGAAATTCTTCGTACTGGATGCAGCTGGCAGAAGACCTGGTTAATTGAAGAGATATTTGAGGGTTCTTTGCGCTGTATTGGTTATATATTCAGACTACTGCCGATGATAATAGTTAGATGGCCAGAGCAGCAGCGCACCTTGGTAAGAGAGAAGTGAATATAAGTGCGATGCTTTCAGACGTGTTCTATCCCCCTTGACCCATCCCTTGTTTTTTCATTTCACACTCAAGCATGCCAGAAATTCTGGTAGAGAAAAATTGCCTCGTAAGAAAAAGAACTAAAGATAGAGAAAAAACACTTGTGATATAACCTATTACGGCCTTTTATTTGTTTGTTTCTACATTCAACGGGAAGAGTTCTTTTAACTTTACAATTCTCTCCAGTGCCGCGCACTTCTGCCTGTTAAATGAACCTGGGAGAGTAGAAGATGAAGCTCAGTCACAACGAAGAGCTTGGAGGCCGCACCTCTCAACAAATACTAACAGTGCGCCACATGTTGTGGATCTCATGTCACAGGCCCCATACATGGTCGTCTCGGGGTTTCCTGAGCTTCCATCGGGTCTATGATATTCCTGTTATGAACAACACATTGTCTTTGTATGACCGCATCAACGATAAATGTCGAGAGAAAAACAAGGTGCGCGCTGCCATGAGAGGATGGCAGTCGCTGAACAAAGACGAAGGCTGTCACTCGGCTTGACCCTTCATCGAGAAGCGCAAATTAGTAGAGAGAAAGAAGCCCGGGGTAAATTAAATTCGTGACGATTAAACAGGAGCCTTTTTAGGCATTAAGTGCAGTGCTTTTCGCATTTCCACCTCAAGCAGCTAGACACATCGGGTGGAAGGCAAGTGGTAGACGGAAGTAATTAGCCAGAAGAGTCGCCTCAACTTGCACATTCGTTATATAAAAAACCGCAAATCCCACACAAAAGGGAATATAAGCACAAAGTGAAAGGGGTTCGCGCAACGCCGAATAATGCAAAAGCATGTCATGCACAACCGATAAAAATTCTAAGACTAAACGGATACAGTTCAGTTCCTCTGTATAATGCAAATGCGATCAATAAAGCATTGGTGACACAATATCCGCTGATCTAGATATGCGCGGCTGATTTGACATATTAAAGCTGGGAGCGGGTGTCACCAGACAATTGCGTTGCCTATGCCGAAATAACAGCGCTTGACAATAGCTTTCGAACGAACAACAGCTTTTAGTGGATAATCCAAGGAGGCTGAAGTCTGCAATCGCAGAATGTATTATCGAAACTATATTCTAGTACGAGAGCACATCCGCGGATGCAGAAAATAACACTCTCAGGCAACGCAGTTGATCATTCATGACTTTTCTCCCCTTTTGTATTGTCAGCTACCAAGTTAGAGTAAGCGGCCGGCTAGAGCACGGCTCTCACATGAGAGCCGAAGAGCAGAAATGTGGGCCAGTTGATACATTATGAAGATAGGAACTACTCAAAAGACAATGACAAGAGGAGAGATGTACACCTTTCGTTGTGGTGTACGCCTCTCCTCTTGTCCTTCTCCTCCTTACATGAGTGTATTAGGTAAATGCTGCTATATAAAGCGAGTGATTTCTCCTGCTTCAGTTCATCGCCATAGCTGCGCTTTACGAACTTTCAATGCACGAACCTAATAAGGCTGGTAAGCAGCACCCTCTTTTCAAAAGTCGTCAGAATTATCTTTTAGCCTCGACTATGCGTACCATACACAGTTGAGTAGCTTGCATTTTAAACGTCGAAAAATACACATGACGAACTTATATCTGCAAGAACCTTAAACATGGGTGGAAAGTCGTGACCCCGTTTCTGCATTTGTCTTAATTCTTCAAAATGGCTGCTTTGACGTTTCGCGAATGCACAAGCGCACATTTCAGCTATAGCGTAATAATCCTCGATTCTTGAAAAGAGATGGCTTGGGCTTGATTTGACTTGATTCGGGTAATTGAGTTTATCGCTCTAGTGCAACTCAGGCATTACGGACGAAGTAGTGGGGAGCTCCGGATACTTTCGAACACGTGGAGCCCTTTAACATGCACTGACATCGCACAGCACACTTCAGTCATTTACGTCCATGAAAACTTAGCAGGGATCGAGCCCGCGTATTCGGGATTAGCAGTCGAGGGCTCCATTCGTCCTAACAATATGGAGAGTTTCCCAAGAAAATTGCGGAGTTTTATTCCGGTTAAACCTAGTAATATGGGCGCAAGGTCTATTAAGCGTGGTTACACGTTCATACTGACGTTTCTTCTTTATGGTAGCTTCTCGCTCTTCGTCGGTCTCTGCCTCGAGCCGCTGCTTCTCGGCGAGCAATGTCGGCTGAAGGATCAAACTCAACTCAACTCAACCGGTGCTCAACTCAGCCATCGCGAGACTGAGCAACCAATGTCGGTGAAGGAGCTGTTAAACCCCACGCCCAGTCAGGCGGTATCACAGCAGAGAGCCCCCGTGTCAGTGATCGTACAATCGCTTGGTGGCCCGGGAAGCGCAACGCACGAGGAATAAGAAGCGGCCAGTGGGGGACTAGGGTATGGAACTTAAGCAACTCTAATTACCGCTGAGTCATGGCCAATCCCCCTTGTGGGTGTGTGTCATTTTTATGAGGGCAACAACAACAATGACTGGAGTGCTCGCGCTGTGCTTGCACCGGCGGCTCAACGTTAAACGCTCAAATGAATGACCTTGGAAGTTGCAGTACGAAAAGTGGAACTGCGATCTAAAACATCACCGCCTATGAGAGACATTGGCTGGAAGCTATGACAGGCAGCTTCGATTGCTAATACTACGCTTGGAACAAGCTTCACAGCTCGCAAGTATGCGATGACAGCAATTAGATTCATATTTATAAAGCACCGAACATGAATACTGTATGGGAACTCTCAAAACGCAATTCCTCTTATGCGTGTCCCTCGATCGTGTTGTTCTTCGTCGAATCTATAAGACAATATCATCGCAACAAGAGGAATAGGCTAAAGAGCTCCAGCAACTTGAAATGGTATGATTTGAGTTTCGGGATCAGACTCGTCTCGGCCCCTTACATATAAGAAAGGGGAATGAATGTTAGTCCACTGTATGCATCCATATCCATATGAAGGTAATGAGGAGACAAGAGAAGTTGATCTAGTGTCAACACAACTAAATTTAAAATTCTCAGTACTGTGCAAGTACGAACAGTTGGGCTTTTTTGCACTTCATTCCTTCATTTTCGAGAAAAGGCCTGCTGGCGCTACTTTGGTTCATCTCAAGGAAAGGAGAAACGACGCACACAATGTTCCCTCACCTAATGTTCATTGTTTCTTTTTTACACTTAATTGCCGTTAACTTTCTGCTTTATTCTCTTAATTTCTAGACTTCATTCACCTTTTCCTATTCACTTGTCTTTTAATTTCTTGCCTATGTTATTTTTGTCATTGTTCTGTTATCTTGTGCTCTCTTTTTCTCTTTCTGTTCTTTTTCGAGATTTCGGACTCGAACGCTGCTTTGTTTCACCGATAAAGAAAGACGGAATACTGGTCCTCATGTACACCCTGTCAATATGAAGGTAGTGACAATAATGCTTCCGGTCTGGTAAGTTCTTTTTATATGTATAATGCCCGCCCGGCGTACTTGATCAAACTCATTTTTGCTCTTCGTCTGCTTTCTTTCGTTGCATTTGCACTCTTCGCGCTCTCAAAGAAAATATATAATGTAATGAAAGTACAACGTGGAGGTTACTTCAGCTAAACCTAACTCGTAGATGACGTCCTACCGCTAGGAAATACTATCTAAAAGGGTTGCCTGTGCATGAGCGGTAACGGATGTTTGATATCCTCTTCTCTCCCTTCATTTTTTCCTACCAAGTACGTCCATTTACTGGAAATCATGAAAGTTCCGTTCACTCTTCCATCATACAGCGATTCTTCGCCGCGCAAAAGTTATCGCTGTACGCGGTTCCTGCCTTTACTTCCTGCATATTCCCATTTTCTCCCTGATTCTTGTGCACTGAAAGCACGGGAAGAGCTTTGGACTAGGAAGCCTTATAGGAATAGAACTTAGATCATGCATCATTTTGTTTACTTTTAGTCGTGAAGCTTAGCAGACAAGCCAAAGTCACGGAAGAAAGTTACGCAAGAAATGCGCTAGGGAGTATTACGAAAAGGCACACCACAAAATGACACAAAATGAAGAATGACACCTGCGTCTAGAACCTGAAAATGCAGTTTGGTTTATTCATGTTTTACAGCCGGTTTTTAGTGCTTGAATATATGCGAGAAGCACTTTTCTATAGGATTCACATTTTACCCTTGAGGTCTACCTTTCACTCCCGTATAAGCTCAAAAAAAAAAAAAATGATATATTGGGAACTCCTTGAAGGAGCCTTGCTGAAATGCGTTTATAAAGTAGGCAGCGAGTTTTGAATCTACATATAATGAACATCGAACCGATCCTTGTTGTGGCGTTTTACCATAATGACATCTATGTCGCTTATTCTTGCTTTTTTGTACAAGTCAGGCATGCCACTCATAGATCTATAACTTCGTCAAAATATACGTTTACTGTTCCAAAGGAAGACTACAATATTCAACCTTCGAAACATAATAAAAAATAGTCGTTTCTTGACCTGAGCTTGTAAAGGTTACCTATATTCACTGTTTCGTACACAACGGCAGGTGTACGAACTACCTAGGTTTATCCCAGTCTTATTCTCCTTGTTATTTCCCTTTTATGATCAGGATCTGCTGGTGCTACCTGTCCTAAGTAGACATATTCGCTTATTACTTCCCATGCTTCGTTACCTAAAAACTGCTGTTCCTACCCGAGGCTGTTGAGCATTACCTTAGTCTTCTGCATATTTATTTTCAAGTCTGCCTTTCTACGTTTTCTGTCTAGGTCATCAATCATTCTTTGCAGTTCATGCCCTGAGGTACTTAGTAAGGCAATGTCATCAGCAAATCAGAGATTACTGAGGTATTCTGCATCTACCCTTATCGCTAACTTCTCCCATTCCTAGTGTCTGAATACTTCCTCTAAGCAAGCTGTGAGTGGTACTGGGGAGATTGTGTCTCCTTGCCTAACAGCTTTCTTTATAGGTGTTTTGTTGCTTTTTTTATACTGAAGCGTGGTTGCTGTGCAGCCACTACATATATATATTTCAGTACTTTTACGTACGGCTCGTCGACACCATGATTTCGCAATGCCTGCATGGGCACCGAGGTTTCTACTGAGTCAAATGCTTTTTCGTGATCAATGAATGCTTTGTATAAGGGCAGGTTATATTCCGAGCATTTTTCTATGACCATCTTGATGGTATGTATATGATCTATAGTAGAGTACCCTTTCAAAAGCCTTCTTGATCGTTTGCTTGATTGCAGTCTAAGGTTGTCCTGATTCTATCAGCGATTACCTTAGTAAATACCTTAAACTTAACAGACAGTAAGCTGATTGGTCTGTAATATTTACGTCCTTAGAGTCCCCTTTCTTATGAATGAGGATAATGTTTGCATTCTTCCATGATTCCGGTACCGTCGATGACACCAGGCACTGCGTATACAGGGTGGTCAGTTTTCCTAGCACGATATCACCCCCGTCCTTGAACTAATCTACATTATCCTCTCTAGCTGCTTCCCCCCCCCCCCACCCCCCCCCCCCCCCCCACCTTTCATAGTTGCTAACGCTTTAATAACCTCGCACCGGCAGAACGTCTATCTGCTTTTTCCTGCTGCCAATCTGAATACTATCCTGACTGCTTTGGCTACTGCAAAGATCAGTATAGAACTCCTCAGCTATTTTGACTATCTTGTTCATACTTGTGATGATCTCGCCCTCCTTGTTGCTTATCAAATTCATCTGATATTTGCCTATGCCCAATTTATTCTTCACCACCCTAAGGCTTCCTCCGTTCTTTGCAGGATGCTCAATTATTTATGTTATACTTGTTTATATCGGCCACTTTGAGCTTACTGATTAGCTTTGATATCTCTGCCAATTCTGTCCGGTCTGTTAGATTGGAAGCTTTTATACTTTGACGTTTCGTAATCAAATCTTACGTCTCCTTAGACAGCTTACCGGTATCCTCTCTAACTATGATCGCCTACTTTTACAGTTCGCTCAGTAATGACCTTTCTGAAATTATCGTTCATTGCTTCTAGGCGAATGTCGTCGTCCTCAGTTAGAGCTGAATATCTGTTCTGTAGCGAGATCCTGAACTCTTCTACCCTCCCTTTCGCCGCTAATTTGTTGATAGACTTCTTTTTTACTAACCTGTTTCGTTACCTCTTCAGATTTAGTCTAATTTGAGACCTTACCATCCTGTGGTCACTGCATCGCACTTTCCCGATTTCCTCTACATCCTGCATAATGGTGCGGTTAGAACACAGTATGAAGTCAATTTCCTTTTTAGTCTCCCCGTTAGGACTTTTCCATGTCCACTTCCGGTTCTTCCGTTTGCTAAAGAAGGTATTCAAGATTCTTAGGTTTTGCGCTCGGGAAAGTCAAATAGTAACTCCCGCTTGCTATTCCTAGAGCCAATGCCATAGTCACCCACTGCCTGGTCTCCTGCCTGCTTTTCCCTACCTTAGCATTGAAGTCGCCCATTAGTGCAGTGATGGTGGCTCAGCTAAAGCCATTTGGCAGGCCGATGCAGGCGCACGCATTTTTTCCTCTCTCCAACAGTCGAAACAACCAGAACAAGAAGCGCAAAAGAAGAAAGAATTCCGGAGCAGTTTCCACCACTATCGCAAACATCGCACACCAAAACCAGAGTCTTTTATCCTCTTTTAAAATGCGGACGCGCAGCCTAATCCAAATCGGGCTCATCGGATTTATCAGCCGACATTTCTAACCCGTATTCCACACTAGTTAGTAACTCTCTATATTGATATTGTAACTAGCATGGTTGAACAAGTTTAACTTCCCGTCCCTTTCGGCGACATAGCAATGCCGAGTCTTGTACCGGATGTCTTGTACCGGATGGCTGAAACAAAATTAGGGACACGCTTAAGTTTCGCCTTAAGAGCATACGTGAGGCGCTTCTAACACCACCTGTTCATGCGAACCTGCCTACATGACTTGGAAGCAATGTTTCTGAATCGTGATCCAAGTGTCCTGGGGGTCTCGAATTCATGTCAGATGCAGTGCCCAATGTTGGCAGCTCCAGCGAATTCGGCCATGACATGTGATTTTGGAACGTCATAGAAACCACAGACCATTGAGGGCCCGACCATCTCGCTTGCCAGCTACCAGAGGCACACTCTTGCTTTTACTGGCAAGCCGACAGACAGACATGCTGCTCAAGATATCTTTAGCAATATCCAAATTGTATCTATTGCCAGCCTCTAATGTGTTATCTTCAATCTTAGCTGGGACACTCGGTATATATAATTGATATTGGGTGGTTGCTCTGCTATGGTGATGCTGTGTGCGCCTTTGTGTGAGAGCAGAAAGCATCCACATGATAGCGCACTCGGCAACAAATGATCGCTTGATGATGAATGTATGAGTGTATGTGTATGTTTATCTGGAGTGGTTTACTCTTCTGCCTAAAGGAAGAAAAAGCATTGGGAGGGGTGAGTTAGCAACGGGGCAAGAGCCCGACTCCTTGGCGAGAACCAGACGCGAGTCAAGACACTGCTTTAAAAATCATACGATTCATCCATTGGCCGTGATAAGGTTTTCGAAGGCAGGTACCATAGTACGGAAGACGTGCTGCTTTCTAGATCCGATGTGGACCGGCACTCGCAGATCAAATGGGATCTCTGGACCTCTGAGCAAGACTGTACTTCGGAAACCGGGCACCGTCACGGCGTCATCTTGCGGACCCGGTCCCGCGATTGGGCTTGGACCAGCTGCCGGTTGAAGCGGTAGGGGTTCTTGTTCGAAGCCTGTACCATCACCATAGCTCAATTTTATGTAGAAAGAGGGCGAATCATGAGCGAGAACGGTGTGCCAGCTCTTGCCCTCCTCTCTGTATTCCCTCAAAGAGATGAGTGTGTCAAGATCGGGTGGTAACGTCATGTCTTATCTTACACCGCGTTGCTGATGCTTCACGAATGTCTCGACACAGGTCCCGAGGTGGCCCGAATTCTTGAAGGGAGTGGCTCCGATTGGGAGCTTTCCCCGCCAGCGCCGGTTACTAAATGCTCACACACTGCATCATCGGAGCCATCGTTTCCTTCGATGCCCACGCGTCCGCGTGCATACCTCAGTATAAAACGAAGGCTACGAAATGTGTGGTATTCTTTCTTTGGGGCGCCGATTCCTTGCCACTTCTTAAAATAAACGCGTTGTTGTGCGAAAATAAGAAAACAACCATTTTCCTGCGTTGTGACATTTTGACCGGTGCAGCTTGTTGTACTCGGCTAGTAAAATAGCAATCCATGGGAAGGCATTTCGGAACGAGCACGAAGTGGTTTAGACTGAACGATTCCTAGTTGGTTTCGGCAAGAACCAAACTGGAAATGTTTACATAAACCAGCTGCTGGAACCAGCTTAACTGGTTAATATTGCCATCTGCATGGTCCACTTTATTATATTTCCTAGTGCTGCAGCCGCATGCTATTTCTCATCAAATGGCCATCTAGTAGAAGCACGTAGCTCTGAAAGGCTGTCAGTCATGCGTGCATACGAAGACACATCCATGGCCTCGCATAAACAACGAATAATTCTTGTGTGAAAGCCACTCTTCCGCCGCCATTCTGTGCCATATTCCCCTGATCCTTCCATGGCGCGGACTCGTCTAGAATTCCCGCTTCACACCTCGTTATTTTCGCACTTGGTTAGGAATCTTTGTTCTCACCAGCCGTGCCAGAATTAAAGACCTTCAATAGAACTTGTAGGTCTGCAGATGGCGAAACTGTTTTAGACCAACCACGTAAAGAGAAGGTCGACGAGTGATAGTTGTGTTTTACTGGAATCATTGCAGTTACCCGAAAATCGTAAATCATTCAGCGCAGTCTGTCAACACCATTAATTTCATCGCATGCCATTAATTTAAGGAGACTGCCCGCGTTTGTGGAAATTAGCAGTGGGCAGTAATATTGTGTTGCACTTTAATTTCTCAGTCTACATCTCAGGGCATTTTGAGCCTGCTATTGCGTTTATTTTTATATATCCTATCAAATAGATATTCGTTAGTATAAGAGGTTCCTTGCGAGAACAAGTATTATATGAACCGGCAGGAAAATACTGCAAGAGACTAGGCAAATGTTGAACGCCAGAAATCTGAAGGCAATTGTTCTTGACAGAAGTTTTTGAAAAGAATAGAGAGAACGTGTTCTTCGCTGATTTATGCTAGGCCTTAGTTTCGGCGAGCATACTATGGACGAAAATCAAGAATCCGGTGTTTAAACAATGGCTACAGAAGTATTTAAATGGGACCTCTCATGCAGTCTACACTGCAATGAAACTACCATCAGCATCTGTATGCAGGTACACTTGGTTAGATGCGAGATGAACTTAGCGAATCCTTCGGATAGATCTGCTCATCCTATGCATTAGCACCAGTAGTGATCATTCGATAAACAGATAAAGCGCAGGCAGAGGACCTTGTTGAATAGACCGCTCCGTGAAAGCATTCACACCAAGCTCCATTAAAAGCAGCAAGAGTGCTGTAAAGACTCAACGCGTGCCCCAGATCAAACCTTCTCGAAAGCGCATTAAGCCGTAAAGTTAAGGCTTTCGCGACCGTGGAGAACGCCTTTCTCCGACCACGCGTGAGAAGCACAACAATGAAGATTCCTTTAGGTGAGGGCTTAAAGCTGTTTCAATTAGGAAGGAATTTTGAGGATTGTTCCAACGAATTTTAGCACATACTCATTGTGGACTTTGTTGCGTTATCTTGTTTCTGCTGTGCGGAACTATCCTGCACTTTACAAGCAGGATGGAAGCTACAAAAATGCTTAGTAAAGACATTGAAGAAATGCACTAAAAGAGCGCGAACTAGAGCGCGAAATGCTTTACATTTAAACAAAAAATATCCATAATGACTCGTACTCATCTGGCGCCTACCGGGCCCTAGTGTTCTCCGGCCTTTTTTCTACGCATCTCTGATAGGTATGTTTTCAAGCAGCCTATAACTGGGCGCAGACACACCTGGCATGTTCTCATACCTTTAGAGGCAGAAAACGAACTTCTGATAAGACGAACAAATTTTCGTCACCTAGTTTTCAAGTTATTCCTCAAGAGAGTAAACTGCATAATATACTTTGAGGTGTTAACGTTACATAGTACTTGATCACCATTCTTAAGTTCCAAACGGACCATGACAAATGCCATAGTGTACATCGGCCGATCACTATAAGACGGTGCTTAATTGTCAACCATTAGATTATAGCGCGTGCGTGCGCTTGAGTGTGATTTTTTCTTGTCCCGTTCGTGGCGCACTGTTTTTATTAAAATCATATATGACAATTAGTCAGGCATGTTTCTGAAATTCTGTAGATTCTCCATTCAATAGGAAAACAAGTCGAAAGATGGAAGCGCAAAGAGGCGCACAGAAGACATAGTGTCCATTAGAGGTTCAATGTGCGATGTCTTAGAAAGGGGAAACTCTAATGCCAAGCATTTTCGTCGGATCGGTCCATCGATTCGGAATATGAATTTTTAGCATACCGTTCTGCTTTCTCTTTCTCTATCATTAAAATTCTTTGCAATTCCCGACCCCTTATTTACTTAGCAAGGCAATGTAATCAGCGAATCGCTGATTGCTGAGGCATTCTCTATAATTTCTGATCCCTAACGTCTTCCATTCCAGGTCTCTGAATACTTCCTCTAAGCAAGCGGTAAATAGCATTGTAAAGATCGTCTCTGTTTGCTCAACACTATTCATTAAGAGAATTTTATTTCTATATAAGGAATGTATTTACTCTGCAGCCCCTATATATATATCTTCCAGCAGTTTCACATATGGCTCATCAACCACCTGCTTTCGCAATGCCTGCATGATTGCTTAGTTTTCTACTGAGCCGTATTCGGTTTCGTGACCTACCGCATTTATGCGATTCTAAGCACGTCCTCTTTTTCACTATGGTGATGCTAAATGTGAGGGGTCCAAGATAAAAAAAAAAAATAGAAAATGAAGCCTTATCCATGTCCTCTTCTTTTCGCGGCGTTATCTCGACGAGGCGGGCTTGCGAGAAGTAAAACTTTATTTGGTAAAGGTGTCCGGCAAATCGACTTAAGTTCACTTTATCTTGAAACTTCAGGCAGCCCTCTACAATCTCGTTACGACTTTATATGCTGCTCTAAGACAACTGATACCAAACCAAGCAACGTGTGCCCGCGATACCCGTGAAACCTTGCGAGCACCGCCGATACCAGGCCCTCGTGACAACACGCTGATAGATCGGGGATGGTTTTTTGGCGTTTCATCCCGCCATGTATTGTATAGTGTTTGAACATCGAAAATATGAAGCTGAAGATGAAGCCACGAACGACGCTATGTATACACCTCGGGAATCGGAGCGCCCGGTTCGACGAAAGAGGGATCAAACTATTTTGGCGACCTTGAATACGGGCTCTTCCCTGCAACAGAGGTGGGGTATTCACAAACGCGCCTCGACTTGACGTTACCCCGCCATTCTACGGAGTGGACAAATCAACCGCTCCTCCCCTCCAGTGCCAATGCGAATTCGATTACGCCCGTCGGCATTTCCTGCGACAAGGAGTCCTCGAGAAATCCTCCTGCACTCGAAACAACGCAATTGGCGCATGCATGGAGACGAGTTTTAGGACAAAATGTTTCCTAAAACTGCATGCTGCAGTGTATACCGCGCTCATTTTGTCATATCAAGTCTCCTAAAGAACCTTCGCAAGCGACCGTGACGTTTACAGCCTAGTAAAACGTGTTTTGCGGGCTGCAAGAAAAAAGCGGCTGTGAAAAATGGCTGAAAATGCTTTTACATCTGGCAACAGTTGCTGCTGGTGACGTACTGTTTGCGTAGAATAAGGTTTTGAATGCATGGGTTCATTATTGTTTGGTGTGAAATCTCTCTTACGCTCGCCCTTTGCCATTAGAGGGCTCGGGCGGGAGCGGGGAAAGCAAGCCTGCAACTTCGCAAAACGTTGCAACGCATGTACGCTGAATCCAATTCTTCAGAAGCACATGTCGTTGGCAGCTTCCAAACAAGCTTGGAGCCTAATACGTTCCCTCGACAGCGCAGCGCATCAGATGACGCACCTACAGTCGTGGACAAAAGTGGTAGACTCCACGCGAACCGCAACGATTGCATCTTTTCAGTATAAAAAAATCTGCCACACAAAACTGCTTGGACAAGATAGCGTGGAGTATACCACTTTTGTCCCCGGGGGAACCAACCCTCAGGCGACGAGCAAGCAATTAATGCGTCGGGTGCAGCACAGATGTCCTCACAGCTCAACCTCGGCTCCGGTGCCTTCCAGCTTTCTGCATGCAACAGGCCGTACTCCACAATTTTGCCGGCTTCTACGGAAGCCACTGCGCAGGGCGAGATAAACATCAGCCATCTAATGCACGCCCCAACTCTGACTCGGTAGACTCTGAAACTTTGCTGATTTATCCGCTTACGACTCGAAATGTGCCCGCGCCGCAGAATCGTAATGACTTGATCAACTAGCACCGTGTCTGCGGATGGTCACAGTTATTCATTCTCGGTGGTACTGGCAAGAACGGGGAGAAGGCTGGCCACGGCAGCACCAGTAAAACGACAACGTGCCAGAAGTTCCGGGTCACTGTTAATCAGCCAGTGCTTTATAAAATGTTCGGTTCATCCTCATTGCATCCACTTCCGCGAAAAGCTTAATATGCCAGCAGAACGAAGTCGACACGTCCAGCGGACGCTACGACGTCCGCCGTGTTTACAATCGGAGGTCTGGCTCTGCGTAGGATTCGCAGTGCACTATGCATTTGTTTGCCGATATTCTACATATGCTGCTTGTTGGCGTTATGTTATCGCATTTCCTTTTGTTGTAACCCTGGTGACCAATCTTAACTGGCTGTGCCACAAATGTCGTCGAAGATCGATCACACCGAACTAACGCTAGAGCAGCAACAGCAGTTTCCAGGCATAATTCATTTATGCCGCGCACATTGGGAAAAAAAGCATTCGCGGTTGCACTGCGGAAGCGCTTGATCAAACTGTGCCACAGATAATATGTGTCTGCTCTACCTGGAATGGTCATTTGAAAACGTTTATCCTCAAATATTTTATTAATTGCATTTTTTACAACTTGGTACTTCGTAGATTAAGGAACTGCCAAAGAAAGACAGCTAAAAAATATAACTGCGAGTTCCTGAAAACATGACAGTACGATGCCGGCATGACAGGGTGGCCATCAAAAAATATAGGTTGTACATTGCACCCTAAAAGAACAGCCGATAAAACTGAAAACTACAAATGAGTGTTCAGCACTAATGCGACCTCCTAACTACGCTAGGGTAAGCTATTTCGGTAAGGTTGTCTGATAATTGGGATAAGCGAGGCAAGAAAACTGCCAAATGAAGTTTTCCGCCTCACCACAAAACCGGCAGTTGTTGCGGTAATGAGGTGGTTTGTGCTTTTAGGACTACGAAGCAATGAGACGCAGCACAGAAAAAAGGAAAAGGAAACACACGCTAATGAGTGGCGTACTCAGCCACTGGAGACATTGCGAACACTTTCGCTGCTGAGCTTGCGTAATTCCTTCACTCACCAGCACAAGAAGACGCTGCACTATTGTGAAATGTGCGTCCGCAATGAGCGTCCGAAAATATTTCTTGCTAAGCTTTTTTTTTAGTACAATGAGGTTCGCCTATCCTTTCGTAGTCTTGCACCGAAAACTCAATGTGAAGCCCGATAAAAATAAGGGTCTTCTTTATTTTTATTCCTGAAAAATTTTCAATGGTCATTAATACAGTCGAAATGACAGGGCAAGCTAGCTAATTCTCAAACTCGGCCCTTTCATATTTTGTGACTGTTGAATCTCACCGCCGAAGCCATCTTGCACCTTTTAGCATTATTCAATATATGTATATTGTGACGACCCAAGAAGCCAAAGGCGTGCGAGTAGGTGTTGGGCAGACGCACAGGAACGAGCAGGCTAGCCCACGAAGCGTTCTTTTAATCTTGGTATGTACAAGTTATGTTCAATATTTAAAGTGTTATGCACGTTAGAGTTATGTACAATAGAAAAGTGAAACATTAAAATAACCTTGAAATCCCTACACAAAGATGCATTACGTAGTCTGCAAGATGGACAACGGAGAGATACGTGGTAAAAACCGCGTCGAGGGCGCATCACGCTAGAAGAAAGGCTTCAACCTCAACACTTGTACGATTTGAGGCCGCTGAAGCCGATGACCCATTGTCGCAGTTCCGTCGGGCAAAACTTCATAGTTAAGATTGCGGACGCGGTGGGAGACTTTGAGAAGCAATTTACGAGCTTTTCACACAGGCCCTTGTGGCGTGTGGGGGTCCACACCCGCACCTGGTCACCCGGTTTTATACTGCACATCTCAGTGGTGAAGGTTGTAATGTCGGACGTCGGCAGCTTGTTTATCATTGATGTGCAAGCGGGCGATCTGACGTACTTCTTCCGCTTGTTCCACGAATTAGCCAGCACTGATGCGATTTCATCACCACTTGGTAGCATGACGTCTATAGCATCAGAGAACCACCCTACCATACAGGAGACGGAATGGGGTAAAGCGGGTTACTTCCCGCCTCGCGGTACTGTAAGCGAAGGTAATGTAAGGAATAGTTTTGTTCCACCTCTTGTGCTCAACATCCACGTACATTGCGATCATGTCTGCCAAGGTCATGTTTAGCCGTTCTGTTAGGCCATTCATTTGCGGTTGGTAGGCGGTGGTTCTTTGGTGTTGAGTATGGCTCAGTATGGCTCAGTATCGGGATGTGCCGTAGTAGCTGAGCAGTGACTGCCTTTCCCTGGTGAGTGATGATGGCTGACGAAGAATCATGCCGAAGAATGACGTCGTGCATAAAAAGCTGAGCCACATCAGCGGCATTACCTCGCGCAAATGCTTTCGTCTCAGCGAAGGGGCTCAAGTAGTTCGTGCAAATTACGATACACTTTTTACCGGCCGACGACAAAGGAAAGGGCCAAATGAAGCCTGCACCAAATCTGTCGAATGGTATTTATGAGGGCTCGATAGACTGAAGCATATCGCAAAACGGAAGCGCAGGTTTCTTTCGCCAAGGGCATTGCCGATAGGTTCGTTCATAATGCTTAACGCGCGACTTAAGTTGCGGTCATTAATAATTTTGCCGGCTCTAGAGAGAGTGTGCGTGAAACCAAGATGGCCGAACTTCGTTTCGTCACGACGTGCAAGGAGGACTTCACCTCGTAGATCAAATGGTACGTCGAGAAGGTAAGTTCTTGCACTGGAAGCAGAATTATTTTTTAAAGGACACCACTCCGGAGGCAGAAGTAGAAAGGCCCGCGAGCTATGTCCCGTGGTATAACCGGGTGCCCTCCTGCGCGATGACCGATGAGCAATCGCAGCTCTGGATCGGAACGCTATCTGAACAAGAGGTCGGACTGCTCCTAGGAAGCCATCGCCGTCCGCAGTGTCTTGCGAAGGGTGTTCAGCGGCTGCGAGTAACAGGCTTTCAGCGTCTGCGTGCTTCCAACCAGACTTGTAGGTGATAGCGGAATAGAATGTTTGCTGTCGTAATGTCCAAGCAAAGCTGCCACAAGGGTCTTTTAAATTGTTCAGCCACACAAGGAGTGGTGATTGGTGATGACACGATATGGCCTTCTATGCAGGTACGGAGAAACTTAGCGGCGACCTAAATGCCGTCAAACATTCTTTTTCAGTGGTAAAGTAGTTCGACTCAGCACGAGAAAGGGCGCGGCTGGCATAGACAATTTCCATCTCTACAGCGTCTTGCCGCTGAACAAGGACAGCGCCAAAGCCGACGTTGCTTCCATCTGTGTGCACCTGTGTGGCGGTATCGTAGTCGAAATGGGCGAGTATCGGGGGCGCGGAGCATGGAGACGATGCCGTATCACGTCGAAAGCTGTCTGTTGTTCCCTGCCCTAGGAAATTGCTGCATCATCCTGAGTTAAGGGCGTGAGAGGGCTGTCGAGCTGAGTGGTTTTTCATAAACCAATGGTAGTAGCAGCAGAATACCAAGAAAAGTAAGGCTTCTTTCTTTTCTCTGGCCACTGGAAACACTGCAACAGCCGCGATGTTCTCAGGGTCAGCCTGGATGCTGCCAGCACAAATGACGCGCCCAAGAAACCTAAATTTAGTGAAACCGAAGTGGCACATTTCAGGTCTGAGGGAGAGGTTGGCGGACCAAACTGATTCGAGGACAACTTTGAGACGGTGCAGATGCTTAGTGAATGTTGCTGAAAAAATGGTCACGTCGTCCAAGTAAAGAAGGCATGTGTGCTTTAAACCAGTGAGAAGAGTCTAATCATCCTCTGACCCCGCCGGGGTGGCGCAGTGGTTACGGCGCTCGACTACTGTTCCCAAGGACGCGGGATCGAATCCCGGCCTCGGCGGCAGCTTTTCGATGGAGGCGAAAAGCAAGGCGCCCGTGTGCTGTGCGATGTCAGTGCACGTTAAAGAACCCCAGGTGGTCGAAATTTTCGGAGTCCTCCACTACGGCGTCTCTCATAGCCTGAGTTGCTTTGGGACGTTAAACCCCACAAACCAACCAACCAAATGTTGCAAGAGCGCAGTACAGCCCGATGCGGAATACACGAAATTCGCAAAGCCCATCAGGTGTGACGAAGGTAGTTTTCTCATCAACTTTTATTTGTAAATAGTCACTTCTGAGATCAATTGAAGGAAAGTAGTTTGCTTGCTGAAGTCGGTCCAGGCAGTCGTCTCTGCGCCGTAGTGGATATCTTTCTAGGTCACGCTGTTCAGCTTTCTGTAGCCGACGCTGAAGTGTAGTGTGTGTCTTTTTGCTTGATGAGGATGACACGAGACGACCATGGGCTATTTGATAGTTAGATGACGTCATCGGCGGGCATCTCTCGGACTTGCTTCTGGGTAGCGTCTCACTCGCGAGGAGACACACGATAGGGCTGCTGATGGATGGCTCGAGCCCCTTCATGCGTAATGATCCTGTGTTTCACGATGGACGGACGTTTGCCGCACTTGAAGATGACGTGAAACACGCTTAAAACGCAAGCAAGAGATCCTGCAGCTCCCTCTTTCCAGCGTGTGGACAATCTCGATTTATTTCGATGCCGTTGACTGCATCCTCTTGTACCTCAGACACCGTTGCCTCGCAAGTAAAACATTCGGCAACTTCGTGAGTAGGTTCTTGTACGCTATGGCTCTTCTACGGAACAGATGGCGACGCTCATTGCTGAAATTTGCAATGGGAACTTCTGTCTGACCGACAAAAATCAAGCCAAGACCGCGTGCTACATAAACGCCTTGAACAAGAGAGCTACAATAGGTTCAACAAGTCTGAGTCTCCGCTGTGGCTTGTCGCAGGTAACTCTCGCACGGATACTGGCGCGTGAGGGCACTGTGCTGTTATCGTCGGCGATTCGCAGTGCAGATCGAAACCCTCTAAGGTCAAGCTTTTCTGTCGCCATCTCAGTGGAGAACGTTACCAATCAATTCGGCAGATCTATCGTGGCACAATGCTGGTGGACAAAGTCGATGCTCAGGATCGCATCGTGAGAGCATTCGCACAGAACGAGAAAATGACAACGAAGTGCAGCCACGAACCTTAACACAGGCTGTTTGCAAAACACTGTTTGCAAAACGCACTAATAACCTGTGCTCACTGCTGCTCCCGAGCCCATGAGCTTTGTGTGATATTTGTGAAGACTCCATTGACGTAATTAGCGAATTGGTGTTGCATTCTGGGGACATTTAATGCAATCCTGGCCCGAACAAAAACAACACTGCTGTATCAGACTCTGCTCGGCTTGATGAAATTATTGCGCGCCTCAAAATCCTAACAGAGGGGCAAGCTAATTTGTTGGGAGTTGTTAATGACATTAGCTCCTCTCAACAATCAATTGAATCGAACATTGATGCTCAAATGGTCGCATGTCAAAGGTGGAGACCAGGACGGCTGATATTGATGAATTTGGACACCATATACAAACTGCGCAAGGAACAATTAGCGGCGTTGTTCTGCAAAGCGATAGCCTGCGTTCCCGTCTCGATGACCTGGAAGACCAGGCTCGTCGCAACAATCTTGTGTTCCATGGCGTTGAAGACAGCTCTGAATCATTGGAACAGTCTGCGGAAAAGCTTGTTGGCTTGCTTATGCAGTATATAGACTTAGAAATACTTCCTAACGCAATAGAGCGCGCTCATCTTCTCGGTGGACGCTGCCAAGAAAACAAATGCAGACGTTTAATAGTCATGTTTTCTCATTTTAAGGTGATAAAGAGTGTGCTTCTGCAAAGCTGAAAACTAATGGAACATGATATATCGGTCGTTGAAGACTTTTCACCAGCAACAAGGCATACGCGGAAGATGCTGTTCGAATTAGCGAAATCGTTACCAGAATCGCCCATTTTTCACCTCCGCTATGATAAAGTGCATGTGAATAAAAAGATTTACGTTTATGACAGCTCAAATGATAGTGTGCAGGAATTAAAACAAAGAGTTTCGCGCCGCCCAGACAAAAAATATGCTAACATAAGCAGTGCACCGGCTTCGAATACTCGATCGCATGCAAACCAAGCGACGATGTCTGGCGCGCCCTGTCTGCAATCGTCGTCCTAGCAATCAAAGTTAACTGGCAGCGAGAACCACGTTCAGGTGCTGTTTGCTAACATAATAAGTGTACTGAACAAACGCGATCGACTTAATGCTCTTAACGGTTTCATTGACGCAGACCTAATCATTCTAACGAAGACCTGGCTGAACGGAAGAATTGAAAGCAGCGAAATTTTTTATAGTCCCAAAACATACGATATCTACCGTTCCGATAGAGAAGGCAGATACGGTGGTGGAACGCTGATTGCGATATCACAAAGTATCCACTCTTTTCTGATATCGTATGTTTCCGAATTGGAAATGGTATGGGTCTGCGTCACGCTGAGTCATACGAGAATCGTGTTTGGTGTTTGCTACCACCCCCCAAATTCTACAGCTGCGTTCTTTGACATTTTGCATGGCGCCCTAAACAACATTGTCGTTTCCCATCGCATCCGGTTGTCCTAGTAGGTGAATTTAATCTCCCTAATATTACATCGCCTGGCCCTATTACTCTTGTAAAACCAGCTTCATCACGTTGTCAGCAATTTTTAGATCTGTGGGTGTTCTTTCATTTAACTCAACTTGTCACTTAACCGACCAGACAAACAGCAGATTCGGCTAACACGCGAGATTTGATCCTAACGACCCATCCGGAACTTGTATCTCCCATTATATGTCTTCCAGGTATAAGTGATCATTCCATGCTGCACTTCGAGCAAACAGTTTCATCCCCACAGGCCGTTTCGCGCCAGAAGGTCATTCGTGACTACAGTAAATCAGACTTCAATCTCGTCAACAAACAACTAGGCAGGTATTTAGACATATATCTGGAAGACTTCGAACTACGTAGCGTACAGGATAACTGGGAAACGCAGAAACTAAAGTGAATTTATTGTTGAGCTTACACCTCTGCGTCGCCCGGGGGTCTTTGCCTTAAGGAACAAGCGAACTGAACTGCTTTTAGCAACCTTTAGCGCCGAATTCCGCCATTTACCGCAAGGTACAGCCATCGCTTATTTTGACGAAGTCAGTACGCCCTCCGCCCACTGCGCCCTATCGCTGGTCAACAAGAACCCTTGCGAGAGCAGTGGACATACTATTCAAACTGACGTGAATCCTGCTTTGTCTCTTTCCCAGAAAAGCCGCATTTAAAAAATTCTTGTCTCTTGCCATGACTGCTTTGCCGTCACTTCCAAACTGAAACATGTCAGTAGCGAAACCTCGAAATACAGTTGATCCAACCTAATGCACTATCCGCCAGCACCCCTACCGAGTGTCGGCAAATGAACAGGAGACTATTCGGGCGCAGGTTGATGAAATGCTCTGCGATGATGTGATCCAGCCGTTTACAAGCCCATGGGCCCCGCCAGCTGAGCTGTTCGCTAAAAAGGACAGAACACCCATATTCGGCGTCGACTACCGGACGCTCAACAAAATTACGGAAAAGGACATCTACCCACTACTCAAATCTATGACTCGTTCGACCGACTCCGCCACGCCCATACTATTCATCGCTCGATCTACGCAGTGGGTACTGGCTGATGGAAGTCAATAAACGTGATAGCGAGAAGACCGAGTTCATTAGTCCTGACGGATTGTACGAATTTAAGGCGCTTCCTTCCGACTTGTGCTCCGCTCTTACAACCGTTCAAAGAATATGGACACTGTCCTATGGACCTCAAATGGAAAACTTGCCTCATCTACCCCGCCGGGGTGGCGCAGTGGTTACGGCGACTACTGTTCCCAAAGACGCGGGATCGAATCCCGGCCTCGGCGGCCGCTTTTCGGTGGAGGTGAAAAGCAAGGCGCCCGTGTGCTGTGCGATTTCAGTGCACGTTAAAGAACATCAGGTGGTCGAAATTTCCGGAGTCCTCCACTACGGCGTCTCTCATAGCCTGAGTCGCTTTAGGACTTCAAACCCTACAAACCAAACTAAACCAAACTTGCCTCATCTACCTTGACGACGTTGTCATTTTCTCTGCGACCTACGTGGAGCATCTCAAGCGCTTGACGGCTGTGCTAAATGCCATCCGCGCGGCCGGTCTTTCACTCAAACCAGAAAAGTGCCACTTTGCATTCCAACAGCTCAAGTTTCTTACCACGTCGTGAGCGCTGAGGGAATTAACCTTTATCCAGAAAAGACGGTTGCCGTAGCTCCTTTCCGACCCTGACTGAAAAAAGTTCCGTGCGTCGGTTTTTGAGTCTCCGTGCATATTCCAGATGCTTTCTGCACGTCTTCTTCCGAACTGCCGAACCACTGACTCGTCTAATAAATGACGAACAATCTTTCATCTAGGCCGACGAGCAGCAAAAAGCCTTCGAGGAGCTTCGTAAGCGCCTCCAAATAACGCCCATACTTGGCCCCTTCGACGAGGAGAACAGAGAATTTCATAACGACGCCAGTAACTTTGGCCTCTTTGCAGTTCTCGTTCAGTGACAAGATGGTGTTGAGCCGGTAATTGCATACGCCAGCAACGCCTTGTATTGTAAAATTATGTGGGCGTAAACACATTTTGGCCGTATTTTTTTTGCCGACAATTAAAAATGGTCAGCGATCACCACTCACTCTGTTGGCTAGCGAACCTTAAAGATCCTTCAGGCTAGTTAGCCCACTGGAGTCTCCGGTTACGGAATTTCAATGTCACTATTGTGTACAAGTCCGGGAAAAAAACACTGTGACACTGACTATATTCTTTTTTATTATTTTTGGGCGGCCTCACCATAATATATGTCTATCCCGTTGCGCATCCCGTGTTCTTCAGCTGAAACAGATGACTCCGTTTTTCTCGACGCTCTCACGGCCCCTGATCTCGCTCAACAGCGACAAGATGACACCGAACTGCGGCCCCTCATCGATTACCTCGCGGGAAGCGCAACATCGCCGCCTCGCCTTTTTATGAGGGGCCTGTCGTCGTTCTTCTTGCGAGACGGCGTCCTCTACAGGAAAACCTACACTTCCACAGACATTCAGTACCTGCTGGTGGTCCCAACACCGCTCCGCACCGACGTTTTGCAGGCATGCAACGACGAGCTTTCTACCCCTCGGCTTTTCTCGGACCTTGGCACGGGGACGACAGAAGAACTACTGGCCCAAGCTTGCTGCTATTGTGAAACGCTATATAAATACGTGCCGTGATTGCCAACGTCGGCAGATGCCGCCTGTCAAGCTGGCCGGCCTGCTGCATCCTCTTGATCCTCCTCAAGTACCTTTCCACTAAGTCGGAGTGTACTTGGTATGGATCGTTTTATACATCCTCATTGGGCAACCTGTACATAATAGTCGCCACCGATTACCTAACCCGCTATTGTTAAACCGAAGCACTTTCCAACGGCACCTCTACTAATATTGCGAACTTTTTCATCTTTAGCCTAGTCCTTCGTCACGGTGCCACTGCGGTCGTTATAGTTAAGAGTCATGGTATATACTTCAGCGCTAAATCAGGAACTTATGCGGGTCAGTGGCGCTTGTCATCGTAGAACTGCAGTTTACCATCCTCAGACGATATGCCGCTATGCTTTCTATGTACGTCGACGAAGATCGAAAGAACTGCGACCAGATACTACCATATGCAACGTTCGCGTATAACACCGCTGTCCAGGAGACGACCCGCTTCAGATCATTTCGTTTGGTGTACGGTCGTGAAGCCGTTATTATGCTGGACGCAATGCATCTGCCTGATGTTTCCCACCCATCGGCTGCTGGAGGGGACCAATTCATGGAGCACGCTGAGGCCGCCCACCAGCTGGCTAGACTGAGAGGAGGAGGAGGAGGAAGAACATTTATTTCCGCCGAATATGGTGCAGCAGCCACCTACGAGTCCGCACGCAGGCGTCCGGGGAGGCAGTCTGTCACACCGCGGCCAGAGGACACCCGGCCTCGTCTAGGAGAAGAGGTCTTCAGCCTGCTAAGGATGCTCAACACTACAACCTTCGTCACAGGGAAGTAATTCACAACCCTGACAATCTAGTTTGGGTGTGGATTCCTGTTTGTCAGCGGGATCGCTCCCAGAAGCTTCTACGCCGCTACTTCGGCCCGTACAAAGGGTTGCGCAAACTCAGCGACGTCACTTATGAAGTGATCCTCAAGGAACTGTTCATTCCCGGCGGCAAGCACAATCAGAAGTCGTGTACGTTGCCAAGATGAAGCCCTTCTACGGCCGCTAGGTCAAATCGCATGTGTTTTTTTCCTGCTGTGATCGCTTCCTACTTTCCCATGTGAATTTGGCACTCACACCCCCTGCAGTTCTACCTGACCTCGCCACACGGCATCGGGACTACGCCTTTTCTACCGGGAGGGACAACGCCGCAATGTTAATTCCTTACTGGCGCCGCCATGTTGTCAAGTTCGAAAAGAGGAGGAGGAGGAAAAAACTTTATTTAAATAAAAAAAATGTAAACACTCCCAGGAGGACCTCTTAGTCCAGCAGCCCTCTGGCTATTCCTTCTAGCTTAGCCCCCTCAACCAGCCGCAACTGATCTGCAGGTTGCGTGGCTCTAGAGACAGGCACACGTTCGTCTTCTTCGTTCGGACAGCTCGTTCATGAGTTCGTTCACCAGCCGTGCCTTCGTCCGCCTGTACTTGTGTTAGTACCCAGTAAACTATACTTACTTAGCTCTACTGGCTGCTGTGACAATATTATTTGTTTTACATTTAATCGGGTCACACGCGAGTAAGTTCGCTGAGCGCTACCATAAGGGTTAACATGCCGCGACATCAATTGTTCTGTCATACGTTATTTGCCACAGCGATCTCCTTGTGACATACCTGCGATTAGATGGCAAAGTAAGAGTGTGTTTTTTTTTTTTAATTTTCTCTTGCTTGCCAAGTTGTTCCAGAGCCGGCAATAAAATCTTTCAAAAAGTTTGCGACTTACTCAAACCTACAAAGCAGCCTGTATGGGAAGGTGCATATTTCAGTATTTGCTTAAGATGTTTGCTTCATTGTGTACAATGTTAAGAAGACCACAAAACTTAGTAGCATTGCGAAACTCTTGCTGGGGACTATTCGGCAAAGGTTATAGATTTGTTTTCAGTCATATGAACGTACGTGCTGTTCCGAAAAAAAAAAGTATTTATAGAAAAGACATTATGCGTTTTGGTGCCAGACGCGATAGCACTCTATCCAGCACCTTTACACCAATCGCTGCAGCATTTAATGGAGTAGAGATATCCAACTAGTCAAATCAGCGCAGATCCTTAAGTAATACAAATGGCTGTTTATATGGCAGCGATTCATTTGATACGTTGGAAACGTTAAAAATCATTCAGATATTAGATGCATCCTCTTACCGATTAAAAACTTGCCGCCTTCGGTGATACGGACGGCATTAGACGCTGTGGTGTGGCTATGCGAACTAACTGAGCAAGAAGTGCAGTACGCGTCGTCAAACAATTCAGGCGCTGATTGGCTGGCACTTACAAAAAGAAAAAAATGAGGGCAGGACAAAAGAGTCGTTCGTCTAAGCCTTATGATCTAAAGACGATATTTTGCCGGAAGAAATGTAGATAACAAAAATGCTTGCGAAAATCATCTAATTTTATTTTCTTCTACATGTAAAGTCGATCAATCAATCAGGGCTCTCTTCTGCTCTGTACTGACGCCCCTCATGAAAAAAGAAAAGTGTCTTGACTTTCGTTGCTTGATTTATTCACTAGCACATACTTTCTGCGTTAAACCTATAGCTCTGACGACTAATATAATAACATAATATTCCAAACAACTTTTTCCTGTTTCACTTTACAGAAGCAATTATGGTCTGCTGTGGTCTGCTTTGCTGCATTATGTTTGTAGCCTCACGAGCACTCCCGCTTCAAAAATAAATCAGTTGAAGGAAAGAGCACTTAAGTTTAATGCATTCTTTTCTTTCTCCAATTTTTCAGGATTGATTAAATTAAAATGTTATTTATTTTCATGCGACTCTCGTCTCTCTGCAAACCTGGCTTTCAGTTTAATATCTGCTGACTCTTTCCAACACCTTTACAGCACATAAGACGGCTGAACAGAAAACGTTTACCGAAAAAGAATTGATAACTGTGAACAAAACCAGAATATTTTACTGTCGCCTTCAACTCAAATAACCGCGCGCCTTTATAAGAATGCAGTTTTCAAAGCTTGGCACTGTGAAAAAAAAAAAAAAAAAAAAAAACACCTGTATATCTTGTAAAGTGCGACAATGCTTTTCTTTCTTCCGGTAAGATAAGAAAATTTTCTCAGTTTTTGACTGATTTTTCATTTCACGGGCATTGAAAAGAAATCTTTCGATTGACCTTCGCGAGGGCACGTGTGGAATTAGCAGTTCAAAGCATAGCTTCTAGAAAATGTCTTCAAGAGGCTGAAACGGACTATGACTACATTCACAACCAGCTTTGGAAGCGAGGTTTTCGAATTCACAAGCGGTTTCCGGAGTAATTAAAAATGTGTGCTTTAAGAATTGTGGGAACTTGGTTTAGGATTGCACAACGTATGTGACACGTTAACTCTAATGAGAGGGAAATACGCGCCACGTGCCAGTGTTTAACGCGAACGCGCAGAACAAAAATAATGTGAGCTCACAGCAGCAGGGCAGCTGTATTGCCTGAGTGGGCTGTGGAAAAATTAACTCAGGACCGCTTTAAATTTCGCTACTCTCTGATGCCGAAATCTCAATAAAAAATTGGACATTTCCGTACCTTATGCTTTGGAAGGGGGAGGTGGCCTCACCGTATTTTACTTCACATTCATTTACAACACGCGAACACATTCTTTAAACACTTCATTAGCAAAAGTGCGACAGACGGGACATGAAAGGAAGGACACAAGACAGTGGTGTCCCCTTTTCGTCTATGCGCTGTAATTACGAAAGACAGTCATCAACTTGTCCAAGAATTCGGTATCAAGGAAAAAGAAATATTTGGGGGATGACTAAACTCCGCCTTTAAAATATATGACAGTTCAGTTCAGTCGTGTTCGACTCTTCGTGACCCTATGGACCATGTCACGCCACACTTTCCGGTCTCTCACTATCTTCCTAACATCACATAACTTCATCTGCAGTGCCTCGAGGATGACATCTAACCATCGCGTTCGCTGCCTCCCCCTTCTCCGGCGACCCTCAACCTTTCCCAACATCAAATCTTTCTCCAGCGACTCCCCTCTTCTCATCAGATGACCAAAGTAGCTGAGCTTTAATTTTAGAATTTGACCCTCCAATGAGCAGTCAGGGTTTATGGTAGACAATATCGACTGATTTGATCTTCTGGCAGTCCAAGGAACTCTCAGGAGTCTTCGCCAGCACCACAATTCAAACGCGTCAATTCTTCGCCGGTCAGCATTTTTCACAGTCCAACTCTCGCATCCATACATCACAACTGGAAAGACCATAGCACAAGTTATACGAATCTTGGTTGGCAGACAAATGTCTCTGCTCTTTACTAGGCGGTCAAGGCTAACCATTGCTCTCTTTCCCAGAAGCAGGCGTCTCCTAATTTCATGGCTGCAGTCTCCTTCCGAGGTAATCTTGGAGCCCAAGAAGAGAAATCTGTCACAGCTTTCACTTCTTGTCCCTTGATGCTCCAGGACTTGATAGGGCAAGACGCCATGATCTTTGTCTTTTTAATGTTCAGTTTAAGCCCAAACTTCTCACTCTCTTCTTGTACGCGCATCAGAAGTCTCTTGAGTTCCACTTCACTTTCTGCAATTACAGTGGTATCATCCGCATGTCTAAGATTGTTGATACGTTTTCCAGCAATCTTCACTCCAGCTGAAGACTCGTCCAGACCGGCCTTTCTCATGATGCATTCTGCATATAGGTTAAATAGGCAGGGCGACAGTATGCAGCCTTGCCTCACTCCTTTATCAATCGGAAACCAACCAGTAAGACCATGCCCAGTTCTAACTGTGGCCTCTTCCCCTTCATACAGGTTTCTGAGGAGACAGATGAGGTGAATTGGAACTCCCATCTCTTGGAGAGCTTGCCACAATCTGCTGTGATCTACGCAGTCAAACGCTTTCGCATAATCAATAAAGCAGAAGTAGATGGGTTTCTGGAACTCTCTTGCTTTTTCCATGATCCAGCGAAGGTTGGCAATTTGGTCTCTAGTTCCTCTGCCCTTGCGACACCCAGCTTGCACGTCCGGAAGCTCCCGATCTACATACTGCTGCAGCCTACCTTGGAGGACTTTCAACATCACCTTGCTAGCATGCGAAATAAGCGCGATCGTGCGGTAGTTGGAACAATCTTTGGCACTGCCTTTCTTTGGAATGGGGATGTAAACTGACCTCCTCTAATCCTGTGGCCACTGCAGGGTTGTCCAAATCTTCTGACATAATGTATGCAGAATGTTAACAGCATCATGGTTGAGGTTTTGAAGCAACTCAGCTGGAATGCTATCAATTCCGCTAGCTTTGTTCTTAGCAAGGCTGGCTAAGGCCCATTCAACTTCACTCTTCAGGATGCCCGGCTCGAGATCAGTAATCACAACCGTCTTATGTTGGGTTTGCACATTCGGGTCCTTCTTGTACAGCTCTTCTGTGTATTCCTGCCACCTCTTCTTTATCTCTGAGGCTTCAGTGAGATCCTTGCCTCGTTTGTCCTTTATCACGCCCAGCTTAGCACAAACTTCCTTTGATATCTTTGATTGTCTTATACATAGCTCTTGCGTTCCTTAATTGGCGGTTGTCCTCAACTGCTTGGCACTGTGTGTTCAGGAAGGCATTCTTATCTCTCCTTGCTATTTTCTGAAAATCCGCATTGAGAACCTTGTATCTTTTTCTTTCCCCCATAACTTTGCCATCCTCCTTTCCTCAGCTATTTGCAAAGCTTCTTCAGATAACCAGTTCGCTTTCTTGCATTTCTTTTGCTTTGGAACTACCTTAGTAGCAACTTCTTGTATTATATCACGAACATCAGTCCACATCTCTTCGGGCTCTTTGTCTTCTAGATCTAATTCTTGACATCGATTCCTCACTTCCACAGCATATTCTAATGGAATTTCATCCAGATCATACCTGAAAGGCCTTCTAGTTTTCTGTGTTTTCCTCAATCGAAGCTTAATTTTGGCAACAAGAAGCTGATGATCGGTGCCACAATCGGCCCCAGGCTTTGTTTTTACTGCTTGTATAGCGCTTCTCCATCTCTGCCGGCAAATAATATAATCGATCTGATTCCTGTACAGACCGTCCGGTGAAGTCCATGTGTACAGGCGCCTCTTGTGCTGTTGAAAATGAGTATTCGTTATGGTCAGGTTGTTTTCTTGACAAAACTCTACTAGCCTCTGCCCAGCTTCATTTGGCTCACCAAGACCGAACTTGCCTGTAATTCCGGATATTTCTTCACTCCCGACCTTAGCATTCCAGTCTCCTATGAGAAAAACGACGTCTGATGATGGGGTGTGGTCTAAAAGGCATTGTAGGTCCGCATAAAATCTCTCAACATCAGCTTCTTCAGCAGTAGTGGTCGGTGCATAGACTTGGATAACTGTTATGTTGAAAGGGTGACTTTGGATCCCAAGTGAAATCCTTCGGTCGTTTATGGGGTTGTACCCTAGCACTGCTTTGCCCATTCTTCGGTTTACTATGAAAGCGACCCCATTTCTTCTCTTGGATTCGTGCCCACAATAAAATACATAATGGTCGCCGAAGTTAAATTCTCCCATTCCGGTCCACTTGAGCTCGCTGATACCCAAGACATCAATGTTCAATCTGTTCATTTCTCGCTTGACGACATCCAGTTTACCTTGCGTCATAGATCTTACATTCCATGTTGCTAACATCGGACTTTCCGGTCGCTTCCCGACACATCCACAACTGAGCGTCCTTTTGGCTTTAGCCCAGCCGCTTCATTCGTCCTGGAGCTACTAGGAATCGCCCTTTGTTCATCCCTTTGTTCATACTCATCCGCGCCCCTACTTGCAGAATGTCGTCCGCTTGCATGAACTTGGCTAATCCTACTGATCGCTTCATTTCTGCATTTATTACCTATCTTACACACCCTCGTTAGCACACAGCCACAATCTAGCAGATATGTTCAATACCACGAGGCATAGATGTAAAGCTGTTTTAAACAGCCTGTCAGAACATGCCTGCATGTCGCATGAGTGAGGCAATAACAAAAAAGCAGCCTGTCGTACTAGGGATCCCGGTTGGCTCAGTTGGATTTATTCCCATGTGCGTATAGCGATCTCCAATTTGGAAGCTCCTGCCAATTGGGCCATCATTTGCGGTCTCGTGAAAACAGGGAAACCGCCGACGCAAACACGAGCTTGTCGCTGCTGCATGAATCTCGAAGCTGCAGACATCGACTAATTGGCTAAATGGCTGAGTAGGGCTCTAACTAGTGCAAGCGCACCAAAACTAGTCGACACTCTACAAATCTCCCGCTAGAAAATGGGAGGTGAAACATGAATGCCTTACTACTCATTTTTTTTATATTTTACAGCATATATAAGCATCACTACTCACATGTAGAGAGAATGCTTGCCTCTATGTCGATGTAGCTGTGGAAAAGATAGCCTTTTATTTACAGAAGCATAACTTTATCATACACCGCCTTCATCCTTTAGAAGCGCCGTGCATAACGCTCAGGTAGTAGAATCTTACGTTGTCACCATACCCCCTTCCGCCAAGGTAAGTACTCGAAGGAAGCCACCTTTAAGTAGCACCTCTCTCTGTTCTCGCCATGGCCTCTTTTTTTTCTAGGGGAACAATCTCCTTCTCATGCACCCGCCATTCAGCTTTTGATTCCTTTGCTCTCACCACAGAACCACCTTCTGGGCTCCGGTTGCGTTATTCTGCACTCTCGTCCGACCCTAATTTTTCCATGCTAATTTGCCCACCTTCCACGACTGGAAGGTGGGCAAGGTGATTTCGGGGCACTAGTCTGGTGATATTCACTGCCCTTTAAATTAGAGGCCAATATCGATAACATATTGACGCATACAGAAGACGACGTAAAAGATATGACATCTGGGACGACAAGCGCGAGCCTGGAAGTGAAAGCAGCTTGAACGCAAGACTTGTTCTCGTCGACCATTCAAACCCTCTATCGCTAGGTTCTCCTTGGTGTTCTACCGAGACGTGACACTGGTGGAGCGCGCTGGGGTATGCATAGGACTCCTTCTGGCAGTCCACAGCGGATCCGAAACATCGACACGCCAGTCCATCGTGCTAGCCGCCGCCTTCTAGGCCTAGCGCCGGAGTACAGTCATCTGCCGAACGACTCCTCAAACGCCCAAGTTCCTCAGACCTCCCAAGCCATGGCACATACCAACCCTACGCCGGTGACTCTACAGAACACCAAGGTGCCAGAGTGCTTTCGCGGCGAAGCGTTTGAAGATGTGGAGGACTGGCTTGACCAGTTTGAGCGAGTGGCAACCTACGCCGGTGACTCTACAGAACACCAAGGTGCCAGAGTGCTTTCGCGGCGAAGCGTTTGAAGATGTGGAGGACTGGCTTGACCAGTTTGAGCGAGTGGCAAAGATCAACCAGTGGAGCGCAGACCAGAAGCTTTGTAATGTTTATTTTGCCCTTCAGGATAATGCTAGAACGTGGTTTGAAAACCACGAGGCCAGCTTATCCACATGGGATGACTTCCGCTGCCAGCTGGTCGACACTTTCGCGAGAACTGACCGACGGGACAATGCGCTGCGCCTGCTTGAAGTGCGCATCCAGAAGCCAAATGAGAGCGTGGCTATGTTTGCGGAAGACATGGCTCGCCTTTTCCGCCGTGCCGACCCTGATATGAGTGAGCCAAGGAAGCTACGGCATCTCATGCATGGTGTCAAAGAACAGGTGTTTGCCGGCTTGGTACGCAACCCACCTAAAACAGTGAGAGAGTTCGTTAAGGACGCTACTGCTATAGAGCGAGCCCTACAAGACCGGTGCCGCCATTATAACCGACCCGTTAACTGTGCTTCGACGACTGCGGCGGCGCTGAATGCAACCGATAGGACCGCTCTTCGAGACCTCATTAGAGAAATTGTCCTTGAGGAGCTCCAGCGAATTACGTCTACGAAGGCTCAGTCATCACAGGCCCTCGTGGATACCGTCAGGAATGAAATTCCGTATGCCTTATCACCGTCTACACCATGTAACCAGTCTCACCCCGTCGACAATGCGGCAGTTATTTCGGAGTCATACCACGCTCCACAACCGGTCAGCTTCACGGCCGATGTTCCTGCACCTTACCACGAGCCGCAACATGAGAGCTATGCCGCAGTCCTTCGTCGCCCGCCTCCCGACCACGCCCCACCGAGCTCATCGAGCCGTCAGGAGACGCGACTCTTCCATGGATCTCAGTGGGCGCCTTCCAGGCGCTTTCAACCACGCCGAACTGACAGGTGGCGCAGTTATGACAGCCGGCCACTCTGTTTCTACTGCGGACAACCTGGCCACGTGTATCGGTACTGCCGCTACCGCGAAGAGGGGCAAGTCTTTCCGCCTGCTTCTGCTCGCCAACACTTTAATGCCGACACTGCCCAAATCGAGGACGACCCTCCGGTCAGCAGGGAAAACAAATCCCGGGGCTTCCGCCACCGCTCCTCCCCATCACCACAGCGTTATCCTTCGCCGATGCGCCGTAACATTGCTGACGTTAGCGGACAGCGGTCCCCGAGCCCTCACCGGGGAAACTAACAGCCGCAACCTCGCGAGGGTAGGTTGCAACCAGTCGAAAAATGCCAAACCCCTCACCACCACCGCAACCGCCGACAACCTGTGCTTCTGACGCCGCTGTTAACATTAGCATTGACATCGCCGCACTACCACCGAAAATGCCGCCTACATTACCGCCGAAAACGCCGCACCAGATGAGCAGCCCCGACGACGAAGCTGACAGCGCCTACCTTGCTGCACTTCCGCCGCAAATGCCGAAAAAGACGAGCAACCTGGATGAAATTGTTAGTGCTGACCTCGCCGTTTCTATTGACGGGCTGGAGGTACATGCTCTAGTGGATACCGGAGCGGATTTTTCAATTATTAGCCAGAAACTGGCTGATACGCTGCGTAAAGTAAGAACCGAATGGACTGGGCCAGTAATTAGAAGTGCTGGGGGTCAGCTACTGGCACCGACAGGGAAGTGCACTGCCCGGATAGGAATAGGAAACGCGGTGTTTGTTGGCCGTTCCGTTCTTCTCCCTGACTGTTGCAAAGACCTCATCTTGGGCATGGACTTTCTGCGCCTTCATGGGGCTGTAATCAGCATTCGAGATAGCGTCGTTGCCTTCACCAAGAATCATTATGCGGAAGTACCACTGATGCCCTTACGCGTCGCCAAGGAGACGGTGACATTACCTCCGCGATCATGCTCTCTTGTTCAAGTGAAGTGCGACGTGGCGCATACCGGCGATGGAATCGCCGAAAGGGCAGTCACCCTGGTACTAAGCCGAGGTGTTTCTATAGCTCAGGGGCTAGTCAGCTTGACCGATGGACAGACTGAAGTGCTGCTTACAAACTTCAGCGACGAGCGTCAGCAAATTCCGAAAGGCACAACTGTGGCCTTTTTCGACAGCCTCCCAAATGCGCAGCACTGCTTCTCACTGCAACAGGAAGGGCCAATGTGCAAGACGCCCGTAACCATCGTCAATGTGAGTCCAAATTTGTCTTCTTCAGAACGGGACCGCCTTTTGGATCTCATAGATCAATTTCGAGACTGCTTTGCTTCCGAATCCCGGGTCGGCCAAACGCCCTTGACAAAACATCGAATCATTACGGATGACTCGATTCGCCCGATTCGACAAAATCTTTACCATGTGGCTCCGAAAGAGCGGGAAGCCATTCAGCGCCAGGTGGCCGAAATGCTTAGAGACGACGTTATCCAGCCGTCACAGAGCCCCTGGGCTTCCCCCGTGGTGCTTGTTAAAAAAAAGGACGGCAGCTTACGATTTTGCATAGACTACCGCAAGCTTCACCAAGTGACTAAAAAAGACGTGTACCCTCTTCCTCGCATCGACGATTCCCTTGATCGCCTACAAAATGCACGTTGCTTCTCATCAATGGACTTGAAAAGTGGATATTGGCAGATAGAAGTAGATGAGAGGAATCGGGAGAAGACAGCATTCGTCACTCCCGACGGATGGTATGAGTTCAAGGTGCTTCCGTTCGGTTTGTGCTCGGCACCAGCAACATTTCAGAGGCTGATGGACACTGTGCTCTCGGGACTTAAGTGGCAAACATGCCTGGTGTATCTTGACGACGTGATTGTGTTTTCGGCCACACTTGAGCATCTACGCCGTTTGCTAGCTGTGTTTCAGGCCATACGATCTGCAGGCCTCACCCTAAAACCCGAGAAGTGCCACTTCGGTTACGAGGAGCTGCAGTTCTTAGGCCACGTCGTTAGCCAAGAAGGTGTGCGGCCTGATCCTGAAAAGCTCTCCGCAGTCGCCAAGTTCCCAACACCTACGGACAAAAAGACATCGCGGCGCTTCCTGGGTCTTTGCGCCTATTACCGTCGGTTTATTGCTGGCTTCTCACGAATTGCCTGGCCATTAACTTCGTTGACGCGTGACAACGCTGTCTTTAGCTGGGGTGAAGAACAGCAACAAGCTTTTAATGAGCTGCGGAGGCGTTTACAGACACCACCTGTTCTGGCACACTTTGATGACGACGCCCCTACACTACTTCATACGGATGCCAGCAACGTGGGCTTAGGTGCTGTGCTGGTGCAGCGCCAGGATGGTGTGGAAAAAGTAATTGCTTACGCCAGCAGGACCCTATCTAAAGCGGAAGCGAGCTACTCGACAACCGAAAAAGAATGCCTTGCAGTGGTATGGGCGGTTATGAAGTTCCGCCCTTATTTGTACGCTCGCCCCTTTGAAGTCGTTAGCGACCACCACTCTCTCTGTTGGCTGACGAACCTAAAGGACCCTTCGGGAAGACTCGCGCGTTGGAGCCTTCGATTACAAGAATTTGACATGGCCATTATTTACAAATCTGGAAGGAAGCACACGGATGCTGATTGCCTTTCCCGAGCGCCGGTCGAACCTTCCACTATGAACGATGAAGGCACTGCGTTTTTAGGTGTCATAGATGACGCAACGCTTTCCCAACAGCAGCGAGAGGACCAGCAATTGCTCCCTCTTATTGATTTCTTGGAAAAGCGAACTACGGTTGTGCCTAAGATTTTCGCCCGAGTAACGCCTTCGTTCTTTATTCGCAACAACGTACTTTACAAGAAGAACTTCCGCCCAGGGGGAAACAGTCATTTACTCGTCGTCCCATCAGCTCTCCGCAGTGAAGTTTTGCAAGCGTGTCACGACGAGCCAACCGCCGGTCACCTAGGCTACACCCGCACGTTGGCTAGAGTACAGCATGGATACTACTGGCCAAAACTGCCGGCGACAGTGAAACACTATGTACGTACGTGCATAGACTGCCAGCGCCGTAAATCACCCCCTGTAAAACCAGCTGGCCTACTCCACCCTCTTCAAGTGCCAACGACACCTTTTAAACAAATCGGCATGGACCTCCTGGGACCATTTCCGACGTCCACAGCCGGGAATAAATGGATAATTGTCGCCACCGATTATCTAACCCGCTACGCGGAGACCAAGGCTCTGCCACGGGGTACCGCCGCTGAAACAGCTCGGTTCTTCGTTGAGAACATTGTCCTGAGGCATGGCGCTCCAGCACTCATTATAACAGACCGAGGAACTGCATTTACGGCCGAACTTTTGGAGACCGTTCTCCGCCTCAGTGGCACCAGTCATCGTAAAACTACAGCCTATCACCCCCAAACCAATGGGTTGACGGAACGTCTCAATAAGACCATCGCAGACATGCTTTGCATGTACGTCGACGTGAACACAAGAATTGGGACGAAATTCTTCCCTACGTCACGTTCGCCTACAATACGGCACGTTAAGACACCACTCGTATGACACCATTCAGCCTCCTTCACGGGCGACCAGTAACAACTATGCTGGATGCAATGTTGCTCCCGAATGCTGACACCGATGATCTCGATAAGGACGCCGAGGAATTCGCTCAACGTGCAGAGGAAGCTCGACAACTAGCGCGTGTGCGGATCAAAAATCAGCAAGAGCATGATGCACGACGCTACAATCAGAGACACCGACATGTCATGTACGAACCTGGCGACAAAGTGTGGGTCTGGACTCGTATTCGCCGCCGTGGACTCTCCGAAAAACTATTGCGGCGATACTTCGGGCCCTATGTTGTTCAGCGACGTTTAACTGACGTCACTTATGAGGTGGTGCCAGACAAGGTGTCGACATCAAAGCGACGCCAGCAACAAGCAGACGTCGTCCACGTTGTGCGTATGAAGCCGTACAACTCGGACTGACCTCATCGAAACGATGCTTCCTGAGGAGGGGGGCAAATGACGCATACAGAAGACGACGCAAAAGATATGACATCTGGGACGACAAGCGCGAGCTTTGAAGTGAAAGAAGCTTGAACGCAAGACTTGTTCTGGTCGACCATTCAAACCATCTATCGCTAGGTTCTCCTTGGTGTTCTACCGAGACGTGACAATATATACCATGCAAATTACTTGAACATGTTATCTATTCTGCCCTTGTAAAACAACTTGAGTACAATTCTTTTTTTTACAGCCAATTAGCATGGTTTTCGACGTAATCATTCCTGTGAAACACAATTAATAGCTTTTACTAATGATCTTTTTAAAGCTTTGGATCATTCATCAGTCGTTGACTGGATTTTCATAGATTTCGCTAAGGCCTTTGACACCATGTCTTATCCTCTTCTACTCCAAAACTTAGTAAACTTAACATAGATAATCACGTGTTACACTGGATTGAATGTTTTTGGAGGGCCGCGTACAATACGTGACAGCTAATGACCATAACTCCAATCTTCCATCGGTAACATCGGGCGTTCCCCAAGGATCTGTACTAGGACCTCCCCTCTTTCTAATCTATATTAATGACCTTCCTGATCTTGTAGCATCATCTATCCGGCTCTTCGCTGATGACTGTGTGATATATAGAGAAATTTCTAACCCATCTGATACGGTTATTTTGCAGCGTCATATTAATAACATTTCTGCATGGCAGGAAAATTGGCTAATGAAATTTCACGTATCGAAATGTAAAGCAATGAATGTAGCACGACTCCCTAACGAGGCTAATCCATATTCGTATGTTTTTTAATAGCTCGTCTTTAGAGTTTGTTTCAGTATATCAGTATCTTGGCGTACACATCAGCAGTGACCTCTCATCGAAAACACATATCGAACCTGTAAGTAACAACGCTAATCGCATGCTTGCCTTCCTTCGCCGTAACTTTTCATTTGCTCCGGTTTCTTTAAAGCTACTTCTCTACAAAACGGTCGTTCGTAGTATGACGGAATACGCGTCTTCTGTGTGGGATCCTAACATCAAGACTCTTATTAATATCTTAGAATATGTCCAGAATTGTTAAGCTCGTTTTATTTTGAATAACTACTCCCGTTCAGCTAGTGTCACACTCATGAAGAGATCTCTAGATCTCTCAGATCTTTCGCATGCGGCGTCATTTTTCTCGACTTTCCACATTCCACAAAATATATTACACAAATGAATCCTCGAAACGAAGTCTTTTCACTGCTCCGAGTTACATATCATCCCGCATTGACCATCGTTTTAAAGTTAATGTTCCAAACTGCAGGACTAACCAGTATTTCTAATCTTTCCTCCCCAAGACCAGTTCCGGCTGGTACCACCTGCCCGCCTGCATCGTCTCCATTTACGAACTCGAAGCTTTCAAATCTGCGCTTCTTCATCACCTATGTTAAAAACTATCCTTCGTTCGAATTTCTGTATAGTTAAACCACTCCTATCTGTAACGCCTCAACGGTCCTGATAGTAACCAAGTAAACAAATAAATAGTAAAACTGCTATCTGGAATTTCATGAAAAGCATAATCTCACCGGAAGCATGGCCACAACGCATGCATCGGTTCCTGGCAATAAAGCGACACACAAGTTAGCCCCAGCTATCTACTTCCAGATAACCGTAGAATCGTCGGACTGCCAGAACCTGAATGAACGCGCGCGAACATATTCTGAAATCGTTGAGAATTATAAAGTAACAGAAAACTACTGCCACCGCCGGATAAGATACTATGTAATAGAGAGGCGACCGCATGGCGACGACTGCAAGCTGGAAATTTCGTTTATTCAGTATGGGCCTTTCACGTCTTATCAGGGGAACATGAAAATAATTTTTGTAAAGCATGTGGAGAGGGGGATACTCTCGACCACATTGTATGGGAAGGCGTCCACTCCCCTGGAGTCGAGGAAGATATCAATAGCAAAGAGCCCTGCTGCGAAGCGAAGACCCCGCTCGGCAGCAACAAGCCGTCCGCCTGGGGGCCGAGGCCGCGAAAAGACAAAATGTCTTTGTTAGCCTTTAGTCGCGGAGGCTCCAGCCCCGTTCCCTAGGCCAATGTGCAGAAGGTGGGGAATATGGAGCCTCCATTTACGATGTACAGGGTCGTCCACTTCTAGCTGTAACACGGTTAGAGTTTTCAAAGTAGCATTGCGTCCTATGTAGGCGCATATCAAAGCAAAACGATACACGTACAGAGGGACCCGTAGGTGGGGCTTCGCATGACATCACTCTTAGCTTTATTTCACTGCTGGATCGGGTATAATGACACTTTGAAAGAGGTGATCTTGTTATAGCTAGAACTGGACGACCCTGTACAATAAAAGTTGTTATCCATCCATTCACGCATATACGAAGCTAACCCCGCCGGGCGTTCTATCCAGCGTCCGTGCGGCGCCTTACATTTGGCACTTCCTCGAACGCCGCACCACAAAGCATATAGAAATAGACGCAGTGACAGTCCAGAACTGTTAGTGGAGTGTTTCTTGAAGACAGATGTGTAAAAAATGAAATTGTAATTGTACATACATGTCTTGCTCGAACTCTTTGGCTCAATCTATAGAAAAGGTGAAACAGCTGATGAGCTGCGCTCAAATTTCGCATTAAGGAGTAGTTTAATCGTCGAGGAGGAGGAGAAAAAACTTTATTAGCCCTATATTATTTGGCGGTTTTAAACGTCTTCAGAGATGCCTGCTTGTTGTATCCACAAGAGTCTTCTCCGTCGACTTCGTCCACTTTTTCACAATGGTCGGTTGCCCTCAGTCCAGGGCTCCGCTGGCTGCTGCCGCCCGTTGGGCTCGCTGTACCAGACCTTGCTGGCCTTCGCAGCGGTCACTGGACAGCAGAGTCTCCGATTGCTCCGCACTCGGGTTTCGAATTTTGGGGACCACATCTATGTTTTGACATGCCCATGTGATGTGATATAGTGTTGGTTTTTCATCGCACCACGGACATCTGTCAGCGTATATGGTAGGGTGCATTTTGTTTAGTATGTGCAGGTTTGGGCATGAACCCGTCTGTAATTGTCTCCATATGACAGTTTCCTATCTGGTGAGAGAACTGTGCGGTGGGGGATATCGCATTCTTCTTCCTCCATAGTTTTCTAGTATGGCCGAGTATGACTTGGGTGCTGGCAAAAGTTCCGCGGACTCGTCGGATGCTCGGAAAGTAGTGTATGCTCGAGCTATCCTGTCAGCCTCTAGGTTCCCTGCCACCCCCATGTGCCCCGGTACCCATATAATTTTGTGTCTGGTCTTGTTTTCTTTGTGGTTGTTAATTCTGTCGCTCGCTTTGAGAAGTATACGGAGCGCGTGACGAAAAATCCTACCATTCATGAAATTTCGACAGGCTGTTTGAGAGTCCGTGAGTATCGTTAGTGACCGCCCAGCTCTATAGCCCTCCGCCACCGCTAGAGAAATGGCTACTTCCTCGGCTTCTGCTACTGTGCAGTGTCGGATAGAGGCGCTGGTCACTTCACGTAGAGACGAATTGACCACCGTGGCCACTGCAATTTTGTTGTGTCCTCCTCTCGAGGACGCGTCTGCATTCACAGTCGTGTCTTGAGGAGCGTATGTTTTTTGAATAAAATCGGCCCTTGCTTCTCTTCTACCTTGGTGGAGGTTCGGGTCCATGTTTCTTGGGATTGGAGCTACCTTGAGGGACTTGCGAAGTTCGTCGGGGATCGTTACCGTCCTCGCTATTTCTCGCATCTGCTCACAGTATACGAGTCTCTGTAAGAGCGCTCTTCCAGTCGTTGTCTGTAGCAGCCTGAGTTTTTGCGACTCAAGCTGCGCCTCGCGTAGTTCTTCGAATGTGTTTTGCAATCCAAGCGCCATGAGCTTTTCTGTAGACGTGTTGCGCGGTAATCGGAGCGCCGTCTTATACGCTTTGCGTAGCAGGGCATCCGCTTGTTGTATTTCACTCTTGTTGAGGCACTGGTAGGGCAGGCTGTACATAATTCGGCTCACTACCAGGTTTCTAACTAGTTTTAGTGTGTCCTCTTCGCGCATGCCATGCCGCCTGTTGGTGATGCGGGTGATCATGCGTGTCACTTGTAGCGTTGTTGTTTTGAGCTTGGTAAAAGTGTGACTACTGCGTTGGTTCGATTGAACCCACATACCTAATATTCTTATTGTTGTCTTTTCAGGGATGGACATTCCTTCCAGGTAGATGTTGAGTTTCAGGTTCTCACTGGTTGGGACGGTCCGGTTTTGTTTGCCTCTCCACACTCGAAGCAGTTCCGATTTCTCAGTAGAGCATGCGAGTCCTCTTTCTCCGAGATATTTCTGTACACAGGAGGCCGCTTCCTGTAGTTTTTCTTCCTTCTCCCCGAGGGAACCGGTGTTCGTCCAGACTTTTATGTCGTCTGCATACATGGCGTGCCTGATGCCTTCGATCTTCTCTAGTTTTTGTGCTAGACCTATCATAGCTATATTGAAGAGGATAGGTGAGATGACTGATCCTTGTGGTGTTCCTTTGTTTGGCACGTGAATTTTGTTCGATCGAAGGTCTCCCATGCCGATGGTGGCAGTTCTATCTGACAGGAAGGCTTTGACGTACCCGTGGATTCTGCGTCCGCAGTCCAGGTCGTCTAGGCCTCTAAGGATCGCTTCGTGACTGACGTTATCAAATGCTCCCTTGATGTCAAGGGCCATTATGACATTTTCACCTGTTCGGGGTACGTTGCGGAGCACATCTTCTTGTATTTGAAGCAGCACGTCCTGCGTCGAGAGTTTTGCTCTGAAGCCGAACATGGTATGGGGTACATGCTCATTATCTTCCATGAAATTTTGCAGTCTGAGCATCACCACCCGCTCGTAAAGCTTGCCGAGGCACGACGTGAGTGAGATGGGCCTGAGATTTTCAATTTTGAGCTGTTTGCCAGGTTTAGGTATCATAATTACTTCGGCGTGTTTCCAGTCTTCGGGAACCGTCTCCGCCTCCCAGTGTTTGTTTAGAAAGCTTACGAGCTCTTGTATGAGGTCATCACTTAGGTTTCGGATCAGGGCATTGTCGATTCTGTCGGCTCCTGCTGCAGTGTTTCTGGTCGTATTCCTTATGGCCGCATAAACTTCTTCCACAGTTATTGGGCGGTCGAGTCTCTCGTTTTCGGCTCCGGGATAGGTTCCTTGGTATCGTGAGGGGTTGCGATCACCGAAACATTTTTTTCGTGCCTTCTCTAAAAGGTCGGTGTCCGAACCCTCGAAGGAGTGGATGAATCTGTGGATACTTTTATTGTTTTCTGATTTTGTTTTGGTCGGATCGATTAGTGCTCTTAGGAGATTCCAGGTTCTGGCCGTACCTAAGGTTCCCTTAAGCGAGTCGCTGAATTGTTCCCAATTTTGTCTCGCGAGTAGCGCTGCGTATTCTTCAGCTTTTGCCGTAACTTCTGCTATCTTTAGTTTTAGTTTCCTGTTGTGTTTTTGCTTCCGCCATCTTTTGGTGAGACTGCGTCTGGCTTCCCATAGGCGCAGAAGGTGCCCGTCTACTTCGGGCGTTGTTGTTGTTCGTCTTACACTTTTTGTGCATTTGTCTCGCGTTTCTGTCAACATGCCGCTCCAGTCTTCTAATGACTGAATGCCACCTTCAGATTTTTTGCAAGCCCCGCGGAACGCGTTCCAGTCCGTGAGTTTTGCATGTCCGATCCGGCATCTTATCCTTTCCGATGCTATTCGCGTCCGGAGGATAAAGTGATCGCTACCTAGGTTTTCCATCATGTTTTCCCACTGTGACTCCTTGCTCTTCCTTACGAACGTGAGGTCCGGGCAAATGTCTGTGCTCACACTATTACCGATTCTCGTGGGGGTCGCGGGATCTGTGATTAGCTTACAGCCAAAATATTCGGCTACGTCCGCTAATGTTCTTCCCTTGATATCTTGCTTCCGGTATCCCCAACTCGTGTCCATGGCGTTGAAATCTCCCACGATAATGAGTGCATTTTCTTTGGCCAGCTTGTGCGCTCCGTGGAAGAGTTCAAAGAATTTGGCTTTTCTTTGTCTTGGCGGGCTGTACACGTTCAGTACGAATGTGCTCCTTCCCTTTCGCTTTTTCGGAATAATTTCGACAAGCGCGTGCTCGATGTCCGTGTCGGCGATGGTATCGTGCCTGATTGCGGTGATGGCTTTGATGACTAGAACGGCTGCTTTACCCCCGTTTTGGCTCTCGTAAACATCGTACCCCTGTAAAGAGGGCCTGGTTCCAGTCTCTTGGAGCGCAATCACATCGGGGGGTGTAAGCTGTGTGTTTATGTATTGTTTTAGTAGGGCCTGTTTTTTTCTGTTCTCTCGTAGTCTGCTTACCGAGAGACGACAAAGTCCTGCTTTTCGTTCGACATAGCGCTCTTAAGTTACCTCATTTAAATAAAAGGGATATAGTTCTCAATTCCACCGAAACAGCAACACCAACCAAAACGGATTGCTCCCCAGAAGGGCTTGCGCTGCGCCTGCCTTGTCGAACCTGATGCGGTGGCTGTGCCTCGACGGAAAGTGGAGCTCGAAATCACAGGCGACAGCCACGATTTCCGGGCACTTGGAAAACCTTTTAGTCGTTCCTCCACGCAGTCGAGGCGAATCAGTGGGCGCGCTCTTACTTACAATGACGCTGCAGAAAGGAAGAGACAGCGCTCGTATTTCTAGCCACTGCGATGAATAGCGAGCGGAAGCCGTACATCTGTACCAAAATAAAATATCGCTACGAGAGAAGACAGTTCCCGATGATAATGGCGAAGGTTGCACATGCTCGATCGGTGCCGTGGATACGAATGGGCTTGGAGGGAAACTGTTAGGCAAATAGGAGACGAGGCCGCGCACTGCGAGTGATTTCCTTATCGGCGAGAAGAATGGTGTGCGCACCATTCTCGGATATCCGTTGTGGTCTTTCATCTTTAGGGTTACTTATCAGCTTGTCTTTGCCGAGAGATATTTAGAGCGCTTGTTTCGGCTTTAGCGCCGCTTTATTGTGGATCGTTTTTCGTTGTCTGCGCATCAATTCAATCATAGCACAAGGCATGTGCGGCCAAGCGAGCGGCGCCCATAGACATTGACTCACACCCTGCCTGAACTACATCGGAGGTAAGACACATGCCGTGCTTGACCTTAGCATCACCTGTCACAATCAAAGCCTAACCGCTAGTATTTCGTTTAGCTATAAACAACTTCGTATTAGCTCTGGGGAAAGGAAACGTTTTTTTTTTTTTACGCGATTGTAAGTAGTGGCTTATGCTGCCAAATCAAAGAGTCATGCTATTTCCATGCCAATCATCTCTGTGAACTGAGCCAAACACTATAAGCTACCGATAGCGCAGCTATTTCACTCTAGTCAATATAGCAGAGTTCAGATAGACAAAGGCATTACAGAAAAAAATGTTCTGCAAAAGAATGTTTCTCATTTCAGTGTGAAATGGGGAAAGCCTGGTGCAGCACACAGACTGCATACGTCCGGCACAGCTGCGTACAGCCTGTTAATAAGGGCAAGACTCAAAGAGTCGGATATGTCAAACGAGGAGCCGATGTCTTTTCTCTGATACGCGCCAACAATAAATAGCTTTGTGTGCCCAAGCTAGAAGAGTGGGAAGTGCCTCTACTCTTCATTGCTCCGCTTGTTCATTGGTCCCAATTTCGCAAAAGGAATGGTTCACTGTAGAAAATGCTAGCATTTAAATTAAGCTTTTTCGCTCCACAGGACCGTTTGTAAAATAATACTAGCCATCATAAATACCATTGCCAGGCGGATTTGTTCTCAAGAAAGCTATATTAAATGTACAGAATTTAAAACATATGGTCTACTATTAGATTGCTTTTCATTTTGCCAGCCGGCATTAAAGTGGATGCGATCGCTTTCACGAAGGTGTGAGAAATTGGCAGTGCCTGTTGTGTTCAGTCGCGTAGCTACAACACATTCCTTACGGCCACCATGGCCATCTCTTCACATGCTGTCGGTGATCCCCCGAACACGTAGGGCTCCCACGTTAAATAAAATGTTGCTTTGGCCAAAAGAAATTCATATTATTTGTCCTATACTGCACCCTGGAGAAAAGAAGCAGGGAGGTAAATTTAAAAACGAGGAGTTTTGGCTAAAATGTTAAAAACGTGCGAAAGCGAAACTGTGCAGGTGCTGTTCTTCTCTCGCTTTCTGCAGTTGACTTAAATGAGAGACGCATATGTCATCAGTTAAATCTTCACATATTCCGTTGTTCTGGCTTTTCATTTCACTGGTTTTTCGGTTCATTTTTTTTTTTTGTCATTGACTCGCCAATCTGACTTCAAACTCTTCCGTCGTTCCGACCGCCAAATCTTCCTGCCGCTATTTTTGTTTAACGGCGAGTTGAACCTCAAGCTCCGCGGAGGGTTCGTCCACCACACATCGTAATGCAGCGAACATCTTCCTTTTCTACTCACATCCATATCCTCCTCCTTTTCACCGCTCTACTGAGAACGCGTTGAGATTGCGCGGCGATCAAATCATACGGTGCCGGCGCAGAGTCCATGTTTTCGTCGAGAAAAGACGTACTTGCTGAGCCCGGGACTTATACTATCTGATGACAGTACCAAAGCTGCGGCATTGTAACGCTACGCGTCATAACTTGTCATTGCATTGTCATCGACGCTAGCATTGGAGGCAATTTCGCTCTGTCAGGTCAAAGCGCAAGATCAATGGGCATGGTCCAGGTAAAAGGTCGTCATATAGCAAGTCTTGAATGACCCTGGTCGTGCCTACCATGTTTGGACAGTGTCATGGCTATGCTTGACTGTTACTGCGTTATTATGCACGTACCTGCTTCACAAGCAAGCAAGACACTCGGATGCCCTCTTTTTCCTGCGCTTGAGCCTGACTGTGGTTGTGACGAGGGTCTCTTCGGAGGGTCTTGCAGACCCCCTACTACGCTCTGTACAGGAGAGAATTCCGTGCTCCTGAGATGAGCTTGTGTGCTTTGGATACGCCCTTCTGCTTTCTTGGAGCTGCCCATGACTACAGTGCGGAGGTGTGTCACTCATGCCTACTGAATCAAGGTTTGACATGTCCACATGAACCCTCTTAGTGGCTTCCTGTGTGCAAAAATATGGGGCACAAAAGGCGGGGTTGAGCGGCTATCTGCCCACATGTATCCCGTCGTGACGTACCCATCAGTGTCGCTAACTATCCGCCTTTGCTTTTACAATCACCAGCGGATGACCTGTTGATCCTGTTCTTGAGGCTGACGGTGAGGGTGGGGGTGGCGAAGGTCTCATCGGAGGATCCTGCAGCAGACCCCCTACCACGCTCTGCACGGAAGGAGTCCCTGCTCCTGTGTTGAGCCTAATTATTTGGGCATGCCCTCGCAGCTTGTCTGGAGGAACATATGACTGCGGTGTGGAAATAAGTCACTCTTACCTGAACCAGGCCCGCATGGGCACCATATACAATCACATGAAATTAGTCGAGTGTTTTCGTTTTTTAGACCCCTGTGATGGGATGCTTTCTACCTCTCCTATCAGGTCTGTCAGGTAGAGTGCTGCTGTAAGTAGGTTCTAGGCAACTTTAAAGCGTCTCTTTCGCCACGCCTCTTCGGGTGTATTATAAACCTGTGGTAGTGATGGCCGTCTCTTGCATCTGTCTAGGTTCTCTTTCTCTTTAGAATTTTCTCAGCGAGATATTTCTCTCGCTCCTCTTTCCCTTTTGTTTGATATATAAGCTCTTTCTCAGAGTCTCCTGTTTCTCTTTCGCTATTCTCCTCATTTCAGTTTTTTTTCCTCTGTGAATTTTGTGGGCCATAGTAGACAGCTAAGCTCCGTTTTCCGCTCCTCCTGCTTTTTGCATACTATCTCGCTTACCATGTTACTTCAGTATCTTTTTTTTTTCTGTAGTTATATTTTTGTTTTGTGTAATACTGCTAAAGTAATACAGTAAAACGTCGTTGCAAGAGACGCTCGAGAGACTCCAAAAGGATGTCCCTTGTAACCAAAGTGTCTCTCATAGTCAAAAATTCTTACAAAGTCCTATGTGGGGCAGTTCATATTCCCTTTGCTAAATTCTGTTCAATATCAATGTCCTTTTTTGTTGCAATATATCAAGACCCGTAGACTGCCCTGTCATCACAGGGAAGTCATAATGTCCTCGTTGTTCCTGTGTGACTGACTGAAGCAACGGGGACATATTAACTTCACAGTCAAGAGGAGGGACTCCTTCTCGCTTCCTGACATTTTGCAACAGATAAGGACACTGATGTGGAACAGAATTCAGCTTAAGGAATATAAACTGCTGCACATACGAGTTGGCACGTGTCAGCTGCGTTGCACGATCGAGCGTATCTGGGTTGTGTCTGTTCTAAATAGCGAAAAGGTTACTCTAGGAACCTGCAAAAGTTGTGCTTAGTAGCAAATGTATACGGGTCTCCAGTAAACATGTCTCCTGTATGCAATGTTAAAGAAATCAAACCCTTTGAAGTGTCTTTTATAACTTAGTGTCTCTTGTAACCACGTCTTTTGTAACGAGACTTTACTCTACCCTCAACGCGGGGTCTTTAAAATAATAAAGGGAAAGTATTAGTCTGTCTATCTGCCGTTTTTGTAATCCTGTTGTGTTGCTGTTGTTCTTTTCTTTCCCGGTCCTGTTTTCCTTTTTTCTTTCTTGGAGGTCTGGATGCTACTTTCTGAAGGCTTTCTTTCTTGTAGGCCAGCGTGGCCCTCCTTGTGACCCGCACTTCGTTATATTTATTTTTATTATTATTTTTACTTCACCGTTTTCCAAAAAAAGGTTTTTAACCTTCAGCTTTTGCTCTGATTTATTTAATTTAATTGGTTTGAAGCCCGGTAATACTTTTACTGGTCCGAGCTCCTTCTCTTTCTTTGTGTGTTTTTGTGTGGTTGTATGGGAGATGGGTTAGTAAGCACCATATTAGGGCTTTAACACAAAACAGAAAACATATAAGCAATGCAGTAGACCCAAATCAGTAATCTAAGGTTTTAATGCGAAATAATTTCTTGCATTATGAATTACGTGTACAGAGACTGACACCAAGCGCTGTGTACAGAGCCTGTCACCAAAGCCCATCTTAATGAACTCAATAAAAAAAGAAAGTGTGTACACTCTTGGGCCCGACCTACCATCCTTCCGTGTCCCAGCTGAGCGCGTTGACCATTACGCTGCGCCCACTCTATGCGAATGTGACCATAATTCTTTTTATCTAGCCTAAGGACGCTAGATAGCGTTGAAGGAAAGGAAAAAGGTGTCATACTAAAGTTCATTTAGTAGGTAAGTGTAAACTTGAATAAAGGGGAAGGAAAATAATCAAATAAAAAACACAAATCTCGAACACCATAAATAAAAGGAACTAGGCAAAAACGAGACAAAATAATTTGAATGAAAAAACACTGCAAAAAAGTAAATAAGCACAATAAAATTACACTTTTACACGGCGCAAATCGAACGAAACGCAGAGCAAGCTCATGATACACGCCCCGCCGGGGTGGTGCAGTGGTAAGACGCCCGACTACTGTGCCGGAGTTCCCGGGTTTGAACCCGACCACGGCGGCTGCGTTTCGATGGAGGCGAAACGAAGTGGCGTCCGTGTGCTGTGCGATGTCAACGCACGTTAAAGATTCCCAGGTGGTCGAAATTACTCCGCAGCCCTCCACTACGGCTCCCCTTTCTCTCTATCCACTTTCACTCCCACCTTCATCCCTCCCCTTACGGCGCGGTTCAGGTGTCCAGAGAGCAAATGTGACAGATACTGCGCCTTCCCCTTCCTGTGAACCAACTAACCAACCAAGCTCATGATACAATCGGGCTCTGAACGCACAAGGCTTTCGCATTTCCGCACCTAAGGGGACGTGGACACACAGAAAAAAACTCCAGTAGTTTTTCTTTTTTTTTCTGTGTGCGCTTACGTGCTCTACCACAAGGATGTCTCTTGCACTTCGCCTCCGCGCAAATGCGGCCGCCTCGCGGTTGGAAATAAACATCCTCCTCCGCCTCAGATTGAGCTGTGTAACACGCTAACTAACGCTAACCAGTGCATTTGGGTTCCGTAAGGAGCTACTGCACGTACAGCCCAGCGCGGGTAAGATACGGTAAAGAATGCGTACCAAGAAATGATAAATTTGCCCAGATCTTGTGATTAAGGCGGTATACGTCGCGAACGATGTGATTCACTAGTGAGCCATGGCACTCGCGGTTATCGCGGGCCTCCAACAGGTATACGGACAGAAGAATTGGCAATACACTGCGCGAAGCGGCAACCACGTGAGTTGGTGATCTCAAGCGATAGCGAAAACCGCATCGTGGAAGAAAACATGGAATGATAATATGAGCTACTATTATAGCATTTACCATTCCTTTCCTTGAAACTGCTCGTATCACCTAGACAGACTCGGAGATTGCCGTAATGGCGCTTCAGAGGTTTAACCACGGCAGCCTCAAGGGTGCTATGCGTTAAATTTTATGCCACCAGGCGGCTCCATTTTAAATGCTTAAGTACTCCTAGGAAATAGCTAAGTCCCTCAAAACGATTTCATTACGTCTATTTTTAGGTCACTTTCCCATTTCATTACTTTTATTGTTATTAATGAACTACAAATGAAATTCTGCAATGCAAGTCCGCCCCTGTGTGGCATAGTAAAAAGTGTGTCTAAGGTTCGAAAGAGTCTGCAATGAGAGCAAAGTGTTCATTATCCGTCAACGAGACAATCCATTTACTGGAAGTGCGCTACGTGCAACTCACAGGCAGAGATGGGACGTAATTGCTGGACTTGCCTCCTGGGGAGTAGATGCACGAGTGGCCCATTGCGATGCCGTGGCCTTGTTTCACTGGTCCCGGCAGACGAGTGTCGCGTTGTTATTCGTTGCGGCGGAGGTTGTTCGTTTGGCCAAAAGTGAATTAGCTACAAAATGCTAAAAAAGCCATTTTAGACTTGCTCTAAGCAGAAACGTGTGTGTAGTTCCTGCGTGTCAAGATTCTGTTCAAAGTTCATTCGTTACAAGTCAACTGCAGTTCCGTTCCCATGTCACGTAAAGAAACACGTTTTAGTTCTCCTTCACTTAAACGTGTTTGCAAATGGCTGGCGAAATTTAATAACGAAAGTATTCGTTTGAAGGGTTCAAAAAAGATTTAATTTTTTACTTAGACTTTTTTTATACAAACAATTGGGAACCGCATCACCCCTCGTTGATGGTGGCGCACGCAGAGCCGGGCTGCCTGAATGCACGATGCGTGTTTAATGTGTGTCACCATTTGCTGTCTTCTCCAACTTTAATTTGAGAGGCTGGCGCGAGCCAACTCGTACACCACCATGGAAAGTGTGACAGCGTAGGACCATAATCTTGCATGCATTTTTCCACGTGGCTTCTCGCGACGCGACACCGCCACGGCTGATTATCACGTGGTTTGAACCGCTACCTGGTGCCGCTGTAGAACAGGGAACTCGAAAGCAACAGAGAGCACAAACCGAGTTCACTGTGTGCGCTGAGGAGTCGAGCTTTATTTCTGCGCGATGCTTATAAGGCGCCGCAGGAGCCATGTGTCGCTGTAGTATTGCGAAATATGGTGCATTGTGTAGGCAGCGACTGATATATCGCGAAAACACTAATCCGCAGGTTACTACCCTGAGAAAAGAGTCATCTTTCTTTGGTCTGATTTGTTTCGTTTGGTTTGATTTATGAGATTTCATGTCCCAAGGCATCTAATTAGAATTGTGCTAGTAACAATTGTGGCAATAAAGCAATTAGAAGGCGACTCAGCCTATGACATACGCCGTAGTGTGGGGCTCAGGAAAGTTCGATCACATGGTGTACTTTAACGTGCGTCGACATCGCATAGCACACGAGCGCCTTGCTTTTAGCCCGCAATAAAAAGCGTCCACTGTGGCCGGGAAGTCTGCACCTGCATAGCAACATATTCTACCCATAGTAACCACATAATGGCTGTAAAGCAGCGCGTTGCCGAGGCAACGGCTACAAAGGGGACGCTGCAGTCTTAAAGCCAATTTAAAAAAAAAAATGAAGCAAAAATCAGAATAAAACAAATTGAGAGAAAAACTATGTAGTAAGATAATAACCCAGTCCTAATCACAAAAAGAAGAACTCAAGCTTCCGGGTAGTAGCAGACAGAACTTCAGAAGAGAAAAGCAATGAACAGCAGCAATGCAATTAGGAGCATCTGTGTCTGCACCTTTGAGATATATATGTATGGCCCTCCTGCTGTCGTGCCGTCTGCCCCTCCACCGGCTGTATGCCAAAAATGCCGTCCGATATTTCACACTGTAACTCATCGCATGCATTCCAATGCTGGTACCGGCATCTGTTGCTCCCCGGCTCCAGTCAGGGCCAGCTTTCTACCATCTTTTGCGCTATATTGGTGGTATGAGATTGCGGTAGGAAAATGCAGTCAGATGTTCCACCAGTGACGAAGGACGAAGTTAGGCAAGCATTAGACGCTACGAAAAGGGGGAAACAGCTGGAGAGAATCAGGTAAATATAGATTTGTTGAAGGACAGTGGGGATATCGTGCTAGAAAAACTGGCCATCCTATATAAGCACTACCTAGTGTTATCGACGGTACCAGAACATGGAAGAACGCAAACATTATCTTAATTCTTAGGAAAGGGGACACTGAGGACTTGCAAAATTACAGACCAATCAGCTTACTGTCTGTTACGTATGAGGCATTTACCAAAGTAATCGCTAATAGAATCGGGACACCATTAGATTGCAACTAAGCAAAAGATCAAGCAGGTTTTCGGAAAGGATACTCTACTACGATCCACCAGGTGATAGAAAAATGCGCGAAATATAAATATAATCATAGCCCTTAGGCATAGCATTCATTGATTACGAAAAAGCGTTTGACTCAATAGAAACCTCGGCGGTCATGCAGGCATTGCGAAATCACGGTGTAGACGAGCCGCATGTGAAAGTGCTCGAATATATGTATAGGGGGTGCACAACAACCATATTTCTGAATAAAGAAAGTAACAAAAATCCTATAAAGAAAGTTGTTAGGCAAGGAGGCATGATCTCCCCAGTACTATTCACAGCTTGCTTAGAAGAAGTATTCAGAGACTTGGAATGGGAGCAGTTAGGGATAAGGGTAGATGGAAAATTCCTCAGTAATCTGCGATTTGCCGAATACATTGCCTTGCAAAGTAATTCAGGGGATGAATTGCAAGGAATGTTTTATGACCTTGAGAAGAAAAGTATAAAGGTAGGCATGAAAATCAATATGCAGAAGACTAAGGTAATGTTTAATAGCCTAGGGAAGGAAGAGCAGTTTACGTTAGGTAGCGAAGCACTGGAAGTAGTACGCGAATATGTCTACTTAGGACAGGTAGCAACCGCAGATCCAGACTATGAAAGGGAAATAACGAGAATAAGATTGGGGTGGAGGTCGTTTGACAAGCATTCCCAGATTATGACTAGCAGCTTACAGGTACCGCTTAATAGAAGAGTATACAACATTTGCATCTTACCTGTATTTACCTATGGGCCTGAAATGTGGAGGCTAACAAAGAGGGTTCTACTTAAGTTGAGGAAAACGCAGAGGACTATGAAAAAAAAAAAAATAGTAGGGATAACGTTAAGAGATGGGAAACGTGCAGAGTGGGGTGCAGAGTGGGGAATGTCAGAGAACTGACATGTAGCGCGAAGAGAGGATACCCGATGGTTGCTTAGGGTTCCAAACGGGATTTCAAGGGAAGGAAAGCGTAGCAGGGGGCGGTAGAAAGTTCGGTGGGAGAATGAGGTTAAGAAGTTCGCCGGGGTCAAGTGGATGCAGCTAGCACGGACCGGGTTAATTGAAGAAATAGGGCAAAAGGCAATTTTAAATTTACGATATGTTAATTGCGGCCGCTAGATTCCCGTAAATATTCTCGGACAAAGATAAATGAGGAGGCCTGTAATTTAATTTTTTCTCAGTGTAATTTTGTTTTTTCGTTCTTCACCCAGTGACAAAGTAATTTAAGCTTCATGATCAAGGATTTGCAAAGTGACAAAATGTTCAGACCACCCCCAAGGAGAGGTGAGTGATGTCGATTAATGCCAAATCCACTTAAGATCATCAGGACGGGAAGGACAGAGAATATGAGGATTTTCGAGAAAGCTTACCCATGAGGAAAAAAGAATCCACGGAACGCTGCTTTCTTTGCTAGAGCATTCCTTACGCAACATACATACACTGATGTTTGCCAATTCTGTATCCACTCGTACTACATTTTACTTCATTCGTGCGATTATTCGCGAATAACAACCGGTTCGGGAATCCAGGACCAACTATAGTTAGTGGAATCAGACCCTGAGCCCGTCTTCAACACACACAAAAAAATGACCGATTTGAATAGTTAATCAAATACGAAGTACTTGCGTAGCCCCGCTTATCCCCGTTATACCTTTCATGCATTACCACACACAACTGCGATTTACACTCTCTCTAATGTCTTCCCTCACCTCACGAAATAGGTGCCCAGCAGTCACAAAGACAAGCAGCGCCGAAGGTTGCGCCTCCTAAACACAACACACAAGCCTAAGGCCCAAACGTTCCGATCGCTGCCCTTGGTCGGTTGCGCGCGGGCGGTGGTTTCAAAGGGATGTATGTCCAGGCGTATTCCCGAGAAGACAGACAGTTCTCTCTGCCACGCATTCTCCCCAGCCCGTTTCGCCGCGATTTATGGCACCGCACCCTTTCTCATCAAACCGAGAGACAGAGCAGTTAGCGCCGAAACCACAGCCACTGCGTTTATGCTGCGCTTTTTTGACTGCTCTGGTTTGCCTGCTTCAAGACACAGTCCGAACCGACGGCGTCGCCCGTTTCCATGTGTTCCTATACCACTTCCGAAGAGCGGCCGCTTGCTCGACTGTCATAAACTCGCGGCAAGCTGCCACTTCACATTGGCTGTCCCTTCGGAATCTCCCCCGCGACAGTGGACCCGCGGTGAACTCTTCGTTTCTGGGAGAAGCCCGCAAACGTAACTCTCTCTTGGAATGAGGATTCTTCGGAGCCGACGAAGGGGATCTATGCTCGTCCGCTGTCAGCTCGCTGCCAGCCTTGCGGTCATTTGAGCGTCCAAACGGCCGCGTTTTTGCCAACTGTTGATTTATGGGCCTCCAGCTTTCCGATTTTGCCTTCGCCATTGTACTTCAGCCCGTACAATCACAATACGCACTAAACGTATTGTGATTACAACGTGAATGCGGCGCGTATCAATGGTGGCCACAGAGGTTTAACCGAGTTTAACTGCAGCTCCGGTTAATAACTCGACGCACATACGTCAGTTAGGCATGCGTACTTATGTGCGTACAGGAACTATACTGCCTTTGCTGGATGCTCCAAGCAAACATTTGCGCGCGGAATGCCGACATAAAACAGACTTCTCTTACGCGATCGAAGTGCCCCTGAAGCGTGAATGCTGCAGGTCAACCGACAATCGACGCTGATCCAGAAAACTAGGCCAAAATAAGTTTGTTTACCACAGCGTTTCATTACTTTTCTCCGGAGAGACACGGAAATGAACTTGTCGGGTTCAACAATTATTGATTTTGTTCCTCAGAGACAGCAAAAGTTGCCAAACTGGCCATACCGCAGAAATCACATTTCATTTTCCTTCCTATTGTAATGGGCACTCAAGGACTAGCTGGAGCCGAAAGGTCACACAGCCATTTAGGTAGAAAGAACGGGACCTGGTATCCGGAGGACGGCGTGTTTCTTCCAGGAGCGCATTGTGATAACAACTTGGTACTCGAAACTCTCTTCGAAAGCATTCTTGCTTTACTGTCAGCCGGGCAAAGCGCATCTTCGTCTTAGTTTGCTGTGTACCGAGAAACTATCTAAAAGCCAGTAATGGTTTTTTTTTCTTTTTTCTTGGAGGGATACTTTAATACCGACTGCCTTTTGAAATCAATAGTGGCAGGGCAGACGAAAACTCACTGGCTTGGAGCCATGGCGAAAGACTCCAATTGAAAACCGTATTTACTAGATTTCCTTCATTTACAGTGAATTGCTACTCACGACATCGCTAAGTATACATTGCTAAAAACGGCGGCCTACTCCAATACAGCCGACAAATAAAGCATAATGCTGGGTTCGATTGAAGAGCTTCTGCTAGAACAAAAATTATTCACTCATTCTGTGTGCTCTGGACCGCCACGGCGTTACCCTGGATGGACCTCAGCGGGGACTTGCATAAGGTCACTTGCGGGAAGCTCTGAGAAAACACCTCTAACACTGTTAGATTAACTAGCAGTAAAGGCACTTCGAAGCAAACATAATTTCATTGCGTTTTTGTTTTAAAAACGTGGATTTCAGAGTCGCGCAAAAGAAAACGTGTGTTATACCTGAGTTGTCCTCAATATTTTGCTTACACATCAATGGGATAGCGGATTCCAGCTTACCAGGACTCCATTTCTTCCTCAGGAATGGTGATGAACCTATACTTGCGTCCCTTTGCTCGGCCACTTCATCAGAACAGACGGGCCCATAAGGCGAGCGTCTCTGTTCAATGAGTCAAGAAATTCGTCAGGCGCAGATGTGGTCCGAATTATTCTGTGAGCTCGATACCAAAGGCCCTGGTTTCATTTGGTGGCTGTGTATAGAGGTTCACCCAAGAAATTATTTCATAGATGTTAGTCTGTATATATAAATTTTGATCGCAACAAAGCGATAGGGATGTGCAGTCAAGATAGACGTATACAGTACTGTGCTACTACCGCCCAACAACAAAATAATGACGTATAAAATTAATTCTGAGCTTACTGCCTTCATCTGCCGGATTTGTTCGTGGTTAATATTGTGGCTGAGCGTCTAAAAACCATCCAGGCATTGAAGTACTTGGTAGTAGAGGGATCAGCTAAATTTCGAGATTCTGACTCTGGTAGACGCGGCCGTCATGCCTGGGATCGAAGTCGAGTCGTTCGGCCTCAGTAGTCGAGGGCTCTAACCTCCAAGCAAGCTTGGCGGACACCTTATTCTCAACTTAAGACAGTGCGCACCGCTCAGTACTTTGACAATCTGACAATTATCAGTAATCAATCCCTCAAAAAGTAGTTACTGCTCTAATGCAATTCCAAAATATGATTGCCAGGAACGCGATCATTCCTATGGGCCTTTTCTTTTCGCTAAATGAAAAGCATAGGCAAAAACTACTTAGTACTGCAAAATGGAGTAAATAAAAAAATGAACGCAAACATTTTTTGAGAAAAAGTTATGCACCCGTGAAGAGTATTTCTTTTTACAAAAACCGTCGTTCAAGGAAATATGCATATGCAATGTTGCAACATTTTTCATGCGGCTTTGGTAGCATAAATGCGCATTCTAGACACGTCTCTCTTCCTTGCTCCCTGATGCCTTGAAACAACATTGTGGGGAACGTAAAATAAAACCTTGTTTACGAACATTTTGTTTAGGGAGAGAATTGTTGAAAATGCTTCAGAACGCCGGCAAAGAAATTCTGAACACGATACTCCATAATGCGTTGCGCCGCATCAAGGGAGGCACACAATGGCGACACAGAGAAGCACCGTAACGTACCATCCTTGTAACTCCATCTACGCCATTTGAATACGTTACAACTTGGCTAAAATTTACTTTTTCTCAGGAAATACTTCACAAGGTTCGCTTCCAATTCCGCTATGTGAAATCAGAACGCATTCAAACTTGGCTCATAGCCAGCAATAAAGTAATATGTTGGCAGATGAGGTTATCCGCGTTACGTATGCATGCAACGCTTTGCGAGTAAAACAGTGTCTGTATGAATTTGATCCGAAAAAAAAGGAAGTGGGCAGCTCGCTCCACCTCGGGAAATAAAGCCTTGTTTTTAAACCTCCCACTAATGCCCCAGGTTTATCCTTTTTTACCACGATGTTGTACAAGCAACCAGAAGAATAAAAACACTAGAATAGGAAGTATAGGCAGCTTGCCTGACTCTCAGCCGCGGTGGCAACATATATGAGGAGAATTTTTTGCAGAGAGTAATGACGTATTTTGCCCAGAAAAGTTTTGAGAAGAGCCCGCTCTTCAACTGGCTTTTTAAGCTTCAATCCGACAGAAACGAATAGTTATCGCTTTCAGCAGTATGGAAATAGCAGGCTTTCTTATTCAGGCGGAAAGGCCTCCTTTGTTACGCCGGTTTCATGCAATAGGAGTATTTTTCGCCCATATGTGTAGGGTAGGGGCACGGGACGTGTATCGAATATTCCTTTATCGAATTTTATTTCTGCCGTTCGGAGGCTGCATGAAATTCTTTATATATGTGTTTCGGTGGCGATGAAATGCAGCGTTCGGGCTTTAAGAGGCGGTCATGCCTCCTTTTGAGTGAGAAGTAGCGAGTAGAGTGTGTTGGCCCATTTGGGTCATCGTAAAATAAAAAAAAAATAAAATACAAGAGTAACACGTTTGCACGACTCACCATTATAAATGTGCCCAAGAACTACAGAACCCAACTAAACGATAGCTCGATGCACCGATATCCGAATATGCAGCGCCGCAAGAGTGTTCCCTTTCGGCCCTGGTGCCATCAATTGACACCGCAACACAAATTTTCTACTACCGTATCAGGAACAGTCGAAGAACTGCTGTAAATTACTGTGATAATTCCTTCAGGATACCCGTTTTTATCGATGTTAATATTGTCGCGGTTCTGCGCACCAGAGCGTTGTGAGGAGGAAGAAGAGGTGACGGGGTGAGCCTTTACGAATGAAGCAACAGTATAGCAAGTTGCTAAATTTAAATTTCATTACCCAATATTTATTTTATACTGATATTTTCAAATCCTTTTCTTAATACTTTTCTAAGCTAGTACCCACATTTAAATTCAATTGAATATGTATAGGCCCCTATAAACCATTCTTTTTGAATGTGTGATTTTGACACCATCAGGGCACGACGGTTATCAGTGGGGCCATCGAGTGATACTACGGATTTTTTCAAAGCGGTTTCCACTGTTCTTTCTTTTTCTGATATATCTATATTAATTAGGTTTTTGACTGCTGACATCAATTATTATTTGCGGCATTTAGACTGATTGTAGAGTTGCTGGTCAAAAAATGATAAATTGAAATTTTTGCTACCAAAGAACACGAATTTTGGAGTCGAGTCATGCAATGATAATGATAATATTGCTCAGCAGCAACATGAGAAACAACAGTGAGAATAGATTCAGGCTTAAAGTTAAGCTTTTACTGAACATTTTCGCCATTCACGTCTTCTTGTGGAAACCGCTAGGGGGCGTTGGGGAAGCTAGTGTAGCACGTGGTCAACAGCTGGTGTATCAGCTCACGTGCAGAACATGTGCGTGCCCTCTATGCTGGAACCAACCCAGTCAGTGTTGGTAGTTTTCTTGCAATGCGCTCGCATATACGTTTCTTCTTTTTCACCAACTGACAGCGGTGCTTCCTTGGGCTATGGATAAAACAGATTTTTTGTAGCCCATGTAATACTGCGATTTTATTCAATATAGCAAATTACAGAAAACTAAAGTCGATAGATTGATTTATGGTTGTTCCAAACTTGGAAATTGAATATAATTTCATTCTATTCTTTGTTTCCACTCCTTTCGCATTTTACAACCATTGAGCCCTGATGTCCTATTTTTACACCATGTCTCTAAATCTATAAATATTTGTACCCTGAGCTATACACTTTTACTGCGTGGTCATTGAACTATATAAATAAAAATAACACCCGGGAAAAAAATCTACCGACAAAATAAGAAATACAGGGTCGAAACGGTTAATTGAGTTTTTTATTAGCTTTTTTTTTTTTTTTTCTGTTACCTATGAAGCATATGAATGAACTTTTACAGAAGGTGAACCCAAGGCAAAATCTCTCAGGGCGACTTTGTTACCTAGTGCGAAAAATTACATTTCAACAGCAGGGTAACAAAACGTACAAAAATGCTTTAATCATACAAAATATAAAATGCAAATAATTTGTGAATAAATTAGATATTACCACTTGCGTGAGGAAACACACAAAACGAATGTAACCAATAGTAACGAAGAAAACTGTCACAAAAAAATTAGAATTAAAAGAAAAAGGTTGTCATAAATAATTACGGGAAAACACAGAGCAAAAGAATATAAAGCAGAGCTTTACGCGAAATGACATAACATTGGGGATAATAGTCGGCAGCGATAAGACTCATGAAAGTAAAATATCGACAATTAGACTGTTGTTAGCAGATATATATTCAATAATTGATGCAATGATAGTGAACTGCTGACGGATTTCATGTGAGTGGGTAAATAACTCCAAATTAGTGTGGCTGAAATGAACACCGGTTGCTTGAAAAAAGACAGTGTTTGCTTATTATAATTAACATACATTTGCGGAAGAATAAGTTGTTATGATCTGGACATCTGCTTTTGTCTGCAATGTGTAAGGAGTCAACAAATACATTCGTAATTACAATAGCGATATATAAGAATGGCTGATAAAGGTTTAGTTTAGGGTTTAGCGGCAGAATATTTAGGTTCCTGTGTCTGTAAAGGTAGTCGATTTCAAGTGTACAAAATCCGCTACGTGGATGTATAGACGTTCAAGTGACTAAAGCATGAAAGGGAGTTTCGCATCTATTTACTGATGATAAAAGATAATAAGTATAATGTCTACATATGAACGATCAATAACAAATCGAAGGTTGTGCAGCTACAGATATTGAAGCATTGTAATTAATGCTCGAATTTCGAATGTAATATTAGAACTTGTTTGTTAGATATAGGCAGCCAACTTTACATAATAATCAAGCACAATTGAGGTGCATGGGTTGAGACAACCTCTGTCACAACCGTGATAACTCAAGCCTCGAACCTAAACTTTTTTCTGAGTGCAAGGTTTCTAATACTGCCAGGTTGTTAGGCTGGAAAGCGAATCCAAATTGTACACGGAAAATTTTGCCAAATTCATGCCTTTATCCTCCATTCCTGCAGCAGTGGGGAAGGCAGTGAGAAGCAAGAGTTGAACTAAATCCACACGAAGATACTAAGGCATGGCTTGCTTCAAGCCATGCTGCAAGCTATGCATTTCCACAATAGTTCTCGGTCACTTTACCTGCGGGTAGCGATTCACTGCGAAAGCGTCGTGCTGATGATACGAAGCCCATGTATATTTCCTTCCTGAACTGCAATAAGTGACACTCGATAACTGGCTTTCTTTCTCTTTTGTCGATTCATATAGATTATTTGCTGCGAACAGAAATTTGGAAGGGCGGAACTAACAAATTTCAGAAGCTGATACATAACGGGAGAAACTTCTATGTGACCCATTTGCAGCGGGTATTCATTAGAGACGCAAAAGCTTCTCAAAAAATGATTTCCTGCCCTCTGCAGGTCACGAAATGTTGTTTTCAGACTCGCCGGAATTCGATTTGTGGCCTGTGCTGCTTTGAACTTGCACTCTGTCTGGGTAAAACGTTCAGTGAAGCGTCCAGGAGGTCCGATGAAAAAGCAACACAACGAATATTCAATTGATCTCTACCTGGACTTTCTTTACATTACTTTCACACCAATCGACGTGTCTTGAGGAACGCACGCGGCGTCGGCGGTTCAGTGGCCGAAGCCAGATCCAGAGAGAAAGCAATTCACACCTGCAATTAGCGCTTTTCTTCAAGCATTGACCATGGTGGTTTCACTAAGAAAGTATTTGAAACTTGCTTTCTAAGAACGACTTAACCACTTTTCCCCAATTCTCAGTTGCTTTAAGTACATTTAGTGAATAATACTGCAGTATATAACGTATATCTTGGGAGCTTCTCCACTAAACCATGCTATCTGGCCCGTTTTGAAATTTCTCGAATGCTCCGAATGAGTTTTGTTTATATTTTGCAACTAGCAACTCTCTGCGTGTTCACAATTACACCCGGCACCAAAAAGCCATATCGAAAGTGTACTCAGACCAATAATCGTAACCTCTAGCTGAAAACTTATTCTTAAACCCCTTACTGTATACCTGCGCGGAAAAGCAAATAATGACAAGGAGAGCGGAATACTCATGATGAAAAATCTAGAGTTTGGCTAATGCATGGAACAACAATACCAACTAGATGGCGAATCCTCTCAATGCGCGCAGCATCGTTTCAGCCCTGCTTTTGAATATCTGAGATATTTTAAAGGCTTGAAAAGTTCCTATCATAGAGTGTAATGTCAGTTGCTTTTTATTTTGGCATCCCTGAGTCTTCATTTTCCAATAACTTCAATCACGTTTAATGAATACGTTGTAACCATTAGGTATTTAAGACTTTAAGACCAATTGTGTGCTGTCACACACGACCAATATTGATGAAAGAATCGGTATAGTTCCTAAAACGTTAGCAGTTCTTTGAAGACCTGCAATTATGTATTCCGGAACATCTAGTCCTTTGCTAAATAAACATCATTATACTGTTCTGGAACCACTGCATCAAATACGAAGAAAATATTGATTCGGCTAATAATGCGATTTTAATGAGTTCACGCTTAATAAAGGAGCCTGAAAGAAAATGTCGGTCGAATCTTTACGACGCGAATTGAACGTTTCAAGATGCCCATCCCATTAAAGAAATAACCGGAGCCCATACTCGCCTACTGAAGCGCACTAGACGCAGGATCCTTCCAAAACCCATACGCTGCAATGACTGCTATTTTAACATCTGCATAAATATTTAACTTCGTCCTTGAACGAATAGGACGTCGCAGATAGCGCATGTTCATTAATTTAAATTAATGCATTGAAACGACTTAGTGAACCTGGACTATCATCCGCCGAAAAATTGCATATTTATAAAATATTAAGCTTGCACGTGTTCACCTGCGAAATATTGTTTTAGCTTCCTAGCAAAATAGGCTTCAGGGATTTGCCCTTTAGAATGATTTCACTGTAATAATCTGGCACGTATTTTTCGATTATGTTTCGAATTTTCATATCCAGACTACTGTAGGCTATTTATTGAAAAAAAAAAATGCAGCTTTTTACAGTAGATAAGAAAGAAAAGGAAATATTAAGCATGTGAAGCGAACCTGATTAATCTGCATGTAATTTAACTCCAATAGTAGAGAAACGTGTTTGCTGCGGAGCTTTAGAATAACTATATGGTTCCTATTTTTTGTTATTGTTCAGTCTTCGTAATACATCAAAAGTGTACTAGTGCTTTTTTGGCAAATACTAGCAAAATGTCGCTGCACTGCATTTCCGAACTCTTAGGCATCGGCAAGATGAGAAGACCGAACTTTTTTTTTATATATAACAGTAGTTTAAAAATGGATGACCGGCATGAGCGTCTGAGGTTAATCGGAAATGGAAATTCGAGCTCTTAACGCGGAGATACTTCTCTTTTTATCGCTCGCTAATCTGCGCTCACGCGAATGATAGAAAATGTCGACCGTTGCAAACGTACCTTCGAAGTTTGTGTACTGACCGCACTAACGGTGTTGTAAAGAGCGTGTTTACGATTGAGCACAGCGCTGTATTCAAGGCCAGTGTGTAACCAGAAATAAATTTCACTTTGCGGCAATGCTGTGGTATTGAGGACAATACCGAAATTTCCCCCAAAAATAATCATAATAATCAATCTTTATTTATTGTGTGCAGCAACAACCATACGGTCTTCGTGCTGCAGCACAAGTAAAAAAAGTAGAAAATGCACACACAAATTTTACACACAAAGATAGAACGCAAAAGAAGAAATAAATAACACTTGAAATAAAATTGAAACAAAATTTGTTTCCGAGGGAATGAAATCAGTGAGTAGCATGTCTTGTAGACACTGCGTAAGAATAGTAGATAACATAAAAAAAAAACGAAAGATAGAGAAAAAGAACAAATAACAGTCGTTTACTATAGTAATATCGAAATATACCTAAATTAAACAATCATATCAGGCGCAACAAGTGTGTGGTATCTAAAACAGAGGCAAGAAATACACGGAAATACATTAAAGAAATACAGTTGAACGCAGGACAGTAAGTTTCAAATATAAAGTTTAAAGTGAAAATCTAAATAAGAAACGGATAAAAATCAGTTCATGGTGCAAAGGGCATTGAACCGGAGAAAAAGCAAAAGTGAAGTAAATACAGTATTTAGGCTAGAAAGTGGAAGTTACATGTGATAAAGTACTGCTTAAAATACAACAATGCGAACGTCTAATATAAATGAAGGGAGCGCGTTTCGAAAGATGTCAAGGTGTAGATAAAAAAAGTTAAAGACCCTCTGCATTCTGTCCACAGGGGAATGGGAATGCAGAAGGTGAGAAACTTGAAACGGTCTAAATTCCCTCATGCTCTATCGCGGAACGCGCAGTAGGATGTACTCTAAGAGCTGAGGGCACATAATGTGGCCATTAAGATGTTTGTACAAAAACATTATATCCACCCTGACACGATGGCAGTTAAGGGAAGGAAGATGCAGTGGAGTACTTCCGGTGAAGCGACAGGAATAAGTTGCGCAAGGAAAGCGATATCAAAATATCCGCAAAAGTTTTTGCTGTACTCTGTCGACCTTTTCACACTTCGATTTGCAAGTGCCATTCCAAACAACCGACGCGTACTCAAAAGCTGCAAGCATATGGACAGGTACAGTTTTAAGAACGGAAGTGGAGCACGGAACTCTCCCTAATGTCCGCGGATGAATCGTGTGCGCATAGCCCGCCGAGCAATGCGTTTAGTATGAGAGGAGAAGCTGAGGGTGCGGTCAAAACGTACAACAAGGTCATTAATTTCATCAACCCTGTCCAACAGCGTAGAATTCAAAGAATAATGGTAGAGATAGCTGTGCGTTTTACAATTAAATGAGGCAAGCCTAGTTTTGGAAGACTTAAGGGTAAGTCCATTCGTCGCACACCAACCAGAGAAAGCAGATATGTCTGATTGCCACGACAATTAATCTTGAAATGAATGTATGACCTTTAATATGTTTATATCATCATCATAAAAAAGAAACGAGGATTTCTTGATCATGGAGGAAACGTGATCAAAGGGAATTCCACTGGTACGTGGCAGGGCAAACGAAGGAGGTCTGTCTATCGACACTGACAAGCAGGAGCCCTCCTACGTAGCTATCTCCTTGATCGCTCCTGCTTCGCGTTCCGCGAAAGAGCATGTGGGAATTCAGACCGTTACAAGTTTCTCCGTTTCTTAAATCTCATTCCGCTCCTGACAAAATGCAGAGGTTGTTAAACTCTTTTTGTCTCCACCTTGACATTTTCCGAAGCTTACAGTCGTCATTTATATTGGACGTTCGTAGCGTTGTATTTTAAGCAGTACTCTATCACATATAATTCCATGTTCTAGCCTAATTATTGTATTTACTTAACTCCGCTTTTTCTCCTGTTCGATGCTGTTTGTATCTTGAACTTCTTTTTACCCGTTTCTTCTTTATATTTTAAATTTAAACTTCATACTCTAATCTTACTGTCCCGCTTTCAATCCTACCTATCTATCCCCTTATTGTATTTCCCTATATTTCTAGCCTGTGTTTTAAATACCACGCCTTTCTTGCGGCTGGAATGGTTGTTTATTTTATGTTTATTTCGATATTACTACACTCAATGATAGTTATTTTGTTTTTCTTTATCTGTCGTTTTTTTTCGTGATTTGCTTTACAATTCTCACACTGTGTAATAAGAGACATGCTACTCACTGATTTCTTTCTCTGTGTGACTCTTTTCTTCTCAATTTTATTTCGTGTGCAATTTGTTTCTTCTTTTGTGTTCTGTGTGTGTAAAACGTGTACATTTTTTTATTCTGCAGCACGAAGACGATATGATTGCTTCTCCTCACATATAAATAAAGATTGATTGATTGAATAAATATTGATTATTATTATTATTATTATTATTATTATTATTATTATTATTATTATATTACGCCGCGTAGAATTCAGCATGACTATGTTGTATAGGCATCAGTAAGGCGGCGAGTAATTATGGAGCATGCATTATGTTTTTAGTTACGTATATATATATATATATATATAAATATATATATATATATATATATATATATATATATATATATATATATATATATATATATATATATATATATATATATATATATATATATATATATATATATATATATATATATATATATATATATATACCGTGGCGCTGGTGAACAATCTCAAAGTTCGTATACAGACAACATTAATACCCAAGAAAGTAGCAGAGGGGACAGCGGCCGATGTAGCTCAGTTGGAAGAGCACCAGGTGTAATGAACATAGCACTTTGCCGTGAAGAGCGCTTCATCAACAACGGGCGAGGATGTCAGAAGTCATCAATATGCAACCTTCAAAACCAATTAACCTTATTCATCTTATTAAGGCGCGCTTTCCTCTCAGTCTACCGAAATAGCTACATTACTAGGGAGATACGTGTACACATGAATCCCGGTTTGGCTCCTTGCACACGCGTGATCCCGTCTCTGATGATCTTTCCTCCAATGGAGGCTATAAGAACAAGCACACTGTATTACCGCTGAGTCGTTTGCCAGCAAAATCAGTGCATCTGGCAAGATAGTGAAAGCCTAGGCAGAGATCTATCACCTGAAGAAACAACGGTGGAGACCTGAGCGCACTGAACCAGTTTGAGCAAAAAACTAGTTCATACCACTTGATAAGACGAGAGTCAGGCCGCCTGCAATAATATTACAGCTCGGAATGGCTCAAGAAACAGAAAAACACGCGACATTTCTCTGCGTTTCTTGTGCACGTTCGAGCTCTCGCACCTTTCCGTACGCGCGCGTGCGTGCGCAGCCACTCAGCGTGGCTGCTACATGTGGCATGTACCGCATTCTTTTCTTATCATCTCATTCTGGTACCCGGTACGAAAGTGGCCTAAAGTAATATTCCACTATGAAGCCTAAGCTTATCAAAGTATGCAACACGCAGCCCAAACGTCTCTAGCGTGCCACATAAATTTACTTTAATTAAGTCACTTCTTTTGCATCCTCAGCTGCAGAGAAATTGTCATTTTTCAGTAAATTTATTGAAATCGCAGTAATTGCTATTATCTCACGCCGTAGTATTTATTTCACCTATTTCTCAGCGAATGTCATAATATCTTAAGTTGTGTGCGTGCGCTACTGAGGCATCTGCACAGCCGGCAGAGTGTGTGACGTCACACATGTAGCGAAGCCTTGCCTTCACCTTTGCGCGGGGAGCGTGGTTCGCCTCTCACGCCAGTGGGTACCGAGGTTGCGGCATGAAACCATGCGAGTAATTGAAAGTTAGAACATAGGAAGAGGACAGGAGTGTCGATTATTAAAGGTATTGGGCGATCATCACAGGGGTACGATCCCGCCACATCATTCCCGCCACATATCTCGCAACGTATTTCCCGTATCTTAAAAAGGAGATTAGGGACCGGGCGTAGTCGTACATATAGGTTACGCGTGCACAACCAGCAAATTAACAGCAATGCATAGTATAGTACAAGCTGGTACGCCCCGGAGAACGTTTCTTCATATAGAGCACAAAATTCTTCAGCCTCAAGGCACCGACGTCAGGCACCGCTTTATGCACCAGGAGAGCTGCTGAAGCGTCTGGAAAAGAAATGAGTGGTTGCGGCAACGCTAGTAACCGAATAACTGCTCCAAATATCAAACCAGGCAGCTTATATAGCACTAGAAAAAATATGCATCGTTTTTTTTTTCCTTTTTTTTTTACAGCTGTATTGCCAGTATCCTCAAAGCCCGCGAGCACAACTCTTACCAACGGTACCTGGCCGTTCTCCTGGTTGCATGAGACTTGTTAGGAAACTGCCATCCTCTTACGTAAAGTGCCACAGATGTTACATTCTGATCATCCCTGCCGTTAGCGAAGAAGCCCTCCGCTCAGTTTCCGTTATGTTTGCGCATGCTGGCATGAAAAGTCGTTGCACGCCAGTCGCGATAATGCTCTAACGGCAGCTGACAGCGCGCTCTCCTGGCATGTCAGTTGCAGCCGCTGCAGTTTATCCTGGGGTCGGCGGCAAAACAAAAAATGTAGTGCAGGCATTGCAGACTACCTCAATATAGGGGGCTCTTTACGGCAGCTTGCGGATGAGAACTATGCAATCGAGGCGCATTCAGGACCACTGACGCGCAATAACGTGGTATTTCATAACCTTCACGGACTATGATTTTTTTCAGAATAAAAAGGACTACGCTAAAGCTACTGGTAGCACTTGGATAGGGCCATTTTTGTGAAGCTTGACGATGTTCTTATTCCTATCTGAGTGTTAGACCGATCTTTCGAAAGATAATTACTTAATGTTGGAATCATGTTCTGGTTATTAAAGTAGGCGGTGGTGTGGTGACAAGCATGTTACGTGGTGACAAGCAAGAGGACAGCACAACATGGTGACAGGATGAACGATGATTTAATGGCTGGCCTAGCGCGAGGGCTCCTCTCACGTCACTGTCGATCTTCTTTTTCGCAACAATAGGAATAAGGCAACATTAAGAACTTCAAAAGCAGAAAACAAAGTATATAAATCAAAATACTGATATGGACTATAGATGATGTGAAGATATTCTGAGGCTCCTAATTTCATCATATTATGAAACAATTATTCGAATTGCATGAACAACCGCTAGACTATGGAAAACAGACGAAGACTTGACCATGATTACAATTTCTCTATTTTTATTATTTTAAGCTTAATTTTGTAAGCACAATATTTTTGTTCGCTTAACGTGTAAATTTACATGGCTCAATGTAAAAATTATACTGTTTACAAGCGTGATGTATCCTTGCTCAGCATCTCTGCATAATGTCAGTTTGAAGGTACCTGTGGTCTGAAATTCCACATTTCACTAGTGTACTATCTACCCTGCCTTCGTGAAGCTTGAGCGCGCGTTTAATTATTGAGATTGAATCAGATTAAAGCAAAAATTTATAGCGGCCTGGGAACTTTGAGGATAAAAGGACTGTTAGTTATACATTTGGAAAATAACATGACGGTATTGCAGTAGCGCCCGAAAGTACAGCCTTTGTTAAACTTTCAGAGCCCGTAGGGTTTGCTTTTAAGCCGTATAATATGACTTCTTTAACTCGTGGAAGTCCTAACCATTGGAGAAAGTAGAACGAAAAACCTTCTTGCCTTCAGCAAGTTTGGATACCTGATAATGGAATACATTACGAGCCACATAGTATGGCTCAAAGATAGATCGACTCCCTTGGCTTTAAACTTTTGACAGAGGCTGTACATATTTCTTTGTTAACAGCGTATTATTCAACACGCACGTGAGGTAAATAGCTCGGGACGAAACTCAGTATCAGTTTGTGGTGCTTTTTTTTTTTTTAGATTCGCAGTGCATAGTAATGAGTGGATATTTTTTATCCTATCAGTGAAACTTCCCAACTTTCCTCGACCTCAGGGGTTTATTGTTAGCTGACTGTCATGCTACTTTGATATTTGCTGAAAACATAAATTTCAAAGCATCTTATTATACAAAGAGAGGCGCGCCGACGCCTCAGAGTTTCGCAAGTTACACTCCTATTGGTCGTCTGAATTTGGCTGTAGCTTTCTAAGAAGTTATTCGCCTACACTGGACTTTCTGATCAGAAAAACCCAAGTATTCTTATGCACTTGGGAGGTACGTCTTGACATCAAGATTCGCTTGCGTGTCAGCGGAGGACTTTATGCAAGGAATGATACACGTGGAAATAAATTTATGTTAGCTTTCTGAAGTAAAGGCCTCTCCCATGGAATTGCCCTCTTATCGCCCAGTATTTTCTGACACAACTTTCATTTTACATCAGTTAAAAGTGGCGTATAAAGCACAGTGGGCTGGTAGGGATTAGGAGGAGCTTTACTAAACTCGTACTAAACTCATACAAATCCCATACGATCTCATATATTTTTCATAAGATGAATGACTTTTGTATGAGATTTTATGAGATTTATAAGAGTTTATCATGAGTTTAGTATGAGAAATTTGTATGAGATTATTGCGACTCAAAGGGTTTTTTCACTATGGAAAAGTGGCGTAAAAAGCACAGTGGGCTGTTAGGGATTAGAAGGAGGTTTACGTGGTTCCAAATTCAGCCTACAGAAGCACTGCAACATGTAGCTTCTCGTTCACGAAGACTGAAACTTCGCCCGAACATGTTTTGACACAGGTGATGCTTACGATGCCAACAAATGGACGTGACGTTCGCCTAATATTGTGAGTTACCTTGAAGAAAGTTGCCACAGACAGGCAGTACCGGCATCTATTCGGACAAAAGCGAGCACTTAAAACAAAGGGTAAATACAAATACATTTACACAGTGAAAGCCGGCCCTAGCGGAAACTTTAACATTTATTTCGCCAAATGCCAAGGAGCCAAGCGAAAGCTTGAAGTATGTCATGCCCGCTATGCAGTAGTGATTAACGACGCTTTGAGCAGTTGTTGTTCGCCTCTAATTTGATGGCACACACTCACACAAGGGGATCAGACAAGAATTGGGGTGCTGAGATTTTAGATTTTGAAATGTATAATTACATGGCAAAAAAAAAAAAGAAATGATTGCTAGGGAACAGAGAAGGAAAGTAACATGCAGTAGGGGATCACTGAGATTTGTATTTACAGAATAAGAAATTCAAACCATATTAGCAAGGCAGAAGTTTTGATTCGATTGAAAAGTTTTGAATGGCATTACAAGCAGACCTGTGGCTGTACCCAAGCGTAGTGGCACCCAACGATAATAAGATCTGGCGCTCAAATTAAGTCCCAGCTGTTGCAACGGCTTCTCCAAGTACCATTTTCTCATCACGGTAAAACGACAGCAAAATAGCAAGAAAAGTTATATTGTTTCCGGTTCTCCGAAAAATGCGCAGGCGGGAGTAAGCGCCAAACCAGGCGTGGCGCGCTAGACCCAGTTCTTCGTCTACGTTTCCTTGACGTTCACACATAGCCATGGAGGACTTAAACTACAGCAAACCGCATCTAGGAGTAAACACACTGGTGCAGAATAACTGTTTTAGTAATACGCCTCTCACGCTTTTAAACCATCCATGCTGGAAATGTCAAATGCCTGCTATATTTGTTAGACCTCGGAAAAATTTTCTTTGAGAAAGCAATGCATGATTCGATCGAGTCCAGCTGATTGTCTTATTTTGTAGTTATACACCTAAACACTTCAAAATTTACTAACCATTCTTAAGCTTGTTATTTATATGTTGGGTAGCCAGTAGAAAACAAATTCCATGCTTTATCTAAAGAAGGCCCGAAGCGTAACTTTGCGAGAGCATTGTTGCACAACGAATTGAGTTTCACGTGTACTTTTTCCGGAAAGATTAAATGCAAGAATTGAGATGTGGTTTGAATCAATAATTCACTTAGTCAGCCTCTCAATTAATAAATCAATGAATCTTTCAATGAATTGCTTGACTAAATTTCAATTTAAGAGTCAGAAGCAGTCAAACGTGGCACCAAGTGTTTGAAGTATGAAAGCGCGCGACACAAGACACGTCGTCGCTGGAGAAGAAACTCACACACTCGTACGTCATCGAAAAAGCTCTACATATGAGATACTAGCAAAAAATATGAATGACTCAAACACATAGATAATGCGCAGAAACAACAAAATGGGACTAAAGTGTACGGATTCTGCGTCCGTGATAAATGATTCTGGAAAATATCTCCCAGAACACAAAGCGCTGCGGTGGATAATGACAAAACGTAACAAATTGCTCAGACAATATCTGTCAGTTTCCAAAATTGAATTATGTGAAAACTGAATTTTAAGAAAGGAAAGCGAGCGCTTCATAAAGGGTAGGTTAAAGGTTGAAGTAATGCAAAACAAGTCAATACAAAACCGGCTACGAAGAATGTTCCCCTCTTCAAAGTCGCGCCATACGTCGGGCGAACGTCCAGAGGTGTCCTTAATCATACTGCCCAGAGTGAAGTCTTCTGGGGTGTTCTATGGCGAGCTCACGGTCGGGTGCCGAAAACGACTTTCCTGGTGACTCAATGCCTATCCGTCAACCGGAAAAAAAAAATAAAACATTCAAAATTGAAGCTCCCTCGAAGCAAGGTGCTGTACCCATCGCAAATATAATTAAAGTTGCAGGGGCTGCAAATATAGCGCGTGGTCTTTTTGTGTGTGTGTGTGTGTGTTTAAAGCATTTGCGTTGAATCATTGCGCAGAGCGACCAAAGCCAAGTATTGTGTGGCGGTTCTCGCAACAAGCATTTCGACAGACACACGTTGTGTGAAGTGCTTTCATAACGTGTCCGCCCAGTCGTGAGGGCGAGGCATATCGCTTCTTTTTTTAAGCCCCCCCCCCCCCCCCCTTTACGTAAGCTCCATATCACCGCGAAAAAAAAAAAAAGTTATTGCAGCGCTCTTGGCGCCGCGCATTCTCAGCAGCGCAGGCTTGCTATATTGGCAGCTATTGGAAAAAGTCGGCAACAGCAGAAAGACAACAAAACTGTTGGTGGACACTTAAACTTCGCCTTTAAACGTGCGGCGCGTGCGGCCTCCATTGTCTCAAACATACTAATTACACTACTATTTAGTCATTCATTCGGGCTGTAAAACTGAATTTTGAAGTTTTCGTATGTATGTTCACGATTCTTATAGATAGCGTGTCTACAGATGTCCATGACATTTTGTTAAACTCTACTGCAGTTGTTAGTTTACCTTGTAAAATTAGAATACTTGTAGATTGTATGCTCTTTTTTTATATTTCGTTTCAGTGACAAATAGCAATATATCGAAAAGTGCGGCCCACTGTTGTCTTCTACAATAGGCACAGTCCCCGTTTAGCCGCTACCTAGCTTCTTAACTATACCCTCCAGCATCATTCACACTGGATAAAGATTTCATTTGATTCGATTCGAGAAGAAACAAGGAAATGTGACCGTTCCTGTTTTTGTTTTTGTTTTTATTACTTTGTCACTTCATTTTGCACGACATCTTCTTCGATGTAATTGCTATCCGAGGGTTCTTAAAAAACTTTTTATTGTTTGTATACGTAATGAATTCTCTCTTAGGTAATTATTAAATCTAAATTAGGACAATTGTCGCGAATATTTCGGGAGCATGGACCGGTAGAGAAATTTTTTTCGGTTCCTATTTTTTATACTCGATGGCGAATTTGTTCCTTTCTCAGCCTTTTCTTCTTTCGTCCTTTCTTTTCTTTTCCTTCTTTTCTTAATTCTTTACTTTCCTTCACCTATGAGCATGTCTCCCTTCTTGTACACAGCCTAGGGTGCGCTTGCGTTTGGTATAACTACCAAACGATGACTCGCGCCAAAATCACACGAGCTCAACACGAAACAAGCAGTCGCTTTCCGATAAGAGTCTTTTGGTGCTCAAGTACTATCAAAGTCGACAAAAGAATGTTTCTGAAGGTCAGCTGCCTAAGGGAACTCAGAAAGCTATCTTCAGACAAGTCAGTTATATTGAAACCTGGCATTTACAGTGATTTTAGGAAAGTCAGGAGCCCAGAAAAGCTGCTTATCTTTTGTCGCTTCCACTAGTTTTGGAGGCCCTCAAGCCATTATGTCAGTGTTACCCACCTTCAGCTGCATGGCCTCCCTGAACTATTTTTATATTCTTTCCGCGCTTATCTTGTCTGCTGTTCTTTTGGTCTTTGTTTGGCTGAACATCTAGTGAAACTTTACTAAGATTTTGGGAATTGCTTTTAAGCAAGTACGAAACATAGAAAGGCAACTGTTCAGGCTGACATGACTCGGAGAAGGTTGCTCGATTCCTTGGTGTAAACTTGAATGAAATATTCGAATAACGAAACGACGAAGTGGTAATAAAGAGAGGTAGGTGTAAGTTAACTTCAGCAGTTTGTTTAGACTATCATGAACATTGTAAACAACACTAAAACTACCTTGTTTGATTTACCCTCATGTACGGAGCTACATAGAACGGACCATTCAAAGTCCGCCGTATCAGCTGTGCTAGATTTCGAACATATATCTTTATATCAATATAATAGATCGATATATATATATATATATATATATATATATATGAATATAGCAATAGAATTCATGGCTGCCTGTAAAACTACATGTATTCCTAACCCATACATTGGCAGAAATACTCATTTCGTATCACTTAATACACTAAGGTTAAGATATCAGCTGAAAGAGAATAAAGAGATGCAAGAATCCTGCTGAGAGATACCTTTATGAAACAGCCGATTCGAACTGAGAAAAAGCTTACGACTTTCGCGTTTGCGGCGAAAGTTCTCCAGTTGAAGTAGATGCATCTGATTTTAATTTTTATTCTCTTTTGAATCTATGTGTCTGCATATCTCAGAGTAGTTTTACTGGATTTGCATATGCGCAAATATCTGTGTGAAGAAAGATAATCGCGATGTAATTGCGTGGAGTCATAGCATCTTACAATATTATGACTATATATAATAGAACTTTATTAGCGATAGAATACAGCAATTTCGTTACATTTATACAGTTTTCAATGTCATGGCTTAAAGCAGACATAACTTTTGCAAGGCTTACCTAAACGATGATTTGTTAAACAAATGACATATAATATTTGGGCAATTAGAAAAAACTTCTTACCAGAGCCAAAATTTGTATGTTTAAAAAGACGCGCCCTTTAACCTGCATTTTTAGGGTTTGGTTCGACGAAGATTTAAATTTTCAAATGCCGTTCGAATATGAATAGCAGTAAGTGGCTTCAGATACTGACCCGAATACGAAATATCTGCTGGGTATAAGACACTGGAAAAATTATTTGGGATACCTTTGTCCTTTTTGTTTATTACTGCTTCTTCTACTTTACGCCACGTAAAGTTCAAAGTGCTGTGTACTTAGTAGGCAGTGTCAATAACCTCGAGTTCCGTGATAGAAAATGATGCACAAAAAACCTCTAGATTCGTAACAATGTAAATAAACGACAATAAAACCAGTGGGTTTAAATATCACAGGCGGCTGGAAACCAAAATTACAGAATAATTTGCGTATAATATTTGCAGAAAGCCTTTCTGAACTTGGCTAAGGTGCAAATAAAGTGTTAAAATTTGTTGCACCTAACACCTCCTCTTACAAATGGATGTTTTATGGTCTCGAAACGCCACTTTTTAGAAATAAATTTGTGTTTTGAAGATTTCTCGATATCACGCAATGTATATATTAATATTCTCGCATTAGTATTCATTTTGTGTTTATTTGTAAAGTGTGACGTGTAAAGAACGGCCCAAATGTTTCAACGATTATTCACGGGAAAAAGCTATATTTATTCAACAATATTAGTTTATAGCTAATACGTAGCAGAGTTTTACAGAATGATTTCTTTCTACGATGAGCTTGCTCAATACGTACATGCTCTTACACAATGAATGAAGGAGAGTAATGCTATATTTAAGAATTAAAAAAAAATACTTCTCAAAGAGTGCCACATAATGGCTTTCTTCACAACCTGAATAATGCAATAAAAAAAATTAAGAACTGGCATGGACTGCAGTTTATATCAGTAACCATCGGCATTTTATGCCGTTAAATAAATCTTCCCCTCCAGTTTTTGTTAAATCTGGCGCTCCCCAGAATGGGCTGTGCTTGGCCGCTTTTTCTCTTAACCTTTATTAATAGCATTGTCAATATATGTGTTTCTCGGGGAGCGTACGAGGATGGTAGCGTGTAGAGGCTAATACCACTGAAGTTCAAAGGTGGATAACTAACCATTTTACATGGGTAATATGGTTGGTTGCATGATTTGTGGGGTTTAACGTTAAAGCAACTCAGGCTATGAGAGACGCCGTAGTGGAGGACTTCGGAAATTTCGACCACCTGGGGTTCCTTAGCGTGGGTAATATGGGTCTGACCGATGAAAAATGAGCTTTAACTACGTTACGACAGTGTTCATACATGTCCATGCAGTGTTCAGAATAAGAAGCCTTTCCTACTTGACTGAATGCCTAGAATAATTTTCTTTGTGAAGAAATTAACTACAGGTATTTGGGGGCCCTGGATCATTAATAAAATTCAAACTCTCCTGGAGAGAACACATTGACGGAATGCCTTATGCAAGCAATTCTTGTCTGTGCGTTTATTAAATCCTCAGTCCCCTCAATGTATATTTCATCACATATAATATTATTCTTGGACATAGGATATAAAAGGCCTTCATAATCTGTGGGCCTCTCAATAAAGCTAAGACAGCTAAACTAGAGGAATTAACGCAGATGACAAAACAAATTTGAACGATAGTAGCTCTTTCTGTGAAAGTCTGAAAGCGAGCCAAAACTCGCGTTTAAGTAAACCGTATTCGGTTTACTTAAACGCACATGATTTTGCATTTATCCCTCATTTATCTTATTAACGAGTTTTGGCTTGCTTTCAGTCTTTCACAGAAAGAGCTACTATCGTTCAAATTCGTTTTGTCATCTGCGTTTTGATGGAGGCGAAACAGAGTGGCATCCGTGCGCTGTGTGATGCAAGTGCACATTAAAAACCCCAAGTAGTCGAAATTCTCGGTGTCCTCCACTACGGCGTCTGACATAGCCTGAGTTGCTTTGGGACGTTAAACCCTGATACTTAATCCAAACTATTACAATATTGACGAATCCAACATTATGTTGTCCTACTCTGGCATATAGCACAAGAGAAGCCCAGATATAGTGACATCGTTAAAAACGAAGCAACTACTGTAAATATGGAATTTCCTCTTAACCTGTTACAGGCTGTAGTAATCTATACTAATGTAGATGTCGCGTAAACTTCGCTAACGCTATTTGAAGCCAAACTTGAATTTCTTTACATCTTATCACTGTATTATATCTCTGCGCAGCATTTACAATCTGAATTTTTTCTGTTTAGGTCCAGCTGGGTTTTTCTCATCGTTTTCTGAACATCATACAATTATATTCGTTGTATACAGCGGTTGTGTTAACTGCCAACGACGCCGGCGGCTTGCCAACAGCTCGGGTACCCCCGTTCGGGGCCCTTATGTAGCACCCGTTCGGCAGTACACCCCGAGTTGACGGAAGGGCCATCGCTCGAGCATTGTATGTATTAGTGTGCGCAACTATTCGCTAGCTGTCCGCCCCAGTCCTCTGGATTCCGAGAATGGGTAGTTGATGGCGACTGAAAGAAGCGCCTGCAGAAAAACACATGTCCCTGAAAGACAGAATAAATGAGGGATGCGGCTGCTATAACAAATGAGGCCCTGCTGCCTGCTGGTATTTTTTATTGAATATTTTTCGCGTTGTTGCAATGAACCGTAGCCATGTGAGGAGAGGCTTTAGCAATTTCGGGGAATGCGCGTGGTGATCGAAAGTAAAAACAACTCTGCTGGCACCGACACGTCATTGTCTGTACTACTTACTCTAAAATCCTCTGATTGGCCACAAGAAGCTTAATTCTGGTGCGTAAAGTGGGCCCCTGAATCCGGGGCAAAGACGTTTCATCATCATCATCAGTCTGACTATACCCACTGCAGGGCAAAGGCCTCTCCCATATTTCTCCACTTAACCCGGTTCTGTGCTAGCTGCATCCACTTGACCCCTGCGAACTTCTTAATCTCATCCGCCCACCTAACTTTCTGCCGCCCCCTGCTACGCTTTCCTTCCCTTGGAATCCAGTTTGTTACCCTAAGCGACCATCGGTTATCCTCTCTTCGCACTACATGTCCTGCCCATGTCCATTTCTTCTTCTTAATGTCCTCTAGAATGTCGGTAACTTGAGTTATTTCTCTGACCCACTCTGCATGCTTCCTATCTCTTAATGTTACCCCTACCATTTTTCGTTCCATAGCCCTCTGGGTTGTCCTCAACTTAAGTAGAACTCTCTTGGTTAGCCTCCACGTTTCCAAAGACGTTTAAGAGGAAGTTAAACTATCCGCGAAGGAGGAGAGAGAGTGTCGATTCTCGGCTGCCGCTGGTCGGCTTTTTTTTTTCTTTTTTTCAACAGCCCTGTACCCTGGTTTCCGGCGAATAAACCGCCTTATTCAAGAATCCGATACTAAACTGAAACGTGTCACCGTACGAGCGGGAGAATGAATTTGGGCGAATGGGCTTCATCCAACGCCCTGTAAAATCATTCCATCTGGCCATCGCCACCGGCCAGAGTCACCCATCCTTCCGTCTCGTATTTAACTCTTACCTTCGTCCACACTTATATTGAGGTTCCAAGCTATGCTCTGGGCAAAGCTTGGAGAGTTTGTTGACTTAGGCTCCAGAGCCACGCTCTACGGTAAATGTCACACAATCAAATCAGCACCCTCCTCTGCCGCCGTGATTGTGGTGGGGCCAGATTCCCGCACAGATGCCAGCAGCAAAAGCGCATTACAGGGCTGTCAATAAACGTGTTTCAATCAATCAAACCTGCTAAGGTCTTATATAAAGATTTCATCATCCGTCAATATACAGACATATTTAAAACTACACATTGTGCTGAAATGCGTCTGTATTCTAGTCACGTGACAACCGTGACGTCATCGTGCCTGTATATATTTGCCTGAAATAAACAGACGAGCGTCTTTTGCCCTGGGCTTGCACACGGATCTCACTGCTTGTTATTGAGTCTCCGCTCCGTTGGAACGCTCAAACTGATAGCGGCTAGACACGGCTACGACATTGTGTCAGAAGTGGGGTCTACTGGTAGCGTTCCGGACCCAGAAGTTTCCAGTAACCTGTGCGCCATGCCAGGAGAGTATCGCATGCGGCTTCGCCCAGACATGGTTCCGTATGCTAACTGCCCAACATATAGTTCCCGTTTCGCCCAGGGAACGCGTCCGCTTTGAACTCACATAAGTGGAGCAAATTGGCGTTATTCGTAAGGTTGACGGGACTACGGAGTGGTATGCCGGCATAGTACCAGTGGTGAAGCCGAGTGGGGATATCCGGATCTGTGTAGACCTTACACACGTGCATAAGTGCGTTCTACGAGAGAAGTTCACCCTCCCAACAGTGGATCAAGCTCTGGGCTCTATAAATAAATAACGCTGGAACCATAGAGTAAACTGCTATGTGCAAAAGCCATGTCTTTACTTTCAAGTCGAATCTAAGCGTAGCCATGCAGATTGCCCTCGCGTAGCTCCAGGTTTAACCACAAGCTACACCACAGATCATTTTTTTTACCACTGCATAGACGTTAGAAGACAAATGCTTCCAGTATCTTACGTCGTCACCATTTAGCTGCACGAATGTTACGCGGAATTTAGTGGTTATATGATTAAAAAAGCAATTTAGCAGTTCGACATTACCGAACATGCATGGTATCGAGCGTTACTTCACTTTGGTTGTGACGAAGATGCATGCATAATAATTATAACCGAGGTCACATGTTTGTTGCATCTGAAGTCAGGTGGTAAGCATGCAGTTTCGTTGTGACCGAAGTTGCATATTCTTTATATGCGAGATGAAGTCGTATGCATGCCCTTTCTTTATGTAGACGTTCTTGCATACGTTCACTTATCCTTGAACCAGGTTTCACGAGTGTTAGCCATCGGCTGCAGTCGCTACGATTTAGATTCGGTCATGCGCTTAGTAAGCTTATTGGCCACGTGCTGTCTGACTTTCATTGTTCATTGCTCTCGGAAGCCTGTCTGGTACGGATGCGGTCTCAGTTTTCAGTTAGACGGCGCATATTGACGGCGTATTTCAGTTCAGTTCAGTCGTTCAGTCGTGTCCGACTCTTTGTGACCTTATGGACCATATCACGCCACGCTTTTCGGTATCTCACTGTCTTCCTAACATCACATATCTTCATCTGCAGCGCCTCGAAGGATGCCATCTAACCATCGCGTTTGCTGTCTACCCCTTCTCCGGTGACCCTCAACCTTTCCTAACATCAAATCTTTCTCCAGAGACTCCTCTCTTCTCATCAGATGACCAAAGTAGCTGAGCTTTAACTTTAGAATTTGACCTTCCAATGAGCAGTCAGGGTTTATGGTCGACAATATCGACTGATTTGATCTTCTGGAAGTCCAAGGAACTCTCAAGAGTCTTCGCCAGCACCACAATTCAAACGCGTCAATTCTTCCGCGGTCAGCCTAATCTGGCGTATTTACCTGGGTGGCGTATTTACCTAGGTTAAATGAACGAGCAGCACAAATGAAACTTAAGAAGACGACGTCGTTCAATGCACACGAGTGCACACCGCTAGAGTGCGTTGTAGGTTTACCAGAGGTGTGATAGGCTGGGGAGGGAGCATAGGGGTCGCGTGCCAGGGAACGATGACGGTGACGACGATGTTTGCTGCGCAGTGCGCATCAGGGTACCTCAATAAGCGCGCCCATCACATTCCTTACCCTGTGGCGCATGAGTACGCGGCGCCATCTGTAAAGCGCATTAGATATTAGATCTAGGAATAATATTAAACTCCCAAGTTAACGCGGAACAGGTAACGCTCTAAGTATTCCCGGGCTTCAGCTAACAGTCAAATGGCCAGTTTGACCTCAAATAATTAAACCCGAATCTTTTCTATTAATAATCTAAAAAGTTAGTATTTAAAACGCAAATCATATTTTTGCTGGAGCAGGTAAAAACCCCGCGCTAAGAAAAACAACCAACATGTTTAGAAACGAAAGCATAGTTCTTATTATTCTGGAGTGTTTCCCAGCACCCGTTTCTGCATGTAGAGCTCCCTAATAATCTATGTTTAACAGACTTGGCGTTAACGTTTGCAACTATCTCAAAGCTACGAAGATGCTGTACAGTCCTTACCTCAAGTTGTCTTGCTGTGGCATGAACAGCAGTTGCATTTATTTCTTTGAGACTCATTTTCCATTCTCAGATATGCTGTTTTCCGCCTTGAGGTCGCACATTTTTCCGGCGAATATATTGAAAGTGGCAGTATGGCTCAGATATATGCATTTTTTTTTCTAAATATTTTTGAGCTAAGAGAATGAACGACAAAACCTGATTCTCTCAGTACAAGAACACAGAAGGTAACTTTTGCATTAGATTAAGTTCCACTGCTTCTTATTCTTGGAATTGAGAAATAAGTGCAAATAATGTAACAAATGCCGGCCGCAAATATCTAGAATAATATTTCTTCTTAAACTTTTGTTGAACTATTTGTTTAGCGTTGCCGAAGAAATAATACCAATGTAGGTTTCTATGACCCGTGGTACGGCGAGCCGTAGGAGAAGGGTGAAAAATAAAACGAAAGTTTCTTTCTGCAGAGCGTTCCAAAGAACCCAAACCACAGTCCAAAGTGACTCGCGAAGCAATGTAAGAGAGACGCCACTAAGGGCGTTTAGGTAATTACTTTTTTTTCAAAACACCAGCCTCAAGAAAATAGCAAACTGAGTCCTAATGCAATGTTAGTAAAACACCACTGACAGCGTTTCGGTCCTTAATTCTTTTCAGAACAACAGCAGCAAGGGAAGGGCGAACTCAGCCATAAGGATATGTTTTTAAATTGTTGGCTTTATTGTTCACGTTTGTGAAATATGTGACCATATGAATCGAATGATAGAAATTTTTGTTAACGATAGGAAGGGTAGCACCTGTTGCACCAGTGTTCAGAAGTGTAAGGGTAATATTACTGTCAATAAAAATTTCAAGAACGCTCGGCAAAGAAGGCAAGCACTTATAGTGAACGAAAGATGCGTAGTTCTTTTTCAAGAAGCTATATGACCGCTAATTTTCCCAGTCGGGGCTAATTGGCAAAGCGACGCTGCATGGCTGACAAGAAATGACGGTGAGGGGACACAGAGTGCTGCGACAGAAAGTGCCGGTGACAATGCGAGTGATGGGGAAGGACCCCTGTACACGGCGGCGAACAGTGTCGTACACATAAAAACGTCCCGCGTTGTGGTTACAGGCGCAGGGCACAAGAATGGCGACAGAGGAAGCCGACGTGACCTGAAAGCTCACGGGCGTAGCAAATGGTCCACTTGTCATTACTTTGCCAAGGATTATAGGAAGCTGGAATTGACTAGAGTCTGAAAGTGACAGATGCTAGCACCGATATCGGAACGTATTCGAAGAGCTTCGGCGGGAATAATCGGATGACATCTTCGGCATACGTGAGAGGAGGAGCCGTTACAGGGGCAGTCGGCACGACAGCGAATATATATATATATATATATATATATATATATATATATATATATATATATATATATATATATATATATATATATATATATATATATATATATATATATATATATATATATGTAAGATGCAGCAACGGAGGTCCCATTTGCATTGCTGCTGTTCATTGTTTTTCTCTTCTGAAGTTCTGTCTGCTACCACCCGGACGCTTGCGTTCCACTCATTGGCACTCGAACTGCGTTGTTATTTTTTTCCTACGTCGATATCCCTTTATTTTGGTTTACTCTGAACTATTTCTTCTTTTTTTCTATTGGCTTTAAGCCGCGCGACTGAGGCGCCTTGAAGCCCTGTAGTCGCTGTTGTCTTGGCAATTCACTGCTATGCAGTCATTACTGGATTGCTGTGTATATAACGTGTTTTATACAGCTGTAGACCAATTACAGCTTGGACTGCTGAATCCAAAGTTGCGGGGTCGAATCCGCGCTGCGCGCCTGTGCGCTGTGTAACGTCGGAAAGCACCCCAGTCCATCGATACATTAAGAGCCCCCCACTACGGCATCTGTCATAACCTGAGTCACGTTAATTCCATAAACAAAACTAAACAAAGCAAATCTAAGAAAGGTGACACTTTGCTCGAAGTAGATGCCTGCATATTAGTGCTTCCGCGATTAATAAGACACTGTCTATATACACAATATTTTCCGAGGGTACAGCGACACACGGTTGCTAGTGCGCCGCTTAAGCGTCGAGCAGAAATAAAGCACGACCTATCACATCACACTGTTAACACGGCGTGTGCTTTCTGTTTCTTTCTCCGTCTCTAACAATGGCGCCATTTAACTGTTCAAACTACGTGGTATCAGTCACGTCAATGTTCCCGTCGCGAGAAGCCAAGTGGGATTATGCACGAAAGAGGGTGGCTGTCCACTTTTGCGCTTTTCATGGTAGGGCACGCGTTAATTTGCGCTAGCCTTTCAAATTGTAGATGGAGAAGAAGACGGTTAGAGACATTCTACACGAAGCGCGCATTCTGGCAGCCCGATTCTGTTTGCGCCATTATCAAGAGTAGATGACACCGGTTCCTCACTGTTCTTCGTAAAAATAGCTAAGGAACATAACTGTAACCTTGTTAAATCTTTTAACTAATTATTTTCTTTATTATAAATCCCCGCTCATTTGCAATCACTTTTATGTGAAGGATAAACAAAAGCTTGTTTTTTTAGGGGACCTGTGAGCGAGACTGCAGATGACTTATACCGAATCTTGTCACGCAGAAGCTACGCTCACGTGTCTGCTTAGAACTCTCAAATGAGTTTTGTTAACTTTGGGTAGCTTGGTAACTTTTCGTCAAACACACAACCTCTGGCGCAGCGAGCACATACGCGACACCTTTCCCCCGGGACTGTCGTAATAAGGTCGCGGCCCCGGAAGGCGACACTTGTACATCTGTTCTCCAGGAAGCAAGTGCGCCAATTACATCCCACCTCTGCCTCACGGTTGCATGCCGCGCACTTCCAGTAACACGATTGTCGAGTTAATGTATAATGAGCACTTTGCTCTCGTTGCAGTACCTTTCAAAGCTTAGACTCGCTGTTTTAGTATACCACACGAGGGCGGACTTGGGTTGCAGAACGTTTATTCATAATTAATTATTAATTAAAGAAATGAAATGGGAAAGTGAACCTACTAATTGATGTAATATAATCGTTTTGAGGGACTTAACTATTTCCTAGGCGCACTTAAGCAATTAAAATGGAGCCGACTGGCGGTATAGAACTCAGCGCATCGAGCCCTCGCCGCCGCGGTGGTCAAACCTTTGAAGCGCCATTACGACAATCTCCGATTCTGTCTGGGTGTTACAGGCTGTTTACAAGCAGTAACTGCTATAATCGTAGCACATAATGAAGTTTTGTCTATATTTTCTTCCACGATGCCGTCTTCGCTATCGTCTGTGATCACCAACTCACGAGGTTACCGTTTCGCGCTGTGCAAATTGCGAAGTCTTCTGTGCGTACCGATGGAACGTCCTCAATGACCTCGAGTGTCATGTGCCACTTCAGTGCATCCTATCGTTCGCGACGTATTCCGCCTTAATTACAAGCACCGGGCAAGTCGTCGTTTCGTAGTACACCTCGTTTACCGTATCTTAACCGCGCTGCGTAGCATGTGCAGTAGCTCGTTACGGAACCCAAATGCATGGGTGGCTGCGTAGTTAGTGCGTTACACTACTGGACCTTAGGAGGAGCCAATTTCCTGCCTTTGCGACCGCGTTTGTGTGGAAGCGAAATGCAAAGAATGGCTTTGAGCTGCAGCATATCAGGACACGCAGAAAAAACTACAGCAGTGCACTTAAGTCCTTTTATGCGCGGAAATGCAAAACTGTGAGTTCAGGGCCTGATTCCACTATGACTAGTTTTGCGTTTGTTTTTCGACGTGTAAATGTTTTGCGTTTACTTTATTAACTCCACTTATCAGTGTTTTTCATGTGTTTCTGTTTTGTGCCATTCATTTTGCATTATCGTTCTAATGTATTGGGATTTGTTGTGACTTTCTTGATTTTATTTTTCTGTAATTTAGTTTTTATTTGCGTAATAACTTTACTTTTCTTATCAGACATCGTTTTCTCCTCTGCCTCAACGTCCTCCAGTGTCCTTCCGCCAGACAAGTCGGCGCAGTGCAGTTGTCAGCGCACTTGGCTGAGACACGGAAGGATGGCGGTTCAAGCTCTCGCGTGGACATGATTTCTTTCCTAAATATGTTCATAAGGACAGGCTGTGATGACACGCTCTGTCCACAACGCCTGGTGACAGACCCTGCATGTAAACACCATTCTTCATGCAAGAAATTCTTTCGCTTCAAAACCCTAGGTGACTGACTTTATTCCGAAGCTTTCCGATTGCTTGCTTGTAAAGCAGCTGTATAGCAGTGCTATAACAGTTGGTCTAGCACAGTCATGGCACTGTGTCATAAATGATAGTCGTGACCAGGGTCAGTCACGTCACGTCTCGATCATGACTTGACCTTTTACCTAGACAATGCCTATTGATGTTGAACTTTGACCACCTTGACAGAGGGAAATTTCCTCCAGCGCTAGCGTCAACGAGGAGGCAACGGCAAACCTTGCCATATGGCGCTAGAGTCGCGCAGCTTTGATGACGTAATCAGATAGTGCCTAAGCGGCGGACTTAGCAGGTGCGTCTTTTCTCGCCACCGACATGGACTTTGCGCCGGGACAGTCTGGTTGATCGCCGCAGAATCTAAACGCGTTCCAGCAGACCAGTGAGGAAGACGAAGACAAAGATGTGCTATAGTGCCTAGTAGAGGAGATATATAGAAAAAGAAGAATTTCGCGGCACTCCAGATCATGTGGCGGACGAACCCGCGGCGGAGCTTCAGATGCAACTCGCTGTTAAACGAGGAGAGCCTGAGGACGATTTGGTGGTCGAAACGCTGGAAGAACGGGAAGGTAGACTAGCGACTAAATGGCAACATGATTGCACAAGAAGCTAGGGAACCAAAATACCTGAACGAGAAGCCAGAATAGCGAAATATTCGAAGATTTAACTGGTGACAAATGGTGTCTTATTTCAGCAAACTGCAGAAAGCTAGGCGACACACGAATATTACCTGTACAATATGCTTTCGCACGTTGTTGACATATAGCCAAAACTCTCTGCATATTTAAGTACGTCTTTTTCATTCCTTTCTTCTGGGTGTAATATATGGACAGTTAATTTCCTTTTCGTTTGGCCAAAGAAATACTTCGTTCCACTTAAGAGGCCAGCAAGCTTGAGGTGGTCACCTGATAGCATGCGAAGAGCTCACCACGGTGGCCGTGAGGCATGCGTTAGAGACTACAAAAGGTCAGCGCACCGCCACAACAGGCACTAGGAATTTATCAAGAACATCACGAAAGTGATCGCATCAACGTTAATAACAATTAATAAAATGGAAAGTAAGGTAAACGTGAACCACATTTATAACAACCCCGCCGGGGTGGCGCAATGGTTACGGCGCTCGACTACTGTCCCCAAGGACACGGGATCGCATCCCGGCCTCGGCGGCCGCTTTTCGTTGGAGGCGAAAAGCAAGGCGCCCGTGTGCTGCGCGACGTCAGAGCACGTTGAAGAACCCCAGGTGGTCAAAATTTCCGGAGTCCTCCACTACGGCGTCTCTCGTAGCCTGAGTCGCTTTAGGACGTTAAACCCCACAAACCACCATTTATAACATTTGGTACATCTATTATAGGTTTCCTGAGAACCATTTCCCCTGGCTATGACATTTGTGGTGGTTATTACTACTCTGCAAGCCCTTATGTGCAGCGAAAAAGCTTATATACTAACATTTTCTACAGTGAACTAGTTTATGTTTCATTCATTACTTTTTCGAACGCCGCGGGCCACAGCAGAATCGGAACAAAGATGCGTAGATGCCATTCCCACTCTTGTAGCTTAGGCACACACATGGATATTGTTAGTGCATGTCAGGACAAAGACATCTGCTCCTCGTTTGACGCCTCCGAATTTTTGAGGCTTCCTCTCATTAACTGCTGTACACAGCTGTGCCGAACGTACGTCAATCTGTGTACTGCACCAAATTTCACCCTGGAGTGAAAAACGTCCTTGCAGACAGTATTCTTTTCTGTCTGTTTTTGCGCTGTGGCAAAATGACCAGAGCGAAAGAGCCGCCCTATAGGTAGCTGATACTGTTTATATCAGTTTTCAGAGATGATTGATACGTAAATAGCATGGCTGTGTGATTTGGTGGCATTAGTAACCACATATAATCTTGAAAAAAAAAAGTGTTCCTCTTCCCAGAGCTAATACCACCTTGCTTATAGCTAAATGAAATACTAAAGATTAGACTTTGACTGTGGCAGGTGATCACAAGATCAAGCACGGCACGTGTCTTACCCCCGATGTAGAAAGAAGAGTATGAGCCAATTTGTAAGGGTGGTGCATGTACGCTCGGCTTCACACGTCTTGCTCTATAATTGAATTGGTATCGTAGCAAACGAAGACGATCCAAAATCGAGACTAAAGCCAAACCCAAAGCTCTAAAAATGTATCGGCGAAAACAAGCGGAATAACAAACTAAAGCATATTTAATTTTCCGTGAAACCGACATTGATTTTCGGTTCCACAGAAAGTGACAACAAATCTTAAGGTCGAAAGACCAAACAGAGATCCGAGAAAAGCACGCCCATCGTTTTCTTTTCGCCGGTATATGGGAAATAAAGCGCAATATTCGGCGTCGCCTTCTATTTGCTTAACTGTTTCCTTCCAAGCACATACGTATTCACGGCACGGATCGAGTAAGTGCTACCGTCACCAAAAACCTCGGGAGCTGTCTTCCGTGGTAGCGCTATTTTATGTTGTCACATATTTACGGATTCCGCTCGAAAATAACCGCAGTGGCGACAAATATGAGCGCTGTCTCTTCATTTCTTCCGCATCATTGTAAGGAAGAACGCGTCCACTGATTCGCCGCGACTGCGCGGAGGAACGCCTACAAGGCTTCCCAAGTCCCCGGAAAACGCAGTCGTCGCATGCGATTTCAAACTCCACTTTTCGTCTAGGTACGACCACCTAATCGGGCTCGACAAAGCGCGTGCACAGCAAGTCCTTCTAGGCAGCAAGCCTTTTTTGTTGATGCTGCTGTTTGTTTAGAACTGACAATGCTATGGTTCTATTTAAACGAGGTAACTTCAGTTGAACGAAAAGCAGGGAGTTGTCATCTCTCGGTAAATAGACAGCGTGAAAACCGAGAAAAAATAACTTAGTGAACGTGTTCCTTCGAGAAGAGCACGTGGAGCCTTAGATTCCTGAGCGAAAACTCCAACTTATCCAGGCATGCTTGGCTTTTTTAGAGGTTTTTAGCATGCACTATAAGGTACTGCAATAAATTTACTGGTGGATGCGATTCCTTCTACGAGTTCTGTACTCGAAGACCGTAGAGATAGAAAGACCGACTCTATGCGACGCCAACGGAAACCCTAGACTAAACAAACGCGAAAGTGGCGTTTGCACGCGGCTGTGACAGCGCGCCAGCAAAAGCGTGTTGAAGGGGTGCCTCCACGGGCAAAAGAAAGATTCCATACTGCGACAAACGGGGTCTGTTAGTTAGAAGTTAGAAGACAGAATTTAGAGGAGACCGCATTCATTCGTCGAGCGGTGTTAGGCGCGAGGTGATGCAGACGACCGGCAGATCCCAGTTGAAAGAAACTACAGAAAATCTTCCGTTGTCATCACAGAACGTTCTGTATTACCATCAGAATTTTGAGCAGTTACTACAGAGAAGTGCTACAGACTACAGAAATGTGCTACACAAGAGACTACACAACTACGGAAAAGTCCTAAGTTACCCCAGAATGGCAGATTATTTGGACGTCTTGGTAGCGCGGTTCTAAAGCTTTCTTCGACTGGGATCCTGCGCAGTGAAATACGGTGGTCCCGGTGATGCGAAGAAGACGCTAGAGATAGCCAGGCTACATGCGCAATGTGCAGCAAAAGTACCACATGAATCTTTTCCAGACGCGGGAGCTCTTTGAGCCTTTCCACATAATTTCATTACGAATCCAATTATTGCCAAGAAGGCCCCGTGCATCCCATCGGGAAATGAATTGGACTTCGCCTTGCTGCCTCCCGAAAGATAGTGCTAGTAAGCGGGGCTAAAATGGCAGCGCCTTTTTTGGGCGCTGTAGGCTTCACTTCGTTGCTCTCATGGCGGCTCATCGACGGAAGGATGGATTCTCCACTGAGGAATGTGATGGAAAGAGATTGCCTTTTCAATGAGAGAGAATTCTCTAGAAAAGACTGATTTCAGTCTCATTGAAGGAATCGCTTTGCAATCTTCTATTCACTGTTCCCACATGCGCTTGCTTACTGATCTCAGGGGCCTTCATATACGATTCTAAAATGCTAAAAGGAAATACCTTGAACGTTCTGTGCTGCATTTCTTCGCTTCAAAATAACGCAACAAAAATAAAAAAAATATCAATCTGTTTTTGTACTGCCCTGTTTATCTTTTTACTGATGAATGACGGGTGAAATACAATGGTTGACAGATCAGAGTATATTTAAGGTTCATTTTATTTTTACACCGGGGGATGGAGGGGCAAGCAAGGGAGTATATGACACGCTTTACTACCACCAACTGACGCATTATCAAATTAAAAAGAAAAAAAAAACATGCGTCTCCGTCATACCCTGTGATGCGAACACTTCATTTGGTCAAGGTGACTTGAGGGCCTAATTTAGTGCCACGCGAAGACCCATTTCCTGGCGTAATGAACATTTAGCTTCAATTGTGAATTAGTTTATAAAACAAGAAGGCCCAATAAAACCATCCAGGCTAACCAGCTAATGCCAACAATGTTTTCTGCACATGGTTAAAAAGTGTGTGTGTGAAACTAAGTGAAAGTGCGGTGATTGTGACCGACGTGTATATATCAGCGGAAGCCAGTGTGGACACTGTATTAGACGTCCTGGCAACCGGGATGCCAAACTGGGCGAAAAAGGAGTTGCTCATCTATATGAGACTAAATAGGGGTCCCAAGCGGGACTCAACGTTCATCACAAGTGTAGAACAATGATACGATTGATAACTGACATCAGTTGAACCGAGCACGACCACGCAGTTAAAAGCCAGTTTAGACCTTTTCCTTTAACGAAACCCTGTTACGTCGAACTGTACCATATGCCAAGTAACGCCCAAGACACACTAATTTACGGACCATACGAGTGTTTTCGTCGGAATCGATAAATATGAAACCAAGTGAAAACATTGGAATAACTAAACATGAAACCAAGTGAAACATTTCTAACAATCTGCTTAATCCTAGTTTGGCAATGAGCGTGGCCATGCACATTAGGATTTCGCTTCCTTTCAGGGTTACCCAATGTTGAACCAACAGCCATTTGTTTGTTCTTTTTTCGTGAGACTATGGGCATACATCACCCGTTTTGCCTCTTATCCAATCCGCTGTCGCAGTACTTAACCTCAACATACCTATACTTCGAAAAAAAAATTAAAGACGGCTTAGCTCTGCTATGCCTGGATATACGTAGGCGAAAAGCAGTGACTACCTCGGGATCAGGAGACGTTAATGTCTCCAGTCTTCTGCGCGGTTCGCCAGCAGCTAAACTCTCCTTGGTTTCCATGACGAGCGCGTCTAAGTAAACCGGCGTTCTATAATTCATTTACAGGAAAGGAAAGGCGCTGCATCTGTCTCGCGGAAGGCGAAAAGCGCCACCCAGCGGCTTTGGAGAGCACTCGTTCCCGCTTGGTCCTCATAGCTGACGGCAAATGGGTGACGGCACATCCTTGACATCACCCTAATTGAGTGACTTAACTATTTTAGTCTTTGATACTTTGAAATTGCGCGCTAATCGCAGTATCTGTCACGCGCGGAATCCCGCTGCTGTCATCCTCACGGTATATATTATATTATAAATTGGTTCACAGGAAGGGAAAGGCGCAGTACCTACCGCACTTATTTCTGTGGACACCTGAACCGCACCGTAAGGGAGGGGAGGAGGGTGGGAGTTGAAATATGAAGAGAGAAAGAGGAGCAGTAGTAGAGGGCTACGGAGTAAGTTCGACCACCTGGAGATCTTTAACGTGCGCTGACATCGCACAGCGCCCCGCCGGAGTGGTACAGCATATATGGCCACTCTAAAGTCAACCTTCATAAACGCCATAACATTTCATGCTAGCTCCATATGCGAGGCAGAGGAAGTAGCTATCGCACTGGCCATCGCGGATCCCCGCACCAAAACTATTCTAAGCGACTCAAAAAGCGCCGTTCAAAATTTCGCCAAAAATTCTGTAAGCGCACTCGCGGCGCGAATTCTGCGCAACCGATCTCTCAATCACAACATCAATCTCGTATTGGTTCCGGCTCACGCGGGTAACTCCGGAAACGAAGGGGTCGACCGTCTAGCCCGAGGCTTGACCAACCGGGAGACGGGAGATCTATCGGGAACGGACGCGCCTGTCGAGGCACCGCGCACATACGCGGAGGTAACAAACTTTCATCGCGAGCTAAGATGCACGTACCCAGCCCCTCATCCCGACCTCGACCGGGCGCAAGCCACGACACTCAGACGCCTACAAACAAAGGCCATTCTTAGCCCCTACCGACTATCGTTAATTACGAACGGAGAATTCAACCCTGCATGCCGGCACTGCGGTGACGGGACGCAGGCCACTCAAGACCATATACTGTAGGAATGCGCCAGCAATCCCCCTCCAAAGACACTCTTGCCAGCTCCCTCAACGGAGGAATGGGACAAGCTGTTGGCCAGCCCAAGAAAAACTACGCAACTGGCCCTCGTCACGCGAGCTCAAGAGGCCGCTCCCGAATGGAGGCCACCCTAGACTCGCCCCAGCCCGAAATAATTCCTTTCATTTCGTGGCAGTAAAAGTGGTAAGACGCCCACTACTGTCCGGAATACCGGGGTTCGAACCCGACCTCGGCAGCTGCGTTTCGATGGAGGCAAAACGAAGAGGTGTCCGTGTGCTGTGCGCAGCACACGTTAAAGATCCCCAGGTGGTCGAAATTACTCCGTAGCCCTCCACTACGGCTCCCCTTTCTCTCTTTCCACCTTCACTCCCTCCTTCCTCCCTTCCCTTACGGCGCGGTTCAGGTCTCCACAGACACAAGTGTGACAGGTACTGCGCCTTCCCCTTCCTGTGAACCAACCAATCTAATCCAATCGCACAGCACACAGACGCCTGTCCGTTTCAAGCGAAACTATGAAGAGCGTTTGACGACCCCGGGGCGTGGTACAGCTGTAAAGCGTTCGGCTGGGGACTCAAGGGATGGAGGTTTGATTCCCGGATGAAGACGATTTCTTTTATTTAATGAGGAGGAGTCCAACACCTCTTAATCGTTGCTAGGCAACGCCGGCAGAGCTTGGCAAGGGGACTGCGCAGCTGGCCTCGGCTTCGCGCATGCGCAGAATATGGCTTTTGCAGCGTACGGCCCGCGCGAAGCTTGGCTCCGACCCTCGCAGTGAAGCTTTTCGCTTCAAACAAAAAGAATTAATAACGTTAACCACGTTGATATCACAATTTTTCAATGAAATAGAGCGGATCCCGAAAGTGTTGGCAGAGCCGAAAAATGCTTGACTCTCTTTTCTTCAGCAGTTGTTACAGCCGAACCGTGGGTTCATAATAAACACAGGATAGAAAACGGGGCCCACTTTCGCTGTCGAAGAAGTATTCAACCAACAAAACGCTATTACCGCAAGACTGTTAAGCCTTCATCACATGGATCTACCAGCCTCTCCTTTCTTATTCTTATTATATAGAAAGCTTTCTACGCAAAGGTTATTCCATATGACGACTGGTGCTACAGATGATTAATGAAATTTTGCGTGTCTTAAGAATAAAATTTGCAGTGGCAACATCATTTCAAGTTGGTGGAAGTGTAAGGCTTCAGAGCCCGTAAAGAATACTGTGACTATAGAAATGAAAGCTTAAAAGACGCTTCCAAGTATCTTGGTTCCGGGCAAAGTTAAGATAAGAATGACATACAAAATATAGGCATGTCATTAAATGTTATTGGCTTAGGAAATCCGCCACATTGTTTTATAACTGCGGTGTACTGAGGTAAGTCAAACGTCAGGCTTCTGATGCCAAGACCTTGCAGCAAGGTACGGTCTCTCTCTAAAGTAGTCAGCAAGTCATACTTTTAATCTGCTTGAAGCAGGTACCCGACATTCATTTTATAATTGCGTCAATTCTTCAATATTGTAAGTTTATAACTCTACTGTGTGTGATCCGCTACTAGAACACCGAGAAGGTACGAGGTGGTTATTATCGGCAGATGTCTTTCTGCGCGCCAGGAAAGGCACAGATGTTGAAAGAATGGGGACGTAGTAATGTTTCAGTTTTAACACCCACAAAACGGAATAAAGCTCTCCCTCATCGCCTATACTCTGAGCGGAGAAAAAGACTGATTGATTTATAGGAAGGGAAAGGTGCGGCAACTCTCTCACTTGTTTTCTGTGGACACCTCAACCGTGCCGTTAGGGAAGGGAGGAAGGCGGGAGTGAATGTGGAAGGAGAGAAAGAGGAGCCGTAGTGGAGGGCTTCGGAGTAATTTTGACCACCTGGGGATCTTTAACGTGTGCTGACATCGCGCAGCACACGGACGCCTCTTCGTTTCGCTTCGATCGAACCGCAGCCGCCGAGGTTGAGTTCGAACGGAGAAATGAAAAGAGGCAGCTGTTCCCGACCCGCTCGCCCTTGCACGCAAGCTTTTCCTCTTGGGTCTGTTTTGAGACGCTGGCCTTAATCCGAGGTGCCATGCTGGTTGGTTGGTTTGTGGGGTTTAACGTCTCAAAGCCGCTCAGGCTATGAGAGACGCCGTAGTGGAGGACTCCGGAAATTTCGACCAACTGGGGCTCTTTATCGTGCACTGACATTGCACAGCACACGGGTGCTTTACTCTCGCCGCCCGACGAGGCCGGGATTCGATCCCGCGTCCTTGAGAACAGTAGTCGAGCGCCGTAACCACTGTGGCACCCGTATTACTGTAGAGGAGCGCACGCCAGAGTATACTCGACTAGAGACTTCTAAAGACTGTCACATCCGGAAAACAATAAGGTTTCCATTGTCTCAGTGCTAATGGAAATAGCAAACACGGAATATAAAATATTGCCCTATACCCCGGTAGTAGTTTTGAATGCGCACTTCCGGCGTTCCTTGCGGTATTTATGAAAAAGCAAATAGTTCCTTCCCGATTGTGGTGACAGGTGGCACTTGTATCTGCAATTCACGCCGAGCCTTATTCATGAAGTGAATGTTTGTTTTTTTTTTTTTTTTGCTCAAAACAAAAAAAAAACCTGCCTGTCCTTAAATTGCAGCGTTTCCAAATAGAGAACCTTGAAACTAAATCGGCTCGAAGTAAAGAAAATTGTCAAGTAGAATGCATTCTTACATTCTCCTGTTGCCGGTTGTTGAAGTATTTTTCTGTTTACTATTACAATAATTGCAGGGAACGTTTTGTAGGGTCCCGTTAAGGATGATAACCGTTAATGGTTCCCGTTTACCGACAATTCTTCCTGGCCTCAATTCTCATCTAATAATTTTGGTGCTCGCTTAATCGGCAGACTTTTATTTGTGCCTCTATTATCTAACACATGTTCACTAGCATTCAGTCCTGAGAAAATTGCTTCAAAGACCAACCAACATAGATATATATATACCCGCATTAACCAACCCGTAGGAAAGTGCATAAAGAGACTATATGGGCCGCGTATCTAAATCGGGATCTATGGCCCTTGGAAGAATGGATTTCGATTTCATCTCAATGAAGAAGTCCAATTTGGCAGCGCTTGCTACGTACCTCTGTCATGTCACGTGTGTCCCGTGACGTCCCACAGCCCACCGACCAGTCAGTGCATGGCCATGTCACCTGCCAACTACTACGCACCTGACAGAGCTATGCCCCGCGATTCTTCGCTCACAACACGGACAACGCCGATTCTGGATTTTCTAAAGAACTGCGTATTTACCACTATTGCGCTGAAGTGTAGTGCGAAGAGAGGATAACCGATGGTCGCTTAGGGTAACAAACTGCATTCCAAGGGAAGGAAAGCGTAGCAGGGGGCGGCAGAAAATTAGGTGGGCGGATGAGGTTAAGAAGTTCGCAGGGATCAAGTGGATGCAGCTAGCACCAGACATGGGCATCCTCACGAGGGTGAACCCTCATGAGGGCGTCCTCACCCTCACCTCGTGAGGATCTGACTCGGTGAGGTGAGGGCGAGGGAGGATCGGCGCTGAAAAATTCGTGAGGACGAGGGTGAGGGAGGGCAGAGGCGGTGAGGGGAGGGTGAGGGAGGGAAAGATAACGAGTTTGAGGGGCGAGGGCAAATGCTCCACGAAAGGTGTAGTTTCTGCAGTAAGAAAAAACACGCGGCAACCCGAAAGGCATGGGTGACAACACGCTTTCTCCTCCACTGGACATGTGTTGTATAGACAACAGATGTAATGGAACGGGACACAGGCGCTGCAGCTATAGAAGAAGCAGGAACGAAAGCCACAAAATTGCCCCGGCGCTCGTGGTAAAGAAAAGTCTAAAAACGACCCTAGGAAGCTGCAGGAAGTCACCGAGGACTGGCAAAATACACAGGACCCCCGTTTCTAACTGCTAACGTTTCTTTGCCATTTAGGAAAAAACATGACCAGAAAAAAAAAAGCGCGTCTAAAGTAGAGGGGACGCGTAGCGAAAGTTGAACACAAAAGACCGAGGTGGGGTGATCTTATCTGCTGGGACCCTGCCACATGTTTGTTTTTTTCTCGTCCAGATAGCTTGCATGAGTAGCCGACGCATGCGAAATGTGTCTTGACAGTGTTACTTGACTGTTTGGTTAGCAAGGCTTTACATAAAACTTTCATAAGTTGTGTAAATTACAATTAGCAACAAAACCAACGGAAATAAACAAACGGCATTGAATTTGTGCTGATAATAGCTGCAATAAAATAAACCGCAGTTCAATATCCGTTGCAATCTTTGTCATGTGTTTGTATAAACAAGAAGTATTTTCTTATTTATGTTATCATTTTTCTCTGTTGTGAATTAGCAAAATTGTCAAATCGGGCATTAATATGTGCGGCTCGTAATTACAGCGCATAGTTTTTTCTGCAATTTCCATAGCATTAAGTTTTACTTTTTCTATTTTCCTAAGACAGTTTTCTTGAGATGGGTGTTAACATAGCATCGATTTGAAAGTAATAACTACAGCGTGTGAGCATTAGCACAATTTCGCGAGAGTTGTTTCATTTCCAGTATCCAAAGTCTATAGAGTGTTTTTATTTCGTGTTAACCTGTTGAAGTCCTGCACCGGAGTAAGGTTCTTTAATATTCTCTGATTTTAGCATCGGTTCTGTATTCACAATAAGTTTATAGCATCGGAATGCCCGACGATCTTAAGGCCGAATGCTGTCATAGACTCACGCATGAGGGGGGTATGACAATACTGTACCCGGTTTAATTCTTTGCCGAATCTGCTTTCAGGTTGGGTGCGCAAGGGTGCTTGCAGTTCTTAGATACATGTGTTGCTGTTCGCAAAATCAAAGCATGCTGGAGGTATTAGCCTCGCTATAAAAAAAGAAGGTATTTTAAGCCACCAGTTAGCTCATTCAAGGGTTCCTAAGAAGAGCATTGCTAAAAACTACCTGCATGCCACTTTTGACAAATCCTGCCTACATTAAATGACACACATAGCGTGAATGTCTGGCTGCAAACACTGTCCAGTGCAGGATTTGCCTCTGAGGCTGTCACCGTTGTTTTAGAGGACCTTGCCAGGGATGCTAGGGATGTAGAGCAGCACCGCTGCGCTGAAGAAGAGCAAGGTACAAGATCCGTTGTCATTCTATATAACTATCAAATTTCCCACCGCGTAAAAAATGTGGCTCAGAAAGGTGACGTATTGGTAGTCATTACTGTACCCGAAAAACTGACTAGCTTGTGCAATACGGTGCAAGGAAAGCACAAGCAGCTAAGGATGCAGTATCAAACACTTAGGCAGGTTCGTGCCGAGGGACAGTGCCGTCATTTACCATATACCGATCTCCCGTGTCAGAAGCTACACAGAACGAATTGGATGTTGCAGAAACGTCGCACTTCAGAGCTCCACGCAGGAGTAGACGGGTGGTGGGGAACTGGCCGTCTATGTCGTCAGTGTCATGGTTCTGTTCCAAAACGTGCACGTCGATTCTGCGAAACGACAATCATGAAGAAGTTTGCGTTCGAAACAAGCAGAAAAGTATACGAAGCATACTACATTAAGATGGAATTCATCACTTGTGTTAGCAATTGAAGCTTCCGTCGCCTTATCCGATATCTTAATCGCACGTACGGCAATGGGCCAGTGTTCTTATTTTGCCATTACTTAATTTGCCAAGATCAGCTTCACTCTGAGGACGGACCACGTTTATGTCGGCTTTCAACAACTTCTTATTCGAAGCATTGTTTGCTGTGCTTGGTACGTCACGATATAAAGCGAAAAAGTGATGTAGGCTCAATGCTGCAGAACAAGGCTACCGCTAAACTGGAATTTTTACCTGACGTAAAGCAGGGTTTTAGATTCGAGAAAAGCTACAAAATATCAATTCACATTTGGTTATAGAGGTCCGCACTGAGTGCTTTTGACCTATGAGATGGGAGGGTGACGTCGAAGTCCAGCGCTCCAGGACGCTTAGACTTCGAGTAAGACCCACTGCCTCAACGCCAAAGCTTTGGACTTTATGAGAACGTTTTAATAAATGTCCCCACATTTTCTTAACATAAAGATGGCCAGCTCGGATACATGCCGCTAAGGCTAAAGTCGCACCAGAGAGCACCTGTCTCGCATACTGTTAAAACGTCTACCAGGTCTGAAGAAGAGGAAGACTTTAGGGAAGAAGGCTTCGAGGGTTTGCGTGATACCTGCTCTCGAACGCTCAACACTACCTCCCAGCTTAAGCGCCCCACATTCACTCTAAGACTGACTCAATATTAATAAACCAGACAGCTGAGATAAAGGTAAGCCCAATTCCGCGTAGTAATGTTATGTCCTAGGATCTCAAGCTGGCAAGTTGAAACTATGACAGCCCTGATTTTTGTGCACCTGATTGTGCTTAGTCATTTCTGTGGAAGGAAAGAGGCCTCCTCTCTTCCGCGGATTTTCCATGTTGTTGTGCAAGCTGTTGGTCGCTTCTCGTGTGAAGCAGTGGAATGATCAGCGAGATGCCTGCTAATTTTTCTGTCTCGTGCCAAACACACGCATACACCATCTGTGTGTTGCAAATTAAAAACGAAGCAACGAACGCCACTACTCGTACTAGGCCGCGGGAAGATGTTCCATTCGGCGGGCTACAGTGTTCTACAAGGCTGTAAGCCGGAACGTTGTTAACCGGGGTGCACCTCAGCTTGCACACCCGAGAGCTTCGGTTAGCGGCGCTTCGTTTGAAGACCGCTTGAGAGGGCGACAGATAACGCACAAAACAGTGTGCGCCTAGCTTTGCACCCTGTGGCAATGCGCCGACGACAGGCGCTTGACGCCCCCTCCCCCCCTCCTCCTCCCATAGCGAGGGCAGCTGTCATTAGGAGAGCTGTTAAAAAAAGAAAAAAAAAATATCCGAGCAGTGGGCAGACCACGCACGCTGGTCCACGGCTGGGCTCAAAAGGCGGCTGTGCCTGGTCTTATCAGATCTCCCTGAGGCACCGGTTGGAGACATGGATGGACGTGGCAGCATTGCTCTCGGAAGGATACACACGCGTCGACCACCGTGCGTTCCTTTCCCGCTCTCTGTCCAAAGAAAGGGTCTTCCTTTAGCTCAGTTCTCCCCTCCCCCTCCAAAAAAAAAAGAAAAGAAACAGCGAACGGCAGGAATGGCTGGGGAAGCGCTTCAGTTTGTGTTGCTGTGTCCTTTCGATCGGACCACTCAAGTTGTTGACGCTTGTTGAAACAACACTTTTTTGCGCTGTTGCAAATTCTATAGGCTGTGGCTAAAGGTACGTCCGACGGACCCGGTGCGTTTTTCTTCGGGATCCGTCCGACGGATCCGGGAAATATTTTTCAGAGGTACGGCGGACGGACCCGATCGGTAGGGTTCTTCCGACGGACCCAACGCATTTTTCTCCGATATGGGCCTTGGGATCCGTCGGGAAAGCCGGACGGATCCGAGATCCCCAGATGTGGTTGTAGGTTGTAGCACGGTTGTAGCAACCAACGTTTTTAGATGTAGCAACAACATGGTAGCCATATGTAGCCAAATCGAAGTTGGTATGAGGTGTACGTGCGAGGGGCAAGAAGTATGTACTACTGCATGCGTGAAATGTGAAATTACAAAGAATAGTACAGTGGCAAGAATATTGCCTAGAATGGGTGATATACTACGTGATGGCATGATGATAGGTTTACGTGAGTTGGACCGCGGCAGGGTGGCAAGCACGACCAGAGCGCAAGCGCATGTAATCGCGGTGTTGACAGCCAGCCCGCGGCCCGCACGCCCGCTCATTTGGTCCTCGTTATTATGTGGATTAACGTCTACGACGGTCGTTATGTGATTATGTAGTTTTGATTCTTCAAAGTTTCCTCACTTCCATCTGTGATGAGATGCGTCACGTAACGCATCGCTTTCTGCTCGCATTGAGGTTTGGTGCTGCAAGTTCTACGTAGTACAAGCGGCGCTGAAAAAGCTGGGCAACGCCGGCGTGTCTCTAGCCTAAGCATCGCGTCATTCGTGTTTGTTGTACAACTGGAGGTGTGGTTCGTGCTTACCGTGAGATGCTGTGATTACGGATTACGTCCTACTAGAGTGCTGTGTGAGACTACGAAGAGTGCTGTGATGAGTGCGCCGATGTCCGGACGGACATCAGTGTGTCCGTTTATGATCGGCGATGTTGCGCGTGCATGTCAGTGTTTATTAGGTGCAGTGCTAATTTATTTACACGCGCTGTGCAACAATCAGACGAAAATAAGTCATCGACAATTTGTTAGCCTGTACTACAGAGCTCAAAACTCGGAAAGTGGGAATGCACATGATGCAGTTTTCGCATGTTGGAGTGGACCGAAAAATAAGTGCCCAGCCCACACCGCCGGGATGCGCATTACTACAGGTGAAATGGTTCAGGTTTCTGTAAAATAGCTGCCTGGCACAGCACCTTTCTAAATGTTCAAGCTTTGTACTATTGTTGAAGGCCACTTTATCATTAATAAAGGAACGAATATGCTTTATGTGTTAATGACTAGTGCTTTTTCAACATATTATGTTCATTTTTTTTTTTTCGTTTTTCCTTAGTTTCCTTTGTTTTTCTTGCTAGACAAACACAAATAGTACACTTTTAAACTTGTCAGTCCAAAGCTGAACATGAATATCTGCAATGCATGTGACAGCTTTAATGCTAGAAAGGTTGACATGTATAGCATGTACGTACACGCTGCGACATCTTAGTGGCACGTTAGGCTACTTGCCCCAAGGTCGTGATGTTTAATACCAGTGATGGCAGTCGCACTTTGGTGCAGGTGAAATGCAAATGCTTCTGTTTTCTGCAAGATGTCAATGCAAAGTACAAAGCCCGGGCAGTCAAATTAGTCTGGAGCTCTCCACTACGGTATTCTTCATAGCTACATATGTCACTTTAGGATGTGAAACCCTACATGCCACAGGTAGGCTGCATTGTATTTTAGATTTTGTAACCTCTCATCTATGTTTTGCAACATTTGGCTAATTTTAGTTCCCAAACAGTTGCTAAAGATGAAACCGAAGCAGTTCTTGGCATGGTTTGCTGCTTAGATTAATTTGCTAATTGCAGTTCTTTGAAGCTTGCATCAATGCTGGACAGTTCAAATAGCAAGGAGTTGAATTACAGAAATGATGTGGATCATGCATTTCAGTGCTGACAAGTGGAAAGTAACGGTCCCCTCCTTGCATGCATAAGTGCCTTTAGACAAATACATACTCAGGTGTGTGATTGTGACGCATATCAAGGGTCAACAGAAGGCCATGTGGAGCCAGTGTGATATTCTTCATGAAAGCTAAAGTAAAATTGTACAACAGCTGCTGTACCGTGCAGAAAAAAATTGATCATTTAGTGCATGGTTAACTGACCATGAATAGCATCTTACTCAGAGTATGATGTGATATATATCTGGTTTAGCATCCCAAAATAACTACGGCTATGAGGAACACAATAGTTGAGGGCTCCGGTATAATTTCGACCATCTGAGGTTCTTTTACATGCACTGACACTGCACGGTGCATAACGGCCTATTGTTTCGCCTCTATTGAAATGCCCGTGCTGTGGCTGGAACCAAATCTGCATCTTTGGGTTCAGCAGCCAAGCACTCTAACTACTGAGCCAGCACAATGGGGCCAAGTATCAAAATGCATGCCATTACATTTCTTTCTAGCCTGTGGTTTTCTTGACAGAACTAATGTATACAAGGAAAAGTAAACAGCAAGAAAACACTAGTTTTATTGCACATTATATTCACATTTCAGCAAACATTCTCTAGGAAAAAATTTCTCATAATGTTTTCATGGAAACCATGAACAAAACAAAACAATGCACTTACTCCACTCGAATTATTAATGGGCAAGGTTGCATCTATGCTACTACACTGCACTTATCACAAAACCACAAGCCCCATCTGCTTTGGCCAATCACTTGATGAAACTAACGAAGACAGATGTCGCACACCTCAGACTAGTCGTCTCGCAACATATCTCTGCATATGTTGCATTTCAATTTCATGCCTTTCTACTTAGTTTCAACTGTTGCCAGCATTACTAGTCACCCATCTTTTCTGAAATTCCTTTTTACGCTGTTGGGATCAGCATCCTTGTTAACGATGGTTTCTGGCATTTTGGATGCTATCATTTTCACATCTTCCTCATCTGGAAGAACGAAGGAAATGACAAGCTTTGAGCAGACAAAAAATTAGGGAGACTCCTAATCTCCTGTGCGTCCTACCTTTCCTTCGTCCGTGTCTGATTAGCGCAGCTTTTTATTGCATTGAACCTAATCTCCACCTGTAAGGGTATGGTGTGCCAGCGTTAATGGTTCTTGTCTGCACATCCCACTGTGGATTCTCGTTAATTTACATGCCCTTTGCTACAAACATTATTACTAATTCCTTAATTCACGTCTCTGTTATCTAAGATATACTCATTAGCATACGGTCGTAGGCTGCCCTGTTAGGTGATAGACAACCTGGCATAGACCTCTGTAAGCCTCAACCTTTCTTAATTGGAGCTGAAACGTTGAAGCTGAAATATTTCAAATATAACTTTGAAAGCTTGGCTTAACAGCTCCTGCCATGTCGTGTGGCCTCGTGACATTTGGCTCGTGGCACTTTTGGCTTGTGCACAGGGGTCATCTGTTAAATACTGGTTAACATGCATGAAAAATACATTTTCACACAAACTGGTGGCAAATGGTCAAGTGGTGCACTGCAGATTCTGAAACGTATACCTATATTCATGCAAGGATCGCATCATCACATAACATGATCAAGAGTTCTATCAGTACCTGTAGTTACATAGCATTTCAATGCCCATTAAAGGACCACCTCAGACAATGGTTGTTGTTACCTCAAGACCTGTTCTAACAGCGTACTGACGCCATTCCACTGAGCGATGGACATGTATATGCATACCCTAGATATCTCATGATTGTGGATCTCATTTATTTCTATGACTTCCAAGGAGTTCCTGTCGTCAGAAACTTTATAAAATCGGGACAGTAGTCTTGAAAGGTGATGAAAAGAAATAACCAGGTTACCTTGACGCAATGCTAAATTACAGAGGGTGAATATGCTGCATGAAGATACCAAGAAGCTTGTACAAAGAAAAGTGAGAGTGAAATGGCAGGATTTTTGAAACATTGAAATAAACTACAAACTATACTTGTCAAACCTGTCATTAAGGAATGGAAATCATGCAGTAATCAAAAACACAACATGGAGGACATTTTAGGTCATCTTCACAAAACACATACCCAAACCTCACACACAGCTTCATACTTATGAAAGAGGACAAACCAATATGCAAGGAGTGTGGAGATGAACTAACAATAAACCATATCTTACACGTGCGCCAGAGTCGAGAAAAGAGGAAACATTTTGTACAATTTGCAACAGATCCCTTTCCATCCCAGCATGATCCTAGGAGAGACGTGCAAATTTCCTGCATTTTTGGTTTCCTAAAATGTTCCTAAACAAGCTACATCCTAAAGAACATTTTAGTCATTACACACAAAATAAATACATTAAACCTTGTTCTTGGTGCATGGCAGCATTAGTCGCTTAGGCACCATAAAAATCAACACAATGCTGTAAGGTATACCTTGGTTAGCTATGTTATATGAGACAAGCTTTCGGCCTGGTGTGGTCCTTATTCACGTGACAGCGCTGTCATGAGGGTCTATGTCCCAGCGATCGGAAAGTGGCCTATTCCAATAATTTTACAAACTGAAGGTGATTGTACAGATTTCTAAAGACTGGAGTGCTCAACTGTGTTATCAACGTCCGCCTGCTTTGACAGCCTGGAGTGAAACTGTTGAAGAGAATACATTTTTGAACATTTAACGCGTTTCTGAAGGCGTTGCTTTCAATTACGGGGCCAACAAAAAGCAGGTGAATGTCAAACGCCGCCTAGATAGGCTTTCTAGCAAGACAGCGGTGTAGCGTGGAAAATCGCTCCGCCGATCCATCGCTGGCGCCGCTGACTTGAAAGGCGAACTGTTCAAACTTATCTACTGACCACACCTGAAACACTGAATTGCGCATGATCAAGGCAGAATTTCTCTAACACTGAGACTGGTAGCTATCGATTTCGCGCCCAATATTGTGAAAATCTGTCCTCTCTTCGATCATTGATACGTCCACGGTTGAACATTTATGCGCCTCGGGGTAGGCCAGCCGTGGGAACATGGATGCGTGGTTGTAGCAACGATCGCTTGCATGGCACACTCTGCAAAATTCCAAGAGTCAGCTTCTTCAACGAAATGTGCAGCGCACATTTTCTACCGCGTACCTAAGCCCGGCGATGCATGCATATCGATCCCGATCGTTTCAAAGCTGCGCGGCCGTTCAGTCGGGTCACGCTAACCTCGAGCATACGGGGGTTTAAACTACATGTACGCAAACTTCAACGACAAGAAAAAGATGCAGCCTAAGCACTTTAGTCTAGTAATCCCCTATATACCAAAGAACATTGCTGTTCACAGGGAATTCGGATCATTCACGCTTCCGGCTTTCCGGTTGTGCACTCTTGCGGTGCGGTGCAGTAGGTCTTCGCCTCGACGAGTCGATGTGCAGGCCTCTAGTAGATTCGGCATGTCTTCTGCCACGGCTCTGAGGTAGAATTTAAACGAAGAATTTAGCTAAAAACATCCTGTTTCCTCGGTCTGCATGTGAGGAACGAGCACAATGCCATTTCACATACATACTTTGGACTGCCGAATGTTCAGCTGCACGACGAGGTGTGTGTGTGTTGTGCCGGCGCTAGATCTTCAGAGGTTGATGCAGGACCTAAGACAGCGTAAATGCTAGGAATAGCTCGCTCGCATTACGGGCAGATCGGGGTGATAGTTTAGTGCGAAGCGAAAGCTGCTCGTGAATGTGCGTATCTCGATGCCAGCTGGTGGAGCTGGTGCAGTACGTAGCATATCGCCTGCAGCTATGTGCTTGACAGCGATGTTTGCCGTACACAACCCTAAGTGAAGACCGTGATCTATGTTAGAACGGATGCACTCTTCGTAGCACCTCATCGAGAGTCGCGGCTAGCTGATATCATAGAGGATGAGATCCATTCACGCGTAGCAAGCGGAATGGGGCCGCGTTCGACGTGCATATAGCCATGAGCCTGTATATCGACGTCCGCCGTATCTTTACGAGAATCGAATGGATCCGTCGGACGTACCTTTAGACACTTCGAATTCTATATGCTCAAGGACGTCCGTGTTTCCATTGTGGCAGTGTCCTCGGATATTATTGGGAAATGCGCGGTCCAAGTGAAAGATGTGTAGGACGTCATGCAGGTTCCGGGTGAGTTTCATTTTTTTGCCGCTCTTGCCTTCACATTGCAGACAATCCGTTTTCCGGCTTTTGCATATGCGGGTTTGTCCGGAATGAAGCAGATCAGCTATGGAGATGTGAACTTAGGCGAATTAATGCAGAGTGCTAATTTCGGCTAGTTGGCGCATATGTGTTGCTCTTCTGTTCCCGTTCTGTAAGCACTGCTTTTTTAATAAGTGATCCTAGATTTAAGCACACTATTCAGGAAGCCTAATCAAACCTTATACATAAAATTCTGGCCTGTTCACTTTGCACATCGTACTGCTCTAGTTAAGCGCTGTCTCGTCCTGTTCTCGTATAACTTTAATAGAAATTGAAAAAAAAAAAAAAACGATTTCACGCAACACGGAGGCGGCGTTCGTGAAAACCAGAAGCGCAACAGAGTTACGTGTTTCACTTTGCGTTTTTGGTTTGTTCTTGGAGGAAGGCGGGATGCGATCGGGGCACATCGTTGGTGGCATTTACGGCGCCGTGTCCTAACAAACGCATTTTTTACGTGGCGTTTCCAAAATGACACTACATGTACATGTCGGACATTGTCGCGCACAGCCCCGGGCTCGCATGCCATGTCCCCCCATTCCAACCCCCTCTGCGAAGCGGTCGAGGGTCATGATCCCCTGACTTCCTCGAAATTTACGCTTCTGTGTGATAGCGTTTTTCTGTTACTTGAATTAGATTACATTGTTCTGTTGTCTAATATGCGTATACGCCTCATGCCTTCCGTCTGCGGCTGGTTAGAAGTTAGAACCTCCTCCTTCCTCACGCGCTGCGTAAACGTATTTCATCACTCTATCTCCTTCAAACACATGGCATGTAAACCGGTGGGCAGGTTTGCCTGGTAACTATGGCAGTGGTTATTTTCCTTTCTCCTCGAAGTTTCGACTTTGATTGGTATGCTTAGGGCACTGGCAGAATTGTTCTTAGCACTTTTCACAGTCTCCGGTTTCAATGTGCAGTGCATATCTTACTCTCAGCAACTGTCGGAACAAGTACCAGGTGGCTCTTGCCAGTGATACGCTACAGCATGAATGCAGCCCTGTCATTAATTTAAGTCCACTGTTAGCTTCGAGGAATTCGGATTGCTAAATGATCAACGCGAATTGACACTGCCGAAAACAGACGCCGACAAGAATAGTTTGCGCCTACTTTGACTCGCTGTAACGTTGTCATAGATCGAAAGTAATGAAAAATATCTAAAATATTCAAACTGCTGGGCATGAGGTTGAGGGTGAGGGAGGGCAAATGAGATGAGGGTGAGGGTGAGTGAGGACCAGCAATATTTTTTAAGTGAGGATGAGGGCGAGGGAGGGCGAATAATGTTTTTTAAGTGAGGGGGAGGGTGAGGGAGGGCTGCCGATTGGAAATTGAGGGCGAGGGAGGAAAGGCCAAAATGAGGGCATTTGCCCACCTCTGGCTAGCACAGAACCGGGTTAAGTGGAGAAGTATGGGAGAGGCATTCGCCCTGCAGTGGGCGTAGTCAGGCTGATGATGATGATGACGCTGAAGGGTTAAGTACCACTTCAACCAGAATTAGGTTTCAAAGCAGGATTTTCAAAAGCTATTTATTATAATGTCACTTTTCTTTCCTTCCCCCTTACTTCTACCCTAATAATCATGTCAGGCATTCCTTGACATCTTTCAGTAGTAAGGTTATCGTCAAATATTGCCATCACCATCACTTGTCTGGCTTGGCATGGATAGGATACTTGGTATAGATAGGATCTGAAAGACGGTCACCGGAATCATTATGAGATTGGTTACCATGGAAGGATGACGGTATGAAGTGATCGGAGAATAAACGCGACCGGAGGGTGATTTTCACATGCTCCCCGGAACGTGGTTATATACGCTGAAAACAAGGAAATCACAAGCTGGAAGGCGGTTGCACTAGGCCGAAGAAGATTCCCGTAGAAAAAAGAAGGCATGGTGAGAGCGGGGGATGTATTATCTAAAGCTGGCTTACTCCGAGTGGTTACCTTGAATGGAGGAGGGTATGGTGACAACGGTAGAAGGCATAACCGGAGGGAGGTGCATGAGGCTTCTGGGGGTGAAGGTGGGGGAGAGTAAAATTATGCCTCTTTAAATAAGGAGCTTTCCTTTCCACAGCTACATGTCAATAGAGGCAGGCATTTTCACGTCATGTGAATAGGGCTGCTTACTCTGCAAAATATAAAAACAAGGAAGGGGGGGGCTCTAGGCGCTCAACGTCTCGTAATTGTGTAGCGGGAGCATTTGTACGAAGTTTCAAGTGTTTTTAATTCGAGTGCGCTATCCTTCTACTCAGCCAAAATTAGCCGTTTAGCCGATGTCTCAAGCCTCGACGTACATGCGCAGCAGCGACAAGGACGTGTCTGCGTCGGCGGTTTGAGTGTTTTAACGAGACCACACAAGATGGCCGAAATGGCAGGAGTTTTGAACTTGGCCAGCACTATGCAGATGGGACCGAAGCCAGCCGAGATACGTGGTTATCGAGTTATGCTGTTTTTTTTGCTGTTTTCTTTTGCCTGGCTTCTAGGTCATGCAGGCGCGTTCTTACAACTTGTTTTAAGCGGAGGATTATATCTATGTCACGTGGTCTTAAACTTATGCAGTAGATTGGGGCTCTAAGCTAGCGAGAATGTGTAAGATACATAATAAAGGAAGAAGTTAAGGAATCAGTAGGATTAGCACCGCGCATGGTCGATAACGAGAGTCTGCAAGGGGAGGGGCGGAGGGCACCATTAACGCTGTGCGTCATATCGTTAAAGGCGGGGCTTAATTGTTTTCCTTGATAACAAGTTAGTGAGTAAGTTCGTGACTGTCTTTCATAATTACAGTGCACACACGAAAACGGAACAGCACTGTATTGCGTCCTTCCTTTCTTGTCCCGTATGTCACGCTGTTGCTATGGAAGTGTTTGAAATTTTTAATACTATATGGAGGTAGCAAAAAGATGCGAATGTGTTCGCTTGTTGTAAATAAACGTGAAGGAAAACTGGATAAGGTCACTTCCTACTCCTAAATCTGAAGGTTTGGACATGTCTAATTTCGTATTCAGGTTTCGGCATCACAGAGTTGCGAAATTTAAACCAGTACATAGATAATTTTTTCACAACCCAGTAAGGCACTCAGCTACTCTGCTGCTGTGACCTCACATTCATTATTCGGCGCATTCGTTCGATATGTAGACACGTGGCGCGTATTTCCCTCTCTTAAGCATTAGCGTGTCACATACGCTAAGCAATCCTACACTAAGTTCGCACAGTTCTTTAAGCACTCATCTTGAATTACGCTGAGAACAGCTTATGAATTTGCAAATCTCGCTTGAAAAGCAGATTGTGAATGTATTCAAAGCACGTTTCAGCCTGCTGAAATATTCTCTGTAATCTAGGCTTTGAACTGCTAATTCCGCACGCGCCGTCGCGAATGTCTTTAGAAAACGCTCATTTTTATGCCCGTGAAATAAAACAAAATAAGACAAAAATTAAGGACATTTTTTTATCTCACTCGAAGAAAGAAATGCCTCGCGGCAGTTCTCATGGCATGCATTTTTGTTTTGTTGCACACTGCAAAGGCTTGAAAATTGCGTCTTTATAAAGGCGGGTATTGAAATTGAATATCACAGTAAAACATTCCGGTTTTCTTCTCAGGAATCAACGTTTTGATCGGTAAACGTTTTCTACTCATTTGTTTTTCGTGCTGCAAAGGCGCTCAAGAGAAGCCGGAGAAAGGAGGAGACGAGGTTCACTTGAAAAAAAAAATCTACGTTTTCACTCAATCCTCAAAAAAGTTAGATAAAAGTGCCTGAAACATTACTGCTCTTTCTTTAGCGCTCGTGCTCGTGAGGCCATAAACATAATTACAGCAGACCTTCAATATTTCCATAAAGTAAAATAGCAAGAAAGTGGTGTGGAATATTATGTTACTACCTAATCGTAAAAATCTGAAGTTTTAACACAGGAAGTATGTGGCAGTGATTAAATCACTCGATTAAGGCCGAGACAGTCTGCCTCTTTCTTAAGGGCGCCCGTACAGAGCAGAAGAAAAGAGCACTGAGTGTTTGATGGTATTTACATCATGTATTAACACCAGCGCAACCCAGCAAAAGAGAGGACTAAACCACGAGGACACACAAGCGCTCGCAAGCACTCCTACCCTACTGAGGTCCTTTCAACTAGGGAAGAAAATTAAAAACAATAATTTTTCGAAAGCTATTTCGAATACTTTGCAGTACTGTTTTCTTTTTTATATATAATCTATAACGTATGTGCGTCGCGCTTTTTGATCAATAAGCAAATTACACATTTAAATGGGCGAGCAATCGCCTTATCGATTTTAATGAAAATTTGTTTAGATTTGTTCGTGCCAAGGAGGCATGAGCAGAAATGCATTTTTCTTGTTCCCTTCCTTTCTTTCGGCAAAATATCGCCTTTAGATCGAAAGGCTGAGACCAATGACTCTATATCCTACACTGACCTTTTTCTTTTCATGATTGGCGCCAGCCAATCAGCACTTGTTTTGAGTACTGATGAAGGTTAACTGTCTTCGACCACTGCTGGAACTCTCTTTGCTTCATTAGTTCTCGCCGAAGATACCACGTTTTTCAATAGTGAGCAGATGCACAGCGTGTAATCTCCGAATGACACTTGACGCTTCCAGCATATCAAAAACATTATTGCCATGTTTATACGTGGCAACTTGTACTCTGGGAGTAACTTCGCTGACCTGAACAATGTCAGATTTGTTCCACTCTATGGTGCAGCGGGATATTCTACTCGCATTCCACTCCGTCTCCTATAAAGGTATTGTATATACTGCTATCGGTTCTTGACATCAAAACCTACAGTGTCATCTTTACACATACTTTGCATTACGAATTAGCGCATGAATCCACATGACGGAAAATAAATGAACACCTTAAGCCTCAGTATGAGAAGCAAGCGCGTCGGTTTGGGGTCACGAGGTTTACTTTCTTTTTAACATCGTACAAACCGAACCAAATATCTCCAGCAAATTCTAAAACGTATACCTTCCCATACAGGCTGCTTCGTAAATTTCAGTAACCCGTCAATATTTTTGAAGGCTTTCTTACCAACTCTGAAACGACTTGGCAAGCAAGAGGAAATGTTTTTGATATGAACTGGCTTTATTTGCAATGTTAGCGCACTGATGTCAAATATGAAAGAGATGGCGGTGGTAGATAACATGTAAGAGGAAATATGAAGGAGCCGCAAGTTAGCGCTCAACTTCATTCAGGGGGAAAAAATAATATTTACTCCCAGCTCAAGGGCGCGAAATCAACGAGCTCTTTCTAGCGCTACCGTTTCAGAGATCATAATAGCTGTTGTATGAATTTCGTACGGAAATAAACCGACCGAAAAGCTGTTTGAAGATGTGGAGCACGAACGTTCCTTTCTTTCCCATATGCCTTTGTTTGAACACACTGAGGCCACATGCTTTCGTATTGTTTGCCATCTTTTGTTTTCGTTTATTTGTGCAAGGTTAATCGATAATAATAGCGTTCTGTGGTTAGCCGAATTACTATATATAATATATCCTCATGTATTCGCTGCAACTCCCAGTGTTCTCATTGTTCGGCCCGGAATTGGAGTCAATGAGTCTTGTCGAAGTTCTGCTATGACAAGTGATCACAAATTCAGAGGCTAAATAGCTTCGACTTCAGCCGCCAAAGACTTCACGTGCACGCAAAGTGCGACAGCCATCTGGAATGCAACTCCGGTAGAGCTTCTCGCTCCTATTGAGAACAACTCTTCACTTAACTCATTATTGTCGAGCTTCGTAGTCCTGATAATAACTACGCAGTTGCTGAGGCAAACTGATATTTTTTAAGGCTAAGAAAAGTTTAGTTGGTTCTTCCGCTCAGTGCCATAATGAATTATGTTTTAAATGAAGCCCCAAGAGATTGGATTCGATAAACCATTTGTATATTCTCAACATTTCAATATTTAGGCCCCTTGTTTTGTTTTCTGAGCCTGTGAAGCTTTTTGTTTCCTGTTATTGAAACGGTAGTTTCGATATATCATTATTATGTGGTACTGTTGTAATGAATCCTTTGATGTATTGTCCCGGGCTTTTAGCACTGGTTCAAAAGGTTTCTAATGAGAGTTTACTTGCATGCAATATTAGGATTTTTGAACTTCACTTTCCTAGAGAGACTTTATAAATTTGGCTCCTTCACTCTGGAAATTTTTAGCGCACACAGACATGATCTAAAATGAGAGGACCCATGAGCGCTCCTGTATCCGCTGATCTTAGTCCTATAGTCTGTGTCTGCTGACTGTTTCCGAAATGAATTGCATCTAACCAGCCAAAATCTCGGTGCTTTTGCAACAGGGCTTCTCACTAACTGATTGGCTTTTTTTTTTTTTTTAGACAAGCCAAAAGCAGCCATAAAGCAGTCCTACCGCACTTTTACGAAATATTACATTGACGGGACTTGCTTTTTTCCACAAACTGGAGGGCGCTCAGACGGATGACCAGGTAAGCCTACGGCTGATTTCCAAATGCATTTTGTAATCAACACTGGTAGGAACAATTAACATCTTTAACTGCTTCTCTTTGTCTCCATATCATTGAGCACACATTCGAGTTTTGTCACCATGCCGTGATTTGAGTGACTGTTTACCATTTTATTTTGTACCGCGCTAAATCACAGTTATATTTCACTGTTAAATTCTACTGACGTGTTATCTGCTACTGTCCCCTACCAATGAGAATGATATTTTAGTAGATGAATCTGCCGCTCCCCCTCCAGAATATTGCAGGATTAAGTGTGACATGTACTGCACCCATTCTAACCTCGTGATATTTTGTGACAACAATGTTTTAAGTGATATATCTTCTTTTCTTTGTGCAACATATTAAGATGCATGACCTAAGCGCAACACGTGTCATTCTGTCTATATACCTTTCACCGCCATTATATCACGCGTATGGAACCTTGTTTTGATATTTTGATGTTTATTTGTTGATAGTGACTGGTCACGTGTTCTTCGATTGTGCATGCATATAATAAATGGGAACCAACAGCTTCTTTCTACATTCCTTGACAAAGGCCGGACCCCGACCGAAACGTCGGATTAAAGTTTTGTTTTTTGCACCGTGTGTCACCTCCTTTACGTTTATGCCCTACCGAACCCATTGGCGTGTGCGTGTGCGTGTGTGTGTGTGCGTGTGTGTGTGTGTGCGTGCGTGCGTGCGTGTGTGCGTGTGTGCGTGCGTGCGTGTGTGCGTGCGTGCGTGCGTGCGTGTGTGCGTGTGCGTGTGTGTGTGTGTGTGTGTGTGTGTGTGTGTGTGTGTGTGTGTGTGTGTGTGTGTGTGTGTGTGTGTGTGAAAGAAAGAAGCCGACTGTCAGCCGAGGCCAAGGAAAGCATTGGGGACTTTATTTTGTCTTTTTTTATTTTTTACTTCGGTAATCACATAAATTAGAAACGTAATCTGTTTAGGGGAAAGATAAATAAACACAAAGTCGAAGAGAAAACAATGTGGCGATGGTGGGAACCGAACCCACGACCTCCGAATATTGCGTCCGGTGCTCTTCCAACTGAGCTACATTGGTCGCTGTCACATCTGCTACTTTCTTGGGTATTAATGTTGCCTGTATACGAACCTTGAGAGTGTTCATCAGCGCCACCCTCAACCATAGCGGTGGAAGTGGAACGTCCTGTATTACCGCCAGCGTACTTGAGGGGCATACTTGTGAAAGCTTCATTCTGTATTGGCTCTTATTATCCAATGAAGGATTCGCCTTTAGAAATAGAAATTAATTCGGCGCCATGTTATTAAAAACGTTGCCAGCGGCTGGCTCCGCACTGGAATCTTGAAGACTCGCACTGAACCGAAAACAGTTAAGCTTTCCAGCTGTCACGTTGTTTTCATAAAATTCTGCACAGAATTATAATAAAATACAGAACTTCCTTAGCGCAAGGAACTTCATAAAAGCCAACACCTATTTAATCCTTAACCTTCAGGGCGTCTCAAAGGGTAGGGTAGCCGAATATTCAATAATAAGAAACGGTTAGGTATCTCAAGTATTAAAAACTAAGATCCAGATCTGTAGGCTCCCTTCCATAGCATATTGTTAACCGGGCAAGCCTTTTCGCGTATCAGTCGATCTTTTGATGGCTAGACTTTCACCGTTCGTTGAGGTCATTACAATATTATGTTATGCCTTTTACGCTGGCTCCACTGACATCTGGGGAACGACATGTTCTGCGGGTGAACAAGAGCATATTCTTTCCAGATAGGCCTACATGCATAGTGGGCATGCCAACTTCGCCCTAGAAGACTACGTACCCTGGAATATTTAGGTGTGCATCATGACACTATCGAATAAAATTGCGGCAAGCCTGGTATCCGCTACAAAAACTAAGATCAGCTTTCTTGGCCATGAGTATAGTACTGAGTCAATTGTGAAATATTGCAAGATTCTGGTACTGAAGTGTTGAAGAGAATTGTACAATATTCTGATACGCAGCAGCATTTTTGTCTAAATGTTTGCCCTTCACTAGCGTCGAGTATCGAAAAGTGTCATAGCAAACCAAAGGAAAACCTTTTTGTCAACAGCAAAAAAACAACTAGCCTAGTGGGGTGGTATATGCGGATATGCTTAATGACATGCGAAGTTCTAAGAAATTAAAAACATTGCGTCTATAAACAACCTAATTCCTGTTGGAACACGTGCTGTTCCAGACTTTCTGAGCGTGCTCCAGCAAGAATGTTTTCAATCCGCCCTGTAGAAGTTATCTGCAGCCAAATGGTTAGTTTCAACGTCTTCGCTCTCCTCACCTTCTGCACTTTAAAAACCCACCTTACACGCCCGGCTTCGCCGCTGCTCTGCCGAGAAGTTTCCCGTAGCATAGGTTTCTGGCACAACAGCATAGCTCGCAAGCCACGGCCCCAACAGCTACGTGAAACGTTGAGCGCGGGTCTCAAAGCACCCGCCGGCAGCCACCACCTCCAGCCGGCCATGAGCAGGAAGCCATATCCCGTGCTTGAAAGGTGGGCGCTTGCAGGAGCGATGACAACCACCCCCCACGTGTTAGGACCCGCTGGAAGCAGTGCCATCTGCGTACCTTTGTTACATTCCTTCCCTTGGTTTTAGGGGAGTTTGCTTCCAGACCCGTGCGGTGCCCTTATTCCCACAAACATTACAACGGCATTTCAGACTGTTCATGTTCATTTCAAAGATGCTTTTTATCATGCATTGAATTTTGATATCACGTCATGCGTAACGTATGCAGCCCCCCTGCTGCAAGACCCTCGGGACGATGCAGGTACCCAATAAACAACTTGCACGCTTTCTGTCTCTTAGCGTCAGACCCTCCATTCTCACTTGCATAACTCTCTGCTTTGCCCTCAATTTACGTAAAACATCTTTTGTTACCCCCACATTTTTGCATCATATGTGAGTACAGAAAACCGGCAGTTTTTATGCGGTATTCTTTTGAGAGCACTAATAAACTGATATTCATGGTCTGATAGTGCTTGCCAAATTCACTCTATCCCAATGTCATTCTTCCGGTTACTTTATTTTCGTTTTATAGACCTGTAGCTGCTACTTTTCCTAAGCAGATGCATTCCCTTACCACTTTCTGTGCCTCGCTCCTTATTGTAAACTTCTGCTCTGTTTTGAAGCTCGTCAACAGCTCTTCTTCTTCCGTGTAATAAATTTTAGTCCTGTCTTCCAGCTTTCCATTTCTAAATTACTTCCCATTGTTTACAGTTCTTCACCTGAGCTAATTAGCAGCATGGTATCTTCATCAGCGAATCGCAGATTACAGAGGAATTCTTCATCAGTATTTATCCTTCCCTAACTGTTCCCATTCCAGGCCCATGAATAACTTCCTCTAAGCAAGCAGTGAAAATATTGCAGAGATCGTGCCTTATTGCCCAACACCCCACCTTTTGAGAATTACATTACTTTCTTCGTGGAGGACTGAGCTTGTGCTGTGCAGGGAATATAGATATCTTCCAGGAATTTCGTATATGGTCCATCAGCACCCTAGTTTTGCATTGCCTGTACGGCTACTGAAGTTTGGACGGCCTTATAAATTTCGTTATGTATGAATACTAAGTGTAAGGATTGTTTATACACCGAGCATACTGGATCACCTGACTCCGAGTGTGCATATGATATTTCTCAAATCCTGCCTGATTTTGGTGTTTCATGTATCAGCAAATATATGGCAGGCCACTTTTAGCCCTAGCAGGAGGGGAAAAAAAGCGATTTGACGAACGTTATGGTTACAGTAGTACAAAAACAATCATCACAACAAAATGCGCAGGACACAGTGTAAGAAGATATCAAATTCCAGCACACCGAGGACGGCGTTCTATTTAAGACACAAAATTTGATTAATTATAAATAACAGGCGGTAATGAACTTCACTCGGGAGCTGTTCAGGGAAAAAAACGGCCTTCAAAATATTCTATGCAAGCGAAAATAGGTGTTAAAGAGTATTTATGACTGTGTATTTTATTCCTAGAACACACGGGGCTATGTACCAGTCGGTCACATAAGAAAAAAAATTTGATAACCATTGTTCGTGTGCCTAGTGTGGGGATATTGTTAAGATTTACCCGCGCTGTCAGAGAGTCCTACCTCTTATATCTTCAAAAAAACCTGACAGCTTTCCTTTGGACATTTTCAAGACGCTGCATATCTTTATTTAGGTGCTTACCCCACACAATAGCCGCGTATATCAGTGCATATATATTATATATATATATATATATATATATATATATATATATATATATATATATATATATATATATATATATATATATGTTTCATAAAAATCTTCCAGGATCCAGAAATATGTATAAGATGAGGTAGGGGCGCACAAACGAAAACAAAGGTTTATTTCCGACGTACCGGCCGGGGCCCGGCCTTCGTCAAGGAATATATATATATATATATATATATATATATATATATATAATATATATGTGTGTGTGTGTGTGTGTGTACCGGAAGTTTCGTGCTTTTTTACTAAATTTCTTATTTTTTCCGATACCAAATCTTAGGTAGGGTAGAATTTGAGAAGTCAGCTATATGATCAGACCGAGTGAATGAAGCTAAAGTTGCCCTGTTTCTATTAGTGAGTACCTTTACAAATACATTGTACATGCATGTAATTGGTGGCACGTTGAGCGGTATATAATTTTTCAACTCCTTGGCATCCCCTGTTTTATAGAATAAGACGATATTATCGTTCTTTCGAGATTCTAGTAATCTGGAAATCATGAAGTATTGCTCGTACAGAGTGAAATGCCTTATTTTCTGCATAATCTCTCCACCATACTTCAAGAAATCTAGATAATCCTCCCTACCCGCTTTCCTCCTTTTCATTCGATCTAACGCTGTCTTCAATGCGTTATCAGTTACCGATAGAATGCTAGTTGCTTTGCCCTGATGCTATTCTCATTATCGTCTCAAATACATTGGAAGTTGCATAGATAAGTGTAGAACTCCACGGTAACTTTGATTGCCCCATTCTTATTGCTACGTCACATATTGAAGGAAGCCCAAGAAGTTCTTCCGCATTGATGAGAAGAGATGGAAACAAAAAAATATATAGAGGCCCACCTTTATTTGCCCAAATATCTGCATGAGTCAGGGCTGCAAAGGCCTTACCATCGTAAGGGGCTACTTCTAAGACTTCATTTTCGAAAGCTCAACTGGATGGCCTTCTCATTGTGTAGTACGTTTTCGGTTGGGACATACAGTTCTGGCGCCGACTAAGCTTCTCCGATTATCCCAAAGTCCTACAGGCGCCTACCGCTGACAAATGCAAAAGCATGGGATGCTTCCTCTCTTTGATATCAGGAAGCGTGAGAGCTCCCTCAGCTGGCTGATTTATGAACTTTATCGACCATTAGGCTAAGTTCATCCATGAAGTGATCATCTAGCTTCTCGCTGATGCCTCCTCTCTCTTAAAACAGAATATCCAATCAGGAACTGCTGGGGACGACAAAAACAAAAAAAGCTTCATCCCGAAAAATCTAGTTCGCTGAAACGTATTTCTGCGCATTTTAGGCACGTTACTTCCGGCCAGCTGAGGCAGGCACAGTTCAGCAGAAAATTTTCTATTTTTCGCTGCTTCCAAGGCTAATGCAACAATAAAGTCATTAAGCGCCAAAGCAATTAGAAAGAAAACACACACAAGTAGAGACATCAAAAGAGCGCCAAAAAAAAAATTGGCAGAATCAGGCGCAGCGATTTTAAACTTTCTCGTTAATTTCCTCTCTCAGGTAAGATTACGAAAGGACGTGATCGCGTAACAGCACCCTTCATCACACATTCAGGACCGTGCCATTAACAAGCTACACTCGGGGGTTACACATAGTCCGCTTCAGCAAAGCCACGCGGAAGAACACGTGGCATGTTGTCGAAACATCAAAGATGAACGATTCAAGCGAACGAGCAAATATGTAATGAGGTTGCTTTCTTTTAAGTCTTTCAGCATGATGTCAAAACATCAAAGACGAACGATTCAAGCGGACGAGCAACTATGTAATGAGGTTGCTTTTTTTTTAAGGCATTCAGTGACACGCTGATAAATTCATGTTATACGAGGGCATGCAGCTAATTAGCAATAGTAGTAGAAATTAATAGGCCAATGCAAAAAAGACTGACTAAGGCGTCCGATGGGGGGCACCTGGAGCTTTTTCGCGGACGTTAGTTAAGAAGTGTTTTTTTTTTCTTCGTTTTTTTTTCTATAGGGGGATCGAAAACAAAAGCTAAGCACTGTAACTCATAGCAATGCTGTAGAAGGATTACAAAAGAGTAGGATGCCGTTGTAAGCTGCTTACACAGACATTTATTAGAGCACGTCGGCGATAAGCAGTGAATTAGGTTAAAATGCGTTCATTAATTTAGATAAGCAAGCTCGTAGCAGAATTTGCACGACAAGCACCGTATGTAGTCGGTAGTGCTATTAAAATAAAAACACATGGCGAAACATACCGCTGAGACCATTCAGAATGAAATATTCACCAAAACACAATCAGAAAGGTCGTTCAATATGCCAAACGGCTAGAAACACTCCAGGACCTTACCACAGAAAAGCGAACTTTACCTATACATCTGAATACAGAGAAGTTTTGTACCGAGTTTTTTGGGGTGTGGCTTCGAAACTGAGGTGGCAATTTGCTTCTTTTCAGTCCACAGAAACTACCAGTTCTTGCAGTGTCAGATGCTATGCCTCGCCACTAGTTGAATATGTATGTATGTATGTATGTATGTATGTATGTATGTATGTATGTATGTATGTATGTATGTATGTATGTATGTATGTATGTATGTATGTATGTATGTATGTATGTATGTATGTATGTATGTATGTATGTATGTATGTATGCATGCATGCATGCATGCATGCATGCATGTATGTATGTATGTATGTATGTATGTATGTATGTATGTATGTATGTATGTATGTATGTATGTATGTATGTATGTATGTATGTATGTATGTATGTATGTATGTATGTATGTATGTATGTATGTATGTATGTATGTATGTATGTATGTATGTATGTATGTATGTATGTATGTATGTATGTATGTATGTATGTATGTATGTATGTATGTATGTATGTATGTATGTATGTATGTATGCATGCATGCATGCATGCATGTATGTATGTATGTATGTATGTATGTATGTATGTATGTATGTATGTATGTATGTATGTATGTATGTATGTATGTATGTATGTATGTATGTATGTATGTATGTATGTATGTATGTATGTATGTATGTATGTATGTATGTATGTATGTATGTATGTATGTATGTATGTATGTATGTATGTATGTATGTATGTATGTATGTATGTATGTATGTATGTATGTATGTATGTATGTATGTATGTATGTATGTATGTATGTATGTATGTATGTATGTATGTATGTATGTATGTATGTATGTATGTATGTATGTATGTATGCATGCATGCATGCATGCATGCATGTATGTATGTATGTATGTATGTATGTATGTATGTACGTATGTACGTATGTACGTATGTACGTATGTACGTATGTACGTATGTACGTATGTACGTATGTACGTATGTACGTATGTACGTATGTACGTATGTATGTATGTACGTATGTACGTATGTATGTTTTCCATCTCCATTGCGGTCGTCACTGCTTTGGCGCGGCACCTCCCAGCTGCCGTAACTAAAGTCATCTTTGCTTTCAGTGACTGTATGGTTAATTTTTCTAAATTTAAAAGCTTAAAACATGCCCTCGGAGACCACTTCACAAAATTCAAAACTGACGAATCAACAAAATGTCTTGAGTTTCTACTTAGGTGTCAAGACTGCGACAGTTCGTCGTCGGACGCTATCATCTAGTTGTAATAATAAGCATCTTAATTGTGCTTCAAATTGCAAACAGCAGCGCTGTGGTCCATGTTGATTACGACCATGATAATAGGGGATGTCGATAATATGGCAACTCAAATTTTTTTAATGCCCGCGTATGTGCAGTAAGGGTTTTCTTTGAAATTTTCCTTCAATTAAACGTTCAGTTGCGAGTCATCACTTGTCGTGTGTTTTCTCTTTCGTCCATGCTTTTTCGTGCTTTCGCCATCCTTAGCAATTTCAAACAAACTAACCCAGCTTGCCATTTTTACTGAAAGGAGAAGGTGCGGCCATTAGTCGAGTGCATGCGGAACAGATTTCAGGCCCCCAAGTTCAGCCTGACATTTTCCCAGGAGCAAGCCGATTGTGATTTCCACGTGTACATTTTATCTGAATCGGTGCCACACGGGGAGGAAAGCTGGTTGCGTTAATCCAGGGATTGCAGTCACGATGGCACGTGGGCACAAAGGGCCCCTTATTAAGCAACATTGTTTGGTCCCTTGATGCTAGCTTTGTTTATGTACTTGCATCTTTCCAAAATTCCTATGTAACGTGGATTCTGATGAATTACATCCGGCGTCAGCTAAATGCGGGGCCAGAATGCTTGCTCCTTATAATTAGAATTTTTTCCGTAATAAATAAAAATAAAAGCTTACTGTTTTGTATTCCCTCCGTTTCTGCATCCAATATTGCAAAAGCTTAGCGCGAGTCAAGCAAAAATGGGAATTGCACATATTTTATGTTTCCACCATGCCCAAGAAATGCTTCTGATTTTTTTCATGCTACCTATAGAGGCGAATCATTCCAGATGCAATGTAACATGACACGGAAAAAAATGTCAACAGACTTTGCTCCCGGTTCCTGGTTAACAGCACTGATCTTTATTTTTGTTTTATTTTCCTCTAAACTGTGGAGACAGCTTATGAAATCATTTCGGTGGGAACAAGCAGACATCGCAGTTTGAGACGTGTTACCTATGAAGGAAGGAAAATATAAGTCCCAAACTTCTTAAATAACGCTGCTTTTAGACGCATTCATGTAAAATAATACAAGAAAAACGAAACCTTCTATAGCACTTGAAGAATATGTTTTAGCAAAGTGTAGGTGTACATGTTCTACATGTGAAAAATTAAAAAAAAAAGGTGAAAATTGCATCATGGAGACCGCTCGCATTAGTGTCATTTCTAGCAAATTCATACCTGGCGCTGTCGTTGTGGGATGGAACTTAATACATTAATAATTAGACTTAAATAGATTTCGTTTGTAGGTTCAGGGATCCTTACGGATTGCATAATAATTGAGCATTTTAAATGGTCCATGAAAATGTCTTAAATTTAGCTATTAAAAACTACCGTTCCACTGACTCTCAAAACAGTCTGATGGCACAGAGCAACGTAGAGTCCCTCCATGTGAAAATAAAGATTCAAAGGTTCAAACTTCTTTACTGAAAAATAAATACTTCACATCTGCCCTGATTCATTCAGTAATCACAACACGGAAATTATAATTCACATCACCACGCAAAAGCACTAATACCGTGCATTGATAATTTTTTAATTCAATTTAATGTCTTTAAATACCCATGTTTTTACACACCATAGATGAATGTAACCACCTTTATCCTGATGTGCTAATGAACCTCACCGCGAATAAAAACGTTGCACATTGAGAGTTGGTCATTTATTGTCTTTTTTGTTGTTGTTGTTGTTGCTTCTAAAGTGCATGTAATCATATTCGTTTTCTTTGATGACATTGCTCTCTGTAACTTTTTGTATTTGCTGGCCCTATTGCAAGGACCCATAGGTTCTCCAGTATATTGTAAATAAATTTGCTATAATATATCAAGGAATCTCTTCGTGAGGCAGACGCTATGTTTAGGCAAAAATACAAAGACTGATTAACTTCATTAGCATGCGATAATATTGCTGTGAACATATTACAAAATATTGGGAAGCACCCTTAAATACATATAGAGTTTTCACTTTCAAAAGGCACAAACAAAACATTTGCTATAAAGAATTACTTTGTGCTTGGAGTGATTGCGTGCTGCACGTACGCCATTCTCATCGTTATATTTCTCAAAAACAAGTTTTGGGGATTCTGTTTTGTAGTGAAAATTTACAAACCACGTCCAAAGCTTTCTAGGAGTGGCAGGCTCAACTGAAGGTATGATGACACTGTTAGGCTACCACATTATTAGAGCGAATGAAATAATAAATAATAAAAATTAATTAATTAAGCGCGCCCGTCCTGTTTGTTCTTGACCTCTGTCCTAGTCCCTAGCGCTCTTTATTCATCATGTCACCAAATTAAATAGGGTGCTGTTCCTGGAACAGAAACAGAAAAATAGATTCTCTTCAGCTTACATACGCCAGCTTTCTTTCCCTTCGTTTTTCAAACTGGGTACAAATACTCCTCTGTTAATATAACCCGAACTTTAAGGAAGCAGCCGAGTTTCTGAGCTTCGCTTGACGGACAGTAAATGACAGCTCTGCTTGACCGAAGTTTTGCAAAGTTCAGTGTAGCGGTGTGAAATTGTTTGATTCAGGAAAGGTCCGACATATGAAGGGTGTACCTGTTCTATAAGGAGACTCAGCTTAGTAAAAAAAAAAAGTTATGAATACGGATGGTGAATGTATACTAACATGCCTACGGCCAGCGGTGTATATCCTATCCGAAATTGCATTAGCCAATAATAGTGTTATTTAGTTGATCTGTTGATAAAAAGTGTTATAAATGATCTTTTATGGGGTTAAGGTCTTGCGGCCCGACTTCTGGCGAGGACAAGTGGGCTTCATATATAGCTTTGTTCTCAATCCGCGCTCTAAAATTAGAAATATTTTTCGGGTTTCTTTAAATGTATTGTGCAGCAATAAGGACAGTGCAATCAAAGTAAACAAAGAGTTTTACACAAATCTGCACCGCTGTCAAAGTAACAAGGGCGATACTGAGTGTAGCAGCAGGCCAGATCAACTAAAATTCCAACAGTAATTGAGAGCACACTAAAGACAGCTTTAGAAGGAATCAAAACTAAGAAACCAGCTAAGCAGGATTGAGCAACTGCAGATTTGTTTAAAGATTGTGGATACATTATGCTATAAAAACTGCCCATCCTGTATACGCAATGGCTTACTACCTCCGTAGTATCGCAATCACGGAAGAACGCTAACAACATCTTAATTTATAAAAAGAAGGTAAGTAAAGGAACTGAAAAATTACAGACCGATTACCTTCCTACCCATTATATACAACGCGCACAAGATATTTGCATAGGTACTCGTTAATACAATCAAGACCACCTGGGGCTTCAGTCAAGCAAACATCACGCAGGATTTCATAAATTTCATATCCACACTATCAACCCGGTGACAAAAAATTGTAGGAATATAACCAAACTTTATGCATAACATTCATACCGTATTTTTGCCAATCTGACTACCGTCTTCACAAACATGACAATACTCTAATTTCTACTCCAAGCGGCACTCGAGGCCAGTTTTTCATTTCAAAAACCAACCTCCACTCAAATCGCTCCTCGTCTGGTGCAGAAAAGTTTTCTCGAGAATCTCGATGTGCCAACAGTGCTGCGTTGAAGCGCACCTCGACCGCTACTCTACTAGTAAACATGGCGGACGTCGCATCCTCCACTGGCTGCGTGGACTTCTTTCTAGTGGCACAATAAGCTTTTCGCGCAAGTGGATACAACAAGGATGCACCGAACATTTCTCTAAAGCAATACCCGAGTGACAGCGACCCGGAACTTTTGGTACGTTGTCGTTTTGTTGGTACTGCGTTCGGCCATGCTTACCGCTGATGCCGAGCATAAATAACGCTGGCCAGCCGCCGGCACCGGTGCTTTAGCTCATCATGGCATTACGCTTCTGGGGTGCGGGCACATTTTCAAGTCGTCACTGGATAAATGAACAAAGTTTCACACCCTAATGATCGCAGAGTTGAGGCGCGCATTTCATGGCTAATGTTGAGCCCGCCCTGCGCTTCGTCTTTCGGCAGAGGGGAGCGAATTCGTGGGTAACGGCGTGGTGCATGCAGCAAGCTGTAAGGAGCCAGGGGCGGTTGCGCTGTGCGGACATCTGTGGTAGACTCCACGCATCAATGGCTTGCCTGTCACCTAAGGGTACGGGCGTACAGCGTCGGATGCGCGTCACTCTCGAGGAAGCATGTTGGTTAGCTCGTTCTACGGAGGGATATTTGCAGTCGGAAAAGGGCATGGCTTTTCAAACAAGTTTACAAGTACGGCTCCTAACTTGCTTGGAAACTGCCTGTGGCATTTGATTTTGGAGAGTTGAATGCAGAGTACACGCGTTGCAACTCTCTGCGAAGCAGCACCGCTCACCGCTCGCCCCCGAGCCCTTTGAATACAAAGGGCGAGCGTAACAGAGATTTCACACCAAACCTGAATGAACCCAAGTATTCACACCATGTTCTGCATAAACTCATGTCACCAGCAGAGACTGTTACGAGATTGAAATGCGCTTTCGGGCATTTTTCACAGCAGCCTTTTTCATGTAGCCCACAAAACAAGTTTTACTGGGCTGAAAACGTCAAGGTTGCTTGCGAATGACTTGACAAAAATGAGCGTGTTACACACTGCAGCACGCAGTGTGCGGGCCAAATTTCTCATTTATTTCGTCACCATATTCTAGTTACGCTGCTTCGATTGGAGGAGGATTTCCTGAGGAGATCTTGTCGGAGGAAATGCCAAAGGGCGTTCTTCAATCTTAATCGGCACTGGAGTGGAGGAGCGGGTGATTTCTCTACACCAATGAGTGGAGGTGCAGCGTGAAGTCAAGGCGCATTTGTGAATACTGGCATAAGCACCCCCTTTTGCAGCGAAAGCTACACTGCGGTAGGTTTTCAAGACCTCGGGTGGCCGCAGCTACGTCGTGAAGAGGCTTAGCTACATCGTGAAGAAGGAGAGGAAGACGAAGAAGAAGACGCAGAAAAAGACAAAGAAGAAGACGAAGACGACGACGAAGAGGATGAAGAATGCTCGGTTACCCGCAGCTAATGATTTCGCTCCACTTTCTGTTCAGCAGCGTTGAACCCTTCTCATTTTTTTTTACAAGATCGCGTATTGAAGCCCACTAAAGGAGGTTGTTCACTCAATCTTTGAACCGGACATCTCCAAGTCCCGAGGTGGCGCGGCGTTCGTGGCTTATGCAGAATTCCAATGGCAGATCCGGATCCGATTTCATTTGGAGCAGTCGTATACCAATGGCAGGATGGGAGCGAAAGCTGTCTGGTCCAATGGCGATTAGGATCAGGTATGAATCCTGGATCGCTCCGTGGAACAGTGATATTTTCTCCGCCGAAATATATGGATTTGGCCGGAATCCCGTATGCCGCGTCTCATGTTACCGTTTCTGCTCCCTGCCACGATTACTCGCCACTGCACGATGGTCCGAACAGCTTTGGATGACATGAAAGCTGCGCTTGCTTGCCGACATCCAAGGAGTGATTCACTGCGAAATCCTCGCGGTGAAAAATCTTGCGCAGCGGGCTGCATCGAAATCGAGCAGAAAGCGGACGCTGCCGGCAAGCACCGCCATCAGCCATATCGCAGTAGGCAGCTTTCGCAGCGACGCTGTGCGGACGAGCAGTGGCTGCTGATAGCAAAAGAAGCTGCGGAATAACTTGTCTGACGCAAGCATTTCTTCCATGCTAACCTTAAAAAGCACTTCACATGAGGTGTATGCGTGATTTGCAACGTTGTTCTGCTATACTTGGACGGCAGCAAGGCGACGAAACCCCGCAGCCGGCCATGAACATGTAGACATTCGAAGCATAATGTTTTCGCATTCGGACCTCCTAAATGATTCCGCAGCACAACTGACGTGAGAGAGAATAGTGTTTCTAAGCATTCCTTAAATTACTTGTTTTATAAAGAGCGAGTCCCACAATTAGTGTATGTGGGAAAAACTTGCATTCCCTTCGCTTGAGATGCCGTCGCGCTGCGCTCGGCGTCAGCAGTGTTTTCAGCCGCTTCAAAGACATGTGTTAGCTTCAATCCAAGATTTGTTTAGGCTTTATCAAAAATGCAAAAATTCATGACATTAGATATGCTTGTTTTCACAACAGCTGCTAAAATGTGCACGTAGCAGAGCGGGGGCGATCGAGGGCGACGGCGGCCATAGCATAGGGCGAAGCCACAAGAACAAGTTCTGCGCGCTTATTAGCTTAAGTCCACCAGCGAGCAGCTCCCGCGGGAGCTGAAGCATTTCAATGGCAAATATGAAAGAAGGGATCTACGTCGGAGCGATGCGCTGCGTTTCTGATCCGACCAAGGGCTCATGATCTGCCTTTGGAATTCAACGTTAATTTCCGGTTTCATGTATTGCTGTGTTCAGACAATGCACGATTGATGGCGGCACAAAACGCCGAAAACAGGCCCCGATAATTCTATCAGCCTGTTGCTTGGTTTTGTATCAGTTCTCTTAGAGCAGGAAAGAAAGACGGAACGAGAGTGTATAGGTCTACCTGAAGCGCACTGAAGTCGAGTTGCCGGACGCGTTTACCAAATACATTTTTGCTTCTTGCAAGCCCGTCTCGTCGAGATATCGCCTCGAAAAGAAGAGGAGATGGGTAAGGCTTCATTTTAGATTTTCTTATCTAAGTGGACCCCTCAGATTGAGCATCACCATCATGAAAAAAGAGGAGCTTAGAATCGAGTAAATACGGTATATAATGAAAACGAATATGGCTCAGTAGAAAACTAAGCAATCATGCAGGCATTGCAAAATCGGGTTGTTGATTAGCCATATGTGAAACTGCTTGAAGATATATATAGGGGCTGCACTGTAAATACATTCCTTCTATAGTAATAAAATTCTCCTAAGGAATAGTGTTGGGCAAAGATACGCGATCTCTACAATGCTGTTCACCGCTTTCTTTGAGGAAGTATACAGAGACCTGGAATGGAAGACGTTTGGGATCAGGTTATAGAGAATGCCTCAGCAATCAGCGAGTCGCTGATGACATTGCCTTGCTAAGTAATTAAGGGGTAGAGAATGTCAAAGAATGAATAATGATTTAGACAGAGAAAGCAGAACGGTATGCTAACAATTAATATCCGGATACCGATGGACTGATTTGACGGAAATGCTTCGTATTAGAGTTTCTTTCCCCTGTCTAAGGCACCGCACACTGAATCTCTAATGAACACTATGTCTTCTGTGCACCTCTTTATTAGTCTTCTGTGTGCCTCTTCGTGCTTGTATCTATCGATTGGTTTTCGCGTTGAAAGTAGTATCTCTGGAATTGTGGAAAGGTGCCGGGCCAATTAGCACATGGTTTTAATCAGAACAGAGGGCCACAAATAGGAAAAGAAAAAACACACGTGCGCACGGACGCACTAACAAATGATGGTACAAAATCAAACTGAATTGTATATATAAACTTCAGTTTGATAGGGGGCATCAACCGATCGCTATGGTGAACAGCCAATGCACCCTATTCGTCATCATTTAGTGATGATGATGATGGGATTTGTCATGGTTCGTTTGGAGCATATGAATGGTGGTCCTTGAATAATGTAATCCTAACACATTTAAAGTATAAACACAGTAGACGTTCGCCGTCCGCCTCTAAAAATATAACATGATAAGTGTATGTGCCCGAATATAGGCTGCTTGAAAACGTTAAAATATTCATCCAGAGCTGCGTAACAAGAGGACGGAGAGTATAACTAGAAGGAACAGGTATGCGCCAGATAAGTGCGAGTCATTATGAATGTTTTTTTTTTTTTTTTTTGGTAATGTAAAACATTTTGCGTTTTATTTTTCTCTCTGTAATTTGCCGTTTTCAGTTTCTTTATTCAACATTTTCGTAGCTTCTATGCTCTTGCAGAACTCCAGGTTAGTGCCGCATCGCAGCAACAAGATAACAAACAACAAAGTCCACAGTGCATCTCTGCGAAAAGCCATTGAAAAAATCCTCAACATACCTCCGTAAATGAAGCAGCTTTAAGCCCTGAGCGAATGGAATCTGCATTGTTGTGCGTCTCACACGTGGTCGGAGAAAGGTGCTTTTCGCAGGCGCGAAAGTCTTAAGTTCACGGGTTAATGCGCTTTCGAGAAGGCTAGCTGGGACCCCAGTTGAATATTTAAGGCACTCGTCTTGCTCTAAATGTAGCTTGGAGAGAACACTTTCACGGAGTGGTTTCTTCCATTAGATCATCCGCCTACGCTTTATCAGTTTACCGGTCCCTCTCAGACAATGATCTCAACTGGTGCTATATATAATGCATATGATGAGCAGATCTAATGAAAGCCTTTAGCTTGTCTTCAGCATAAAAATGTGGGGATGTTGTTTTTTCCTTCAGATGTTCAATTCTGCACGCAACGTAGCGGCGGGTGCAGGAATTACAGCATGCCCCCGAAGGAAAAAGAAAAAGTTCTGCAATAATTGTTGGGAGGTAAGATAATTTTTCAGATTTTACAGCATAGATCGTTGAAGCCCACGAATGGTCAACAAACTTACTCCAATTAACTTCACATTGTATAAGGGGTCGTCTATGAGGTTATTGCTGCATATAATTTACGTTTAGAGCACCCTGCGCGCAAAAGACGTTTTGCTGTGCGTGCGCGGTTCGCTCAGAGGCAGCGCAGTGATATTCTGTGCGTTTTCAAAGCACACAGAGTCTGCCTTCTCACTCGTATCCGCCAATTTTATCGTGAGTGACGCAGGCAGTATATAAACGCGTCTCTTTCAGTCATCATGTTCAATATGGCGAATGAGAGCATGCTCTGCGTGCAACACTTTGTTGTTGTAGCTGCTGGACATCTGGCTTTAGCGCAAATGTTGCTAATGTGATCATATGCAAACTAAAGGAGGCCAAGCAGTGTTGTCTGCCTGCAAACCATGGGTTAGTTTGTGCCCTTTTGACAAAACCGCACTGGATGAAGCGGCATTCCTTACGACGACGAACTACGTTTCCACAACAACTGCTTATTTAGTAGTTAACCGATATTCCGCTAGGAATCATTCCCGTGGCAACAAGTGTTTGTTTCAATCGACCAACGAGGGCGAGTGAACGTTGTCCCGAAGAGAGGAACAGTGTAAAGAGCAAGAAAAAAAAAACAAAAAAAAAAGATATTTTTGCGTTCTGTTCACTAGAAGATTTTTTCCTGTCTAGTGTTAATTTAATTTATTTCAGGCGGTTTTATGGACGAGAACAGGTGACATAAAGTTGCTAATTGAACAGCAGGTAACTCATGACCGTCTTCACTGAAGAAAGAAACAAGCGAATATACTACCAAAACTAACACCTATAGATACAGAAGGGTAGGGAGGTTGCTAGGATATGCCGCACATCAAAATATCAAAATTGATTACCAATCCTGTTAGATGTCACAATTCTAAAAAGAAATGTCAGCTACAGCAGCCGATTCAATCCACCGTATATGGGCCTTATAGAGAACCGGCAATGCAGCTTCTAAAAAGGGCCTCGCCACCTGGTGGTCAAAGCAAGACGCGTAAAGGCGGTCATGTGCACTGAACTTGCTTTTCGGCCGCATTCGACCCTGACCTGATTCCCAGGTGAGGGCCTGTAAACCATCCAGTATGGGTAGTACCACCTTTTGCTACCCGTGCATGCCTGGGTCACCCGCAATGAATGCAGAATAGAGGTATTATTATTATTATTATTATTATTATTATTATTATTATTATTATTATTATTATTATTATTATTATTATTATTATTATTATTATTATTATTATTATTATTATTATTATTATTATTATTATTATTATTATTATTATTATTATTATTCAGGATATTTGGGCTGTTGTCTTTTGTTTTCGAATGTGGCTTACCGTATTGCGACTGCAAGGGGTGTGCCCATTTCAGTAGTCAGGCCCTGCTGGCGTCAACGGAGCCATATACTCGTCACTAAAACTTGTGAAGTTGCTTTAGGTACTGTTGTGACGCTTGGCGGTGCACTTTTACGTTTAAATCTGTTGCGTTGTATTCATTATGCCGGCGCTTAAATCTCCGAACAATATTTATCACATTTTCAAGCTGTTATCTATAGATATCCTTCATATTTTAAACTGTGCAGCGCTGAAAAGTTTAGAATGTATCTAATTGGCCACTACCGTAAAATTATTGATTGTCTGCAACTAAAGAAATTAAACCAATAATAAGCAACTAAAGATATTAATGCGCAGACATGAAATTACGCATCAGATTTCTAGCTTTGAAAGGCCGACAGAGAGCTTTTAGTAAAGTGACGCTAACAATAATGTGTGAAGTTCCATGTGCGAAAACGAGTACCTTGGTATTGAGTTGCTTCTTGTTCAGAGGTTAGATATATTTTCGCAGACAGACGACTGTGTTGATAGTTCATACTGAGGAGCGTTATGCCTGCCAGCTTTCGTGCTGTGCTTCCGTGTGTTCTTTGACGCCTTTGAGCATATATGGTTTTGAATCTTCACAAATATACCTGAAAATGTCTATGTCGGATGAAAAAAAAAGTCTGAATCGCATTATAATACTGCTGATTCCCGCCTAAGGAACCAAGTCAAGAATTCCTAGGCGCTACACATCCAGACAAAATTCTACCAGGTCGTCGAAGAGGTAGGCATGCAAATGGCTTTCTACAATGCAGTGGATCGTTGAGTGGCGTTTGCTCCCGCCGCGCTACGCTGTTAAGAAATCTATGCGTTTCGAGTTCTAACCAATAGATCGACATGCTTCGATGAAAAGATGTCGGCTTATTTAAAAAAACTCTCACCTCAAAAGGATAACGAAAAAAGATTATGATTTTCTTTGCCCGTACCGTTGGCTCATCTTGGGGCTTTCAAGCATTGTTTGTGCAGCGTTTCTTATGCCCGTATTCACAAACACGCCTCGACTTACGCTCCACCTCCCCTCCATTGAGTGGAAAAAACAGCCTCTCTTCCACTCCAGGGCCGATTGGGATTCACGAACGCCCTCGGCGTTTCTTCCGACAAGATCTCTTCAAGAATACCTACCGCACTCGAAGAAACGCAAAAGGGGTATGAACACAATATTAAGGCCAAAATTTGGCCCGGCAATTGCGTGCTGCAGTATGTAACACGTTCATATTTTTATGTCGAGTCTTCTAAAAAACCGTCGCAACTAATTTCAACGTTCGTAACACAGGAAAACTTCTTTGGCGGGTTCAATAAAAAATACGGTTCAGAAAATGGCTGAAAACACTTTTACATCTTGCAACGGTCACAGCTAGTGACGCAAAGTTTACGTAGAATATGACGTAGGCTTTGAGAAGTGGTGTGAATTCGTGGGTTTATTCAGGTTTGTTGTGAAATCTTTTTTACGCTCGCCCACTGCGCTCGCTCTTTTCCTTCGGAGGGCTCGAGGGTGAGCTGTGAAAACATGCGTGCTGCTTCGCAATGCGTTGCATTCGACTCTCCAGAAGGAAATGGCGCCTGCGGTTTCCAAACAAAGTTGGCAGGCATAATTGAAAACGTGCTTGAAAACGTCCGAAGACGTAAGCCCCCTCACGCGACGGCCAAAGATGTCCGCATAGCTCCAACGCGCCTCCGGTGCCACGTAGCTTACTACATGCAACACGCTGTTCCCCCAAAATTTCACCGCCTTCTGCGGAAACCACAGTGCACGGCGAGCCACGGAAGGAGTGCGCCGCCGCCGCCGCTCGAGTCCGGCCACGGCCACGCTATTAGCCGTCAAATGCGCGCCTCAACTCTGCAATCGGTATGCTCCGAAACGTTGTTCACTTATCCGGTGACGACTTGAAATGTGCCCGCGCCACAGAAGCGTAATGCGAGGATCACCTACAGCACAAGTCGGCGGCTGAGCACAGTTATCCATGTTCGGTGTGAGCAGCCGGGTGCATGAAGACATCGGCAAGTACAAAATATATCTTGTGTACCAGTCTCCCTGATTCTGCCCTTGTTTCTATGGCCCCAGCTGCGGCGGTTTTCTTTGAAGGATGAGTGGCTTCTGGCTTTTTTATTCCAGTATTAGTTATGCGCATCGTATATCTAAGTTCTAAGTGTGATGAACGTTTCTTGTTTTATTGTTAACGCTTTAGGTTACACTTGTATTTCTGTATTTCTTTTTGTCAGTACTTACCTACGTCTCACTAACGAGCCGTATTCAAGTCTTTCCTAAAGCTTATTTTTCTTGAGGTAGACACGAAGCTACATTCTTGCTTCCTTACCTCGTGACCTGGACTAATGGTTCCTTCCCGGCTTGCGCTTGCACAGGGAGGCCCCTGCAGCAGTAGCGGTGACGCCGAGTTCACATTAGCAAAGCGAACATTAGCTGCTACTATTGAGATGTAAGCAATTGGACGCTGTCATGCAAGAGAGGGAGAAAACTTTATACAGACGGAATATGTAACATACAGAATATCCTTCACTAAGGTTACCAAAGCAAACTAGTCCGTCAGTCAGCCCGACTTTACCAAAACCATATTCAGCCAAGTATGATTTCTTAACACGTTATGTAAACATCGCAACACTGCGTATAAAATATAAAACGAGGGCACGTGGGCGAATTTGTCTCAAATCAAGTGAATCTTAATTCCTTATTGGTTCACAGGAAGGGAAAGGCGCAGTATCTGTCACACTTGCTCTATGGACACCTGAACCGCGCCGTAAGGGAAGGGATGAAGGTGGGAGTGAAAATGGAAAGGAAGAAAGGGGAGCCGCAGTGGAGGGCTACGGAGTAATTTCGACCACCTGGGGATCTTTAACGTGCGCTGACATCGCACAGCACACGGACTCCACTTCGTTTCGCCTCCATCGAAACGCAGCCGCCGTGGTCGGGTTAGAACCCGGGAACTCCGGACAGTAGTTCCCGGGTTCGAACCCAAAGTGAAATGTTTTCGATTTCTGGCAATCTTTATTACAATTTATATAAATATATTTATATTATGAATGAAGTACAAATTCTCAACTCAAGGCGGGTGCAACAAACTTCTCGTCTTTCAGCCTCCTTACGCAAGAGAAGGGGGGAAGAGAGTTCGAAAATTGGATGACTCCATGCAACAGTTCCTTAAGTCAAAAGGAAGCAAGCCAGCCTATTTATTTGAGTGAATAAAGAGTATGAGCTATAAGCGTTTTGAAATATGGTAATAATATATGAAAACGACAATCAAAGCCGAAAATAATTTGATTGATTTGAAAACTACCTCCAATTCATCGGTGCAAAAAACAACAAATATTTGAGCCACGAATCAATCAATCAATCATTAAATAAATAATAAATCAATAAATCCATCAACTTTCAATTCCAAACAGAAATGTACAGAAAGATATGGTTGTCAAACTAAGCACTCAGTGCTTGTGAAAACCCCCAATTCATCGGTGCAAAAAACAACAACTATTTCGGCCACGAATCTATCAATCAATCAATTATTGAATAAATATAAATCATTAAATCAATCAACTTTGAATTATAAACAGAATGTACAGAAAGATGTGGTTGTCAAACTAAACACTCAGTGCTTGTGAAAAAAAAAACCAGGCAGCCAGTGTTGCATGTATTAGAGGAAATAATTTTTAAAAATGGAGAAGAAATTTATCATCAAGGAAGAAAAAAAGAACACTAAAAAAAAAAGTTTCCCACTAGGAAAAATAAAGGTCACGTGAAAACTCGCATATTTCGTGACAAAGTAAAACGCCACTACCTTACATCACTCAGCATTATCTTTCGTTATTTGGAATGGTACAGTGTTTTACTGAGTTCATTAAACATCTGGGGTACATAATAAGTTCTGTCTTTTTTCCCATAGTTAGTGAAGACTCTCCGTTTTACGCATTTTTCGGTTTTCAGCAATAATACACCTTTTCTTTCTAATACCTGAAAAGCGCTTGACTACTAGTAGCGGTTAAGCACTGTACAATTAAATACCTCGTGTAGTGGAAGTAGCCCTAGAATAAGGTATTTTTCATGCATTTTACTTGTTCCCCTTGTGTTCCATATGCAATTTTGGCAATTTTTTTAAGCAAGCGGCTAACAGTTTTGTTTGTTTTTCTATAATCAGAATATGTTGCGATTACCTTTTTACGATAGGCATTTGCTGATTCAGCTAATACTTTGAAATCAAATACGACAATTAAATAAATAAAGCTGTTCAATATATTTTGTACGCACTGCGGACATCATGTTCCTACAACCATTAAAACGAGGAATACTTTTTCTCGCGGTCAAAGCTTGTGTGTTTCTAGCTGTTTCTTTTTTTTTTTATTACGGAGAGCACACACATCCTCTCCAAAAACCCAGAATACGAGACGCTGTTTCGGTAGCGTCTCTTATTCCAGCCACTTTCGCAAATTATTCAAACCCTCGATTTCGACAACAGGGGACCACGCACCATTGTGTTTTAATTATGAAGCTTTTTGCAACTCGACACCGAGTGCAAATAATGAGACCAATATTGAAAAAACTTAAGAGCGTCAGAAACCCACTAAAAGTGATCTAACGTACTCTGTGCGTCCCATAAAACGCGAACAAGAAAAGTGAAACGAGGACATTTTAGTTGACAGACTGGATACTTAAAATTTACATGATTTTCACTGCGACGGACTCACAAACGAGGCAACACATTCCAAACCTAATAGAACATTGGTTACAATCCTGCAGAAAATAGAAACACAGTCATTGCATGCTCTCGCGGGGCAAAAATTTTCAAAATGCAGCCTGGACCAACTGAGCTCAGCATTTCAAAAAGGAAGTTTCATTTTTTTTACATTATCGTTCTTTTTCACACTTTATCTCTAGATTCGGGCGTACTTGTTACAATAACTGGTAGGCATTCTGCGCTCGCATTCTTCACTTCTTTCTCTTATTTGCGCATGAAGGCAATCTAAGGGCAAGCGAAAGCCTCCTGCCCACAAAAAAATAAAAAAAAACAATCATACGCACTTGGTGTCGGGGGTTTAGCCGGAGGCATTCGCTTTTGATGGCGTTGCCGCAGAAACCCATCAATCAACGTAATAGTGGTATATCAATTGTTCTCCGCAAGCGTCTCTCCTTTTTCAAAGAACATGGACAGGAGTGCGATTTCGCATTATTCTTGAAAAGTATTCATTTCGTGCTGTAAGTTTAAGATGAAATGCCGCAAAAGCAATGAGATATGTCTTCTGAAATTTCCTGAGTTATATTTCTGCTACGGCTGGCATGGGGCCAGAAAAAAGAAAATAAAAATGCTACCTAAATGTTGAGAGACTTCTTTCTCTCTGTCACGCATTGCCCCCGGTCAATTTTTCTTTAATTTTTATAATTTTGAAACCATTTATTTGAACCTTTCAGTACTGGCTTCCTCTTAGCCACACAGTTCATCGCAGCTCTTTGGTAGCTACTGTTTTCCTGTTTTTATCCGCTGTCGCCAATTTTGTTGTCTCAAAACGTCCAACTGAGCTGGAAAACTCAATTCATCTGCAAAAATCCGCAGTTTCAGATGCACAAAAAAAAAAAAATTCGCTCAGTTCGGACCGCCTACGTATATGAAGGCGAAGTCTCACTCGAGCAGCGGCGCCCGATTAGATAACGCGCGCAGCGCTACGTCACGCGGTTAAGTGTGGTGATTACCTCATACAAATTAAAATATGCGGAATGCGGTGTGTCATCTCTTAGCGCTCGGAGAAACAAAGCCTGCCATGCTGGCTCGATCAAGATAATGAAACCGCTGCCCTGCGCTTGGTGAACGCTGCTATACGCTTTGTGGTAAAAAGGAAATCCGCATCCAATGTTGCTGCGCTTTGCTAGAAAGCAACGGTGTGTGTGGGAACCATATTTCTATCAACCTTATACGTTTAATATATTGTACTTTTTTTTTTCTTTTTAGTGGGCGCGAACATCGAGTTCTACCAAACGCAATGGGAGCTATCAGTTGTAAACGTGGAACAGTTTACAGCGTTTACTTTCTTTGCTGATTTTTCGCAAACATTTGCCAGCCGTTCTGGCTAAAATTAAGATGCAGACAAGATTATTTGTTTTCTGCAACCAAAAGAATAACAAGCTTGCAAGTTTGATTATTAACCGGTTTATCATAACTTCTCGATCAGATGAAAGCATACTTAAAGTTTTCTTCTTCTTTTTTTTTTTTTAGCCTGCATACGCCGGTGCTGCCCAAGCTTTCAGCTCGGTCACAAAGAAAATCGGGCCAGTGCGCTTTCAGTGTGCGCTCCGGCTGCAAACCACGATATGTAAAGCTGTGAGTTACTGCTCTCGAATAACCGTGCGCTGATCCATGCTTACTGGGATACGTGTTCAGGGCAAAATAAAATTGATGTATGGGCGTTTCATGTTCTCTGGATTCCTGCAATCGTTATTCACGCCGTGCAAGTTCGATCAAAAAAGGGTAAAGTCGTTTTATCGTGGCTGAGAAACGATCGAGTTACAAAGTATGCCATTATGGTGAATGCGCTTCAAGATGTCCAATCTTATGATTGTTGCGGCAGGATTCGACACTTTGCTTCGCAAAAAAAAAGCCATTCCCTTTCTGTCCATATCTTGCAGTCAGCGAACTAAATGTAAGGGATGCTAGAAAACCATGCGAACTTAACACGCGCCCACACGATTATAACCCACATAGCCCCTTTCGATGGCTCTTTATCAAGCGTACTTTTTCATAAAAATACAGAAGGTGTTTACAATATTACAATCGACAATTAAAGAAACAACTGCGGCGTTGCATGCAACATTATAAATAGTATCCACCTGGGGCTGGAAACTAAACAGCACAAGCCAGCACTGTAAACTCGCCGGTCTCCTAACTCAGACGCTGCGATGGCGATGTGTATGGCACATTGTAGTTAAAGTATTATTAGAACTACACAGCTGAACGAGGGTCGAAAATGATCGTATTGCACTGCATGCGTCTACTAAGGGTAGTGCGCACAAAGGTATCCCGTGTAACAGAAGTTGTTCGGCCAACGCGTGTGCGCGAAGCGCAGAACAAACGCTCACTACCTTATCAGGAACTGTTCGTGCACTAGATAATAAGCAATGATAATAAAGCGTGACGCTTGAAGCGCTGTGAAAATGTGCACATTAAAATGACAACAGCTCGACTTTACGCACACTGTAGTGTCGATCCTTGCCATTGACAGCGTGAAACGTCAAGCGAAGCAGAGAACGTGTTAAAAAGCCTGCTGGCGCTAATTAGATTACAAGAAAGGGCCTACATTTGTCGAAAGATGTGCAATAAAAACAGGGCTGTGGCTGAGTTGTGGTTCCTAAACATCTAACTGTTATATTCATAACAGACTTCCCGGTATCAAGAAAGTATGCATAGCCTACCTACTATGTTGACTAGGAACCCCCTCGACAAAACCAAGATCGCGACCGAAAGCTCCTAAAGCGATATTGCAAGACCACCAAGCAGTTTCGCCTTTCGTCTATTCGAGATCTCATAGCGAGACTATAGCAGGTGCTTGCCAGTTGGGCTGCGAAACGGCATGCCACCAACCAGAACGCTGCTGGAAGCACGGTTACATCCCGACTGTCATATAATTTTTGTTGCTGATCACGCGCTGTTTCTTGGAATGGATCTTGACTGTCATAAACATTCTACAAAGATATGAGCTGTCTTACAAGAAAAAGAGCAGATGACATAGTAGTGCTCATTATGGTACAAAGTTACACGCCTTAATTTACACACGCTCATTTCACTATACGGCGCTTTCATCCATATTCATATCAACTTTTGTATTTATTCTTGTGTAAACATACATAGAACACACACACACCATTGCCACAACAAAAATACTCAGGCCATAGGTATTATTACGTTCAATAGCTATTTGCGCAGTGCTGCGCCTTTATTGCAGGCTCATAACATCCTAAACGTTTCATTCATGGTTTGCTATTCTTTTGTATCCTCATCTTTCTGTGCATGAACGGATCCCATCCTGTTCCGATAATTAACAGCATTCAGTCTCCTCGACGAAGCTTCACTTGCCTTTCATAACAAAATAATTTCTTACCACCGGAGCCTAGAAATAATTGCGGCAAATTAAAAGCTAAGTTCTCTGCCTTGTTTTTGTGGAATTTACTACCATTTAGTTTAAAGCAATTGTCTAACATTAACACTTCCAAATGTTTTTTTTTTTTTTCGTAATTTTCTTCTATCATGATAAATGCATTTTTTTTTTTCATTGGTAAACCATACGGAGCACTCACTTGGGTTGCTTTTTTCATATGTCAATGCATTCTGATAACATGTACCCAAATTTCTTCCTTTATAATTACGTCATCTTGTATTTTCGCGTTTTATAATTATTTTACGCAAAGTTGCAGTTTTACCCGCTGTTATTTGCACGTCAATTTTTTTTATGCTTGTAACAGGATGGCCCATGTGCAGCCTTTGGCTTTGAGACCTCTTCCAGTATTTATCAAATATGTGTAAGCAGTCATTGCTCGTTGCATAATCTGGCTCTGATTCTGACAAAGCTCGCACTACTTGGAGATCCGTTATTGATGCCGTTAGAGAAAATAGCGCTCCGGAGGCGATAAGGGGTAGTATGATGGCGCAGGAGTATCCGTTGTCGCACTCGCCGGTTCGGTGGCACGACAGCGGCTGAAGTCGCAGTTGCAGCTGTGATGCGAGCGTTCGGCTAGAGCCCATAACCTTCTCCGGAACTCGAACCCTGGACGTCATGCAAAGTCATATGATAGTCATACATTAATTATTGTTAGTCTGGAAGGTGTGTGCTTGGTTTGACCTTGGTCGAATGTGAAGGTAAAGCGTGCAAAAGTGAGGCCGAACTCGAGATGCAAATCTTGAGTAGCAGAGCTTCTGCTCTCGGGAACTGAAGGTACCACGTCCAAACCCCATCATTAAGCTGTGTGTAAAACACGCTTAGAAAAAAATAAATCCATAATAAATCTGTATTGTTTCAAGGAGTCAGGATTGCGAGTAGTAAGGACATGTTTGTGTTTTGATTCTTGTAAAAGCAAAAATAAGCAAGTTTTCTTTGGATTAACGCTTGGTCGACAGTAATTCTGCATTTCATGTAGACGTCATTTTATTTCGGCTTCTTTCATTAATAATTAAATGCCTATATCTGCATTGAAGTCCCTCAGCTATGGCTTGGGAATGATGCTACAGGCTTGTCTCTTAGAATGTTAGCCGCTTCAGCTCGTTCCACAGTAGCATACCTTTGGCGTCTGCAGCGCCTCCGCCTTGTTGGCAGGTAGCAAAGTGGACAGAGAAAAAAGCCATCCACGCATTTAGGGAATAAGATGGAGAAGGAAGAGGTAGAGAAGATGGGAGGCGGTGTGGGGCTTAGTGGTTTCGCCACCCGTATCGGCTGCGAGTGGTGGTTGTCTCGAAAGCCACCGTCGGACGAGAATGGGTACAAGCGTCCCCAGGCCTGGCTTCTTCATTGAAGGTGTGCTTGTGGAAGAGGCTGCACAAACTTTGCGACGAGCTTTCTGTGAAAACTCTAGCACCTTCTAATCAGAGGTAGAGGTTCACTATCTTTGCTGTAAAAAAATTCTTTGAAAGAAGCTCATTTCAGAATCATCAGACCTAACGCTAGAAATTCACGTTACATTGTATCAAAGTCCTGGAAGTTCTTTCGAGGAGCTTCTAAGGAATTAGGATGAGGATCCAACGGAAACCCTTCCAGCGAGGTAAATCTAGCATATTAAAGAAACCAGCACTCGCTACGTAACGGAGGAAGAGAAAAACATACAAAACATAAAAAACATTTGAGTTTCGGTACAGCTACGGGCGCCTTGTTCACTATGAAAATTTTACGAGGTGGGCCGTTCGCTAAGAAGCGAAAGTGTTCCATACAAAGTGCATAAATATCTTGGATAGATTTCCCCGCGTCCTGTTATATATTCGCTTGTTATTTGGATGTGCAATATAGTTCCTTGAGTTGCCTGGAAGACAGCAAATTTTCTTGTTCAAGATTCCGTGCAGAATCCTAGTCAGTCAGGTGCCCCCTGTACTGATGGTGCTCTGCTATAGAGCTTCCTGTCGAAAAAAATCTACATGACCATCTCAAAACTACGACAAATTATTCTGTAGTTCTCTCGCAAACGTCATACTTTTTTGTTGTTCTGTATGTTTTCCTGCAGTAGTTGTGTGTTGTCTGTAGTTCTCCAGTACTTTTTGCTGTACCTACAGATAAATATGATGTTACTACAGAACGTTCTGTTGTCATAACATGTTTCCTGTCAAAAACCGCACAGACATTCTGTCGCAAAAACATAACCTTTGTTGTAGTTTTTTTCCAGCTGTGTCAGAAGTCACGTTTCTGTTCTTCATGTCCCGCTAGTGTTCTTTCTTATGCTTTTTATGTTTTTATTTTCATCTCTTACTTCGGCGAGTGCCGTTAATTGCATTTGCCAAGTCTGATTCGGGGTCATTGCGCTCTTCCTCTCAGCTTTGAGATGAGTCCAGTGAGGAAAGGCTCACTGATAAGAGATGGGCCTTTATCAGTAACAAAGTGATGCAAAATAAATCCACGATGACACCTCAAGCACATAGGGGCACAAATCAAACTTTTATAAGAAACCGCACCCCCGAGAAACTGTTTTCAGAAAGAAGGGCTTTTATTTTTTGCAGTTAATATCGGCATAGAATAGAAGGCATCATTCCGACGAAGTCAAGTAGGCCACGAATGTCTTACAAAGTGTGCTTTTTCCTGGCGCTGTGGTTCCCCTCCCGGATGTGAGCAGCGATATTGGAGAGCGCAGCACAACATCCGCTCTTGCATCGGCAACGGAAGTGCCTGGCACTCCTGCTCAACAATGCGATGGACGCTCTAGATTTCTTGTCAGACGCCGCGGTCCAGCTGTAAATACACAGCAAATAAGAGGAGAAGACCATCTGAGGAGAAATGCAGAAGACAGATTGAAAGCAGGCCCTCGATGCTAGAGGCATTTGTATTTTACGTGGCCTGTTATTTGTGGAAGTTGGCGATCGGTTCTCACATTTCCTTCTCCGCGAAACAAGCCCAGAAACTTGATTCGGCTACTAAGAGCGATGTGAGCAGTCCGTGACCAAGGCTCTTGGCACCGGCTCGTCTGTGTCTAAGCACGTTCGGGCATGTCTCTAACGTAGCACCATTGCTTTGGCAGGCCACTGGAAGCAAATACGCTGCTTAGTCCTCCTTTAATGAATGCGTTCGCGATATGAGTTCGCTGCGGCGCGTATGATTGGCGCGCAGCCCTAAGAGCCATCGTAAACACACGCTCTCTGAAAGTACCGTAAAAATCTTGTAGCAGATTTTCAGTGGAATGTGCGAAATTGTGACCATTCAAATTATGATGGAAACTTTGGTCGCTGCAATAGTTCATGAAAAGTTAAATTTTTAAGTATACTGGTGCCACAAACAAGGAAACAGTACGGCGACAGAACAGCGCTGCGCTCTGCAGCGTTGCTCAGAGTACGCCTGACAGGAGAGTGGTGTTTTCCTCTCCTCGCTTGGTTCTCTTCAATGGTGCAGGTTTATCTGTATTATTCAATCAGAATATGTATCAATCAGAATATATACATATGAAGTAAAGAAGCCAACAGTCGGCGAGGCCAAGGAAAGCCTTGGGAATTGTACTTTGTCTTTTCTTTTGTTTTTTTACTTTTTACTTCGGTAATCGCATAAATTAGTAATGTAATCTGTTCAGGGGAAATATAATTAAACACAAAGTAGAAGAAAAAACAGCGTGCCGATGGTGGGGACCGAACCCGCGACCTCCGAATATCGCGTCCGGTGCTCTCCCAACTGAGTTACATCGGCCGCTGTCTCACCTACTACTTTCTTGGGTATTTATGTTTTCTGTATGCGAACCTTGAGAGTGTTCACCAGCGCTGCCCTCAAGGTTCGTATACAGACAACGACGTCTACTTGCAAAAGAAGAATTTGCATTTGTGAAACAAAAATCTAGTCTTCCGTGTATGCCTAATTTTGTAACATTTTCGGCAGCTGCCCGAAGTCAGTTGTAATATTTCTTTAAGTCAGAGCTTAGCCCGTTTTGAGCATTCAACCTGACTAGATAGCTTTTTAAAACAATTCACCGCTTCACTTGAGCGAAAGGGCAGTAATAGTGTATATGCTAATCAATATCGCATCGCTGACAACGTCTCATTAGTATTTTAATGTTCTAACGTGTGCTAACTGTGTCGTCCATTTACCAATAAAAAGTTAGCCCTTCCAAACGAACAGGGAGGGTACTTGTGATATGCTTGATCGTTTCCTTGCTTTAACATCGCATCTTACGCCACTCGACACATCAGAAGAGATGTCATATATAATACGTCATCATATATTATCACCATTTAACTGGGGATGTACGGGGAATAAGACGCAGCTTTTTTCGCTACTCACACCGGGTATTAATTTTCCAATTCCACCACAAAAATGCAAAAACTGTTCTCGATTGAATTATTTCGTTTGCTTGAAAAAAGCGATTGCGAGAAGAATTGATTCAAGTGATCTTTACTTCGAGTTCTACTTTTGTGGCATTAATGTGCCTTTCGACATTCCTAATATTAGTGGTTTTTACAACATATGTCTACGTAGGAGGGGAAAATGTACCAGGTCAGCAAAACTATACTGGCAGTATTTTGCTAACTTTTTAGTTTTTACCACCGACTACTCATGAGCATTGTTTTTGCAAAGTTACATTACTTTAGCTTTTATTACACGGTTTCTAGACATCAGTTTAATTTTACACCACTTCTATAGCATCGGGATAGGTCAAGCGAAAGCCCCTTTTATGAACATCTTATTTAAGCGAATAGTTCACAAAAAATAAGTAATTGATCTGCACCTTGAATACATTTCCATTGATATTTCAAGCACAAACTTTCAGCATGATTTCCATCAGGACTGTAGTTTATCCGGGGCATATATATGTAGTCCTCGTGCTGAGTAAGGCAACTAATTTATTTTGTAATTCATACTTAATACCAAAATCCACGGAAGAGAAGAGAAATATTATCAGAAACAGACTTCCTTGCGCCTCTACGATGAGCACAGTGTTTTCTATAGTACATTCCTGATATTTTGCCGACAGTTATTTCGACAGTTATCACAGCCCATGAAAGAAAAAAATTAACAATCAGATCATTTCTTTGTGTCATGCGCGGAAAATGAAAGGAATTTTTTTTAGGGGATGGGACATTTTTTGTAATAGTGTTTTTGCGCATCCCTCAGCGTTGTGTTATTGGGCATGTAAAATGAAACCACTGCATAGCATTTTATTGTGCAATGTATCTGATGCACATGGAAAGGTGTGCGCCATTTCTGCGAAACCTTTCGCCAAAAAAGCTGTAGCTATAGCACCCTGCTTTGATACCTAACCAAATTAAAGGTGCTGTACGTTAGAGGGCCAAAAACATTTTGCGCAGGTTAAGCTGAGATGAATTATTACACCGAAAGTGAAATGGGTTGTGTAACCCCGTATGCCACAGAACAATCATTCTCTCAGCCGCCGAGGAATCCACACTGGAATCCAGGAATCCACACTGTGCATTAGCTAGATATCAGCCCTATTCAGGTAGGCGTGTCGCTACGCAGCTCTATACTGCTCAAAATATACGCTAAAGAGGTCCCCGGTGTGTAAAGCAATTAGGGGATGGCTCGCCATATGGGAAATAACTTTGCTCATCCGCATTCCTCGCCACTTTTTGTGCATAGCTATGAATTAAGAGAAGGAGAAATGAAAGGTCTTTACCAAAGAGCGGGGCTAATATTAGTTCTATTCCTTTTCGTTCGTGACTGCTTCCCAAATCTCACGGTGTGTCAGCTTTTCCAACGCAATCTTTTCCTGCAAATAAATAGCTAAATATACCTCTAATTGAAACCATTTCTCAGATGCCTTGTTCAAACATGGCATCCAGCCTCTTTTATGCAGAAGACCGCGCAGAACAATTAAATAGTTCTTAGTGAGCAACTGTGGATTCTTTTGGCCTAGAAGAAAAGTTTCGTAATTTGTTCTGTGGAGGGTAATTACAAAATAGTTTCGCTGCCATGTAAAGTGTACTAAAATGAAGAATAACGAGGGAGAGGAGAAAGAAAAGCGGAGATCAAGTGGTTCTTAAAAACCTTGGGGATCAATAAAATTTCTTGAGTGAAAGAATATACATATATAGCTCATAGGTGTTCCTTACATATTTTCACGTTGGGCACCGCTTTAGATCGTTAGCATTCATTTGAGCGTTTCGATTTATTCTTGGCTTGATACTTGACCTCGGATATAACGAATACGAGACCTCGGTTATGGCGAAGATGCACGCCTATCGCGTGACGTCGGATATAACAAACATGTGACGTTGGTTACAACGAAGAGGCATCCATACCAGGCAATCTCGAATATGCAGAACACGCAACCTCGGTTGTAATGAAGGTGCGTGCATGCCACGTGATCTCGGAGACAATGAACACGGAGCCACGGTTAAACGAATATGCATGCATGCCGTGTGACTTCGGATATACCGAAAATGCAACCTCGGTTATAGCGAATCTGCATCGACGACGCATGGTGATGCCATCAGCGGTAAAATGCCATGAGCTACAGCTCGATGTCCGTGTTCGACAGCGACGAACTGCTCAATTCTTGTTCAAGATGAAACGTGGTAAAACGTGAGATGTGTACTCAGGAAAATTACTTGTGCTGCTCTAGCATCAAAAACTCTATAAATATGGAATTTTAAAATACTTCCAGCGGGTAGAGAAATGTATTCTTTAAGCGATAGGTGTCGGTGTTGTCGGGGAAAGCATTGGGAATGCGAGCAAAACATAAAGATTATGCCTCTCGCAGGTAGAAGTTGGTAGGGTACTGGACCGCGGGCAATAATTGGACGGCAGGTTGTGTGCCATTACGAGAGCGCATGACTTCGAAATGACAGGAGCTGCCGACTCGGGTAGACATTGTTATTTGGGAATCGAGCCCTACGGTACCCTCGAATCCTGATTCAGAGCTCCTAGTCTACGTAGGCTCGTTCGTACGGCTTGGCAAAGCGGAGATTTTATTTACGTCAGTTCTTCTTCCACATAACGTAGTAGCCTTGAATTTTATCCTTATTAATATCTTGAGATAATAAAGGCCAAATTTAAGGAGTCAACGATTGCTCGACTACGAAGGCGTGTGCACGATTGCGAGAAGCTGCAAGCGGAGGCTCCGACTGCATCCATTAGTGCTGTTGCATCAGTGCCTCCGAAATGTTTATATTTTTGAAGCTCTGATACACAATAAATGTGCGCCCCAGCTCGTTTAAATAACAATAGCTTGTTTTTGTTTTGTTTTTCTAGTTTTGATTGGACTGTGAAAATAGCAGGTATACTTGTTTCCGTACTAGCAGTATGTTCTTTCGGGCTAGCTGGTTCATGTTCGTAAAAAGGAAAAACTACGCTACAAAACAACAACAAAGAGGAAGGAACGAGCATAACACCACAACAGCTGCGACTGTGATGTTGTGTTACTTCTGCCTTCTCGGTTCTCGCACTCTTGGAGCTCGGGCTTTCCTTTCTTCAAGCTGGTTACCAGTTAAAGATCTTGCCAAAATCAGTGGTTTGCTCTTGGTTAGTTATCTTAAAGATTCTATTTATTTCAATCTGTTTCATCATCATTATAAGCAGAATACCCACTACAGGGCGAGAGCCTCTCCCATAATACTCCAATTAACCAGGTCCTGTGCTATCTGCATCGACTTGACACTAGGTAATTTCCTAACCCCATCTATTCACCTAACGTTTGGACACCACCTGATACGCTTTCCTTACATTGTAAGCAATTTTGTTAACCTTAGCAACCATCGATTATCCTATGTTCGCACTACATGCGCTGCCCATGCACATTTCTTCTTGATTTCCACTAGAATGTCATTACGACGAGTTATTTCTCTGACACACTCCATACGCTTTCTATCTCTTAAATTTGCACATATTATTTTCCGTTTCATAGCTCTCTGCGTTGTCTTCAAACTCTTTTCTTCACCCTCCACATTTCAGCCCCACAAGTGAGTACAGATGAGACGCAACTGTTATATGATTTCCTCTTGAGCGATACCGATAAAATGCTAGTCATATTCTGCGAGCGCTCAATCCTAATCTTATTCTCTGGTTATTTCCTTTCCATGATCTTGATCTGCGATTACTACCTGTCCCAAATAGTCATATTCACTTACCACTGCAAGTGCTTAGATACCTATTGTAAATTGCTGTTTCTTCCCGAAGCTGTTGGACCTTACCTTAGTACCCTGCATTATAATTTTTGGCCTATTTTTCTACTTTTCCTGTCTAGGTCATTATTCATTCTTTGCAGTTCATCCCCTGAGTTACCTAGCAATGCAATATCGTCAGCGAATCGCAGATTACTGAGGTATATCCTCCATCAACGCTTATCCCTAACTGCTGCCATTCCAAGTCTGAACACTTCCTCTAAGCAAGCTGTGAATAGTACTGGGGAGATCGTGTGTTCTTGTCTGATATCTTTCTTTACGGAAACTTTGTTACTTTCTTCATGGAGAACTAAGGTTGCTATCCAGACACTATAGATATCTTCCAGTACTTTTACATACGGCTCGTCTACACCCTATTTCACAATGCCTGTATGACGGCTGAGGTTTCGACCGAGTCAGATGCTTTTTCATCATCAATTAATGCTATGTATAGGGGTTTGTTATTTTCAGAGCATATTTCTATAACCTGACTGATAGTATATATGACTTATAGCAAAGTACCCTTTACGAAAAGCAATTTGATCCATTGGTCGATTGAAGCCTAAGGCTGCCCTCATTTTATTAGCGATTGGCTTAATAAATACCATCTACCTAACGGATAGTAATCTACTTGTTTTATATTTTTTCAAGTCATTTCTGTCTCTTTTTGTATAAATTAATATAATGTTAGCGCTCTTCTCTGATTTCGGTACCGTCGATAGCACCAGGTATTGCGTATGGGTGGACAGTTTTTCTAGCTCGTTATCCCCTCCCCCCCCCCCCCCTCCCGTCCTCGTCCCTCAACAAATCTGTAGTTACCTAATCCTCCCTATCTGCTTTCAATAGCTCCTAAACTTCCTTAACCTCGTCCTTCGTTTTTTTTTTTTTTTTTCGTAATCATTGTTCTTCACTACTGCCAAACTCATTATTGTCCAGACCACTTTGGCTACTGTATAGGTCAGTATAAAACTCCTTAGCTACTTTGACTATCTTGTCCATATTGGTGATGACATTGCAAGCCTTGTGAATTGGCGCATACATTTGATTTTTGCCTATGCGTAATTTTCTCTTCAGCGTTTTAAGGCTGCCACCGTTATTTAGAGCATGCTCGATTTTCTTCATGTTATACTTCCTTAAGTCGGACAGTTTGAACCTATTGATTATCTTTGATAGCACCGTTTGTTTGTCTGCAATTCCTGGGTTTGAGTTCGGGGTCAGTGTCAGGAGCCTTCACATCCGTGCCAGCCCTGAACGCTACGAGAACATGAATACAATTTCCAGGGAAAATTGTTACTTCTGTGCCTCAAACGATAGAGGCCCACAACGCGAAGACAGAACGTTAGTTCTGTAAGTGTCAAGGTGTACCTAGAGAAGAATTACCTATTGCAGTAGACGATGAAAGAGTATCTAAACTAAAGCGTCAGCGCAAGTCATGTGACGGCTACCTATTAGTAGTGCCCTTCAAGACTGGGCATGAAGAAAGGAATTTCTGAACTTACGAGTGCGCCGGCACATCTTTCAGTCTTAGAAACGATGTATGAGAATTATAAACGCCCCTACTGATTTTACTGACGCATGTGGAAGCCTAACTAAATGGAAAACTCTGCCCATACGGGCGACGTGTTTTTCACGCGATTTGCGATAGAAACACGCATCGCAATATTTCAGGTCTGTCGGTCGCGCCATGTCTCGCTTGGGTATCGCGTGATACTGCCTAGATTTGGTATTTATACGCGAGTGCGTTGCGGTAGCCAAAAAACAAAAAAGAAAACTGTAATGCTATCTTTGATTTTCCATAGAGCTAGAACCTGCGCTCTCCGGGAGTTTCCCACTTGCACGTTGCGAAAGTGAATTCAAACCACGTAGTACGCCATTAGGCAACGCGAAGGAAGATCCTTGTATATCTTCACGCCCTCTGACATTTTCTTCACCTGAAGAACCGCGGTATATCTTCATATCAAAGAACTTTGGCTCCCACTTTGAGCGTATGGGGCATCTAGAGGAAGCCTTGCTGATAAATGCTGATGGAACCGCCAAAACTTTATCTCGGCCTTTGCGCTCGTATATATGATAGCTATTAAACAGCCGCCTTCCTTCTTTCTGTCTGGTGCTGTACGTGACGTCTGGACATAAGGACAGCACGTCGTTGACTATCATTTGCGCTAGGGCTCCTCAGCAGCCTATAGCTTTGACTTCTGGAGAGAAAATATGCCCATCTACGTCGCTTTCGCAAAACCACCTCATCGTCATAATGCAATGCACGGTGGAGATCAAATAATGAAAGTTCACAGGGGTTTCGTCCTCACTTTCGTGGGGCCAGCGCAGTGTACGATAAAGTTTCTTTGTACAGTTAGCGGATGAAAATATAAGGAGCAAGGACCACTGTAACGAATTTTCAAGCCGGGCTTCTTTGCATTCGATACGAGTCCTATTTAGTTTCGTCACTACTTCTCTCATTTGTAAACATATCTCACCGTATATTTCTACACTCCTCTTCGCTGTGTCTCTTCCTCCCTGACACTGATGCCCAACGCGTAGCGTCGAGGTAGACTTACATATTCCGGCACAGAAATTACCGGGGAAACTTAAGCTCCGTTAAGGGTGTGCGTGGCCTCGTTTATCACTCCCATCTGCGGCTGCCCTCTTGCGTAATTCCTATCCGCTTAACTTTTTTAATTACAAACGCCTCTGTTTGTTCGTCTATTATCCCACTAATACTGATTGGCATGTTCTCGTAAGCTACTGCGTTACGTGACCGACCACCCGACATAAGTATAAAGCCCCGCTTTAATCAAATCCTGCTAGCGTGGTGCGCAGCCTACGGGGGTAGAGCTTCAGGCTTGGGACCCAAGGGTTTCGGTAATTGGATTTCTATACCACTCTCCCGTCTCAAAGGAGTTGTCGCATTTGACAGCTCCCGCCAACTTGATGTCAGGTGATTTCCTGACGTCACAAAGCCCGCCTATTAGTCAGTGTGCGTTCATGTCACCTGCTAAATACAATTTGCCAGAGCCATGCCAGTAATTTCGGATTTTATGGTGAAGGGGACCTAGAGCTCTATCATCTTAAAATATCTATTTTCCATGAAAGGCCTCTTTTAACTGTCTCTGTTTCTCTTGCGTTCGATCCTTCCGCCCATTCTGGAGAAGATGGCATGATGCATTCTTGACACCACCTATCACTTGAACCAAACTAGAAGGCACCCACCAGAAGTGACCTTGGTAGGCTTTTATGGCTCTTTGGGCAATCTGGGCAATGGGCAATCAAATTGAAACGGATGGCTGGGACAAGGGGGCACACACGATTCTGCTGTGATGTGTGGTGCTTGACAAAGGGACAAAAAAAAATATCGCATATGGACAGGTTGGCGATGAGACGTCGACTGGAGTACGTTGACAAGCCAGACTTCAATTTTATGTATGGAGCGCTACCGTCATTTGAATACACCGAGTGAATTAATCTGCTTGTGGGATTTAACACTAATTCTAATGAGTCGATGAGACAAAACTGATGCGGGTTCCAAATAGGACAACGCAAATTCAGGCTTGGACCTAACAAGTGCCTCGTACGGAACTAATTTTACATGAGGGGAATCACAGCGCCGGGGTCGTTTTAGGAAGCTACATGTTTTATTAGATGCCAGGATATTATTCGCAACATGCGTGCACTAAGGGAGATCATTTAAAGGAGTCACACATCGGCACTTATGGGATTGGGCTACCTTTATTCTTTGGGCTACCTCTATCGTATACCACCCCCGATACAAATGGAATATGGAAATCCCCCCGTTCACACAACTGAGAATTAAACTTCCCCACACCTGAAAAAGATGGGATGAAATTTGCGGGAATATGTGATATTATATCACTATGTTAGCTTTTTTAAACCAAACTCTTTCTTCGAATTCGCTGCACTCGCATGCCGCCAATCACTCTCATATCATTGACGTGCGCATGTTATTAATCCTTGCTTGCATCCCGCCATGGTGGTGCAGTGGTTAGGGCGCTCGATGACTGCGCCCAAGGATGCGGGATCGAATCAGGGCCACTTTCTTATAGAGGCAGAAAGCAAAGCGCCCATGTACTGTGCGATATGCGCTTTTATCTAAGAACACCAGGCGGCCGAGATTATGCAAGTCCTCCACTATAACGCCTCCCATATAGGGAGTCGCTTTGGAACATTAAACTCCAGAAACCAAACTAATCATTGCTTGATGCTTCTATTTTTTAACAATTTGGCATTATTAAGAAGATACATCATAATTTGCTACTTCAAAATTTGAACCATCTGAAGCGGATCATAATTTAGTGAAATGAACAAATTTTTTGTGCTAATTGATCTGAATTTGTCATGGCTAGGGGTTATAAATTTTCGTTAACTCGGGTGGAGAATGGCGTACCAGAAGTCATAGTCTTTTGCACGGTTTCGTTTCTTATTTATACCAAACGAGCTTCAGGCCTTTAAAATCCACCATTTACCTCAGATCCATTATTTAAAGAAGGTACAATTATCTGACCTGCACCTGTTTCTACAGCTACCTAACGAGTGGCATAGGTAATAAACACATTAAAACAATATTTTTTTAGCTTCAAGGACAACGTTTCAACTACATACCACCCTTTGGAAACAATAAAAATGGTAATAATACACACACCCCACTAACCTAACCAGGTCACTTGAAGTTGAAACGATAATTAAGATTGCTAAGCATGTTGTACCATAACAAAATACACCTGGGAGTTTAGAGATCCCTACCTGGAAACACAACACAATTCACCTAAGCATGCTCAGAATAATGCTGTTTGTTTCACCTTATAAAGTTATCACAGGCCAGCAACATTAGGTGATATGCAATTTTTACTGTACATCCTGCTTTTGTCATTATGCAGAAAGGCTTTCCTGACTTCATAATTTATAATCATTGTCAAGCTTTATACTGCACAGCAATTAGAGCACGTTAATTAATGTCGAATCACTTAGTTTAAACCTAAGCTTGATATTCAGGTGCTCTCTAATGTTTAGCATTGCATAGGGCCTTCCTTGTTCATAGCCTCTATGAATTTGTATCAAACCTCATCAGCTATGACTTTGGCACAGAGGAGAAAAATAAATTAAAATGAAATAACTATGGTTCAGTTCAGTTCAGTTCAGGCGTTCAGTCGTGTCCGACTCTTCGTGACCCTATGGACCATGTCACGCCACGCTTTCCGGTCTCTCACTATCTTCTTAACATCACATAGCTTCATCTGCAATGCCTCGAGAATGCCATCTAACCATCGCGTTCGCTGCCTACCCCTTCTCCGGCGACCCTCAACCTTTCCCAACATCAAATCTTTCTCCAGCGACTCCTCTCTTCTCATCAGATGACCAAAGTAGCTGAGCTTTAACTTTAGAATTTGACCCTCCAATGAGCAGTCAGGGTTTATGGTCGACAATATCGACTGATTTGATCTTCTGGCAGTCCAAGGAACTCTTAAGAGTCTTCGCCAGCACCACAATTCAAACGCGTCAATTCTTCGGCGGTCAGCCTTTTTCACAGTCCAACTCTCGCATCCATACATCACAACTGGAAAGACCATAGCACGGGTTATACGGATCTTGGTTGGCAGACTAATGTCTCTGTTCTTTACTAGGCAGTCAAGGCTAACAATTGCTCTCTTTCCCAGAAGCAGGCGTCTCCTAATTTCATGGCTGCAGTCTCCTTCCGAGGTAATCTTGGCGCCCAAGAACAGAAAATCTGTCACTATGGTGCATACCCGTAAGCAACGAGTACATTTTGGATTTTTTTTTTTGTGGAAAGGATTCTTACAAAAAAATAATACCGCAATGCATATTAGTTCAACGAAAAAGTACCGAGATATTCCGCATTGTTGCGCCATCCTAGTGCTCTCTATCATGCTATAACAGACTGTATATTAAATTGCGTTCCAGTGCGGCAAGTATGATTTTGAATGCCTGTCTAGCACGAGTGTTAAATACACTTAGTTTACACCATTCTGAGACGAAAGCAGGGAACTTCACAATCGGAACTACATGCACGGGTGCAGTGCTGTTTTGATAAAATATTGTACAGCATTTGGACACACTGTCTTCGATCAGCATCTTTAGCTTCAGGTTGTTTAGTGCTAATGCAATGGTGATGCCTGGAATTTTGAACCCTTTTTGTAATAGAAGCAGCGAAAGCATTTTCATATGACAGCCCTGAAGATGCCCTGTAACGTCGCAGTTAAATTTACTTGAGCCCAGTTTCTTACGCACAATATTTGTGTCCTCAATACACTGAGGTCTGCCTTGAATATTTATTCAAAATTTCTGTTTGGGACTGTGCGCGTTGTTGATTTCTGCCTCTTTACTCTCTGGTTTAGTGAATATTAGCCTGTTTTGTTTGAGTATTTTGCGGTTTTCCTCTTTTTTGCCATGTTAATTGTTGGCATCACCAAGGATTGTGTAATGGTTGCAGCTTTATTTAAGTTTAGACTGCTTTTGTTTCACTAATTTCATTTTCCGCTTTTACCATGCTTATGAGTCAATTTATTCTTTTTGATATTTTAAGGCGAAACCCTTTCTAGGCTCATGGAATGAAATCCCGTGTGCGATAATGGCGCGCGAGATCTGTGCGCGAGATTCCGCAAGGTGTGTTCTCCTAGTCTAGCATTCCTGCCATCTGCAATTCCACAATTTAACGCGTGCCAAGAAACGCCACGCGACAGGAGCGATGGTGTACCGTCCAAACTCCCACTCTCCGGAAAAAGTGTGGCATATACTGTGCCTTACGTTTCGTGCAAACCAATTATAATTATATGTAGCCCTGTAACGAACGCCGACATGAAGCAAACGATCCGAGGCAAATGATAGAAGCGGAAGAGTAGGCTTTCACCATTCTCTTCTTAAGATACATCTAAAAGACCCTCTAATTTTTCACACCGTCCTTCGGCAGTGTCAAAAAATTAGGGTATAACTTCAAGGCTTCCTTTACGCGCCGTAATCCTTCATGTTTCCAGTGGCGTTAACTGCATCCCAGTCCTAGCCGCGGTAAGCTTAAATCGGTCGGTAAAGCATTGTTCTCGGTATTTAGTGTCGAAAGATAGCGAAACATTTTGTACGATTCGCCGCAATGATTTCCAGTGCAGTTCCAACTGCTCGATGCGCTCAGACGACTAAGTAAAAGCATGGTGACAAGGTCACACTGTTGCCGACATAATATTAGTAAAAGTATGTTATAATATTCCATCGTTTCTTCAGGATTGTTGTAAAGAAGTGCATCCGGCTGGCTACCTACATTGGGGTTAACTATTCGGTGTGAATACTGGACAGACTCTAAAAGCAGAATTTTTCTATGATCAGGAAGGTTAGACAACACCAACACAATTCTACAGCTACCTCACAGTTAAATTAGGTGCACACTTAAGTTTCGGTTTAAGTCTATGACGCGACAGCTCCGTCAATGGATGCTCTAGAGCACGGAACCGTTAACGCTATTGTTTTTAAATGCAGGCACTCGAGACTGTGGCGCCAGCTGCCGTCAGGTGGCCCAAGCTAAGATGACAGGGGTGCGCTGACAGCGGGAAGATTAACTGTGGTGCACCTATTTGCTATGCCATCGGCAAGCAATATGGGAGCTGGTATAATTTGTTGTTGCTGTTGCCACTGATTGAATCAAGCAAGCAAAACGTTTTGATATATTTTAATGTGATATCATTAGACACCGTTCTCAAGAACACCCGGCTTCAGCGTCGTTGTTGTTATCTGCAAATCAATATCATGCCTCGGGCAGGTGGTTGTTGTCAAATAACATGTTTGGTTAATGATTGATCAGCGAATTGTGAGGCTAAACGAGGCCGCGGGTGGTGTCCTACTCAGATCCGCTACTCCAAGGCTACGCTGGCTCGTTCGTACATCTTATTTTAAACAATGCTTCATTTCTTTGTCGGGCGGTCCTTACATAATATGTTAGCTGACGACAACATGCTAATATCAGTTGTGCGAGACAATACATACACAAAATAAGAGACTAATGATTAATCGCGCAGCAAACTGAATTCATGTTCATTCATATATATATATATATATATATATATATATATATATATATATATATATATATATATATATATATATATATATATGTGATGAATGATTGAATGAATGAACGAGGATCCGCGAGGGGATCCGGCAGATAGGAGCCATTAACGTGGCGCTTGATACTGTGCAGGGATGAATGGACAGGATGGTAGAAAAAAACTCCGCAGAGAAAAATGACACTCATGGAAAGAATCACTATGGCTGGGCTGCTTGAAGTGGCAATGATTGCATCTATTTTTGTGCATGGTTGCGTACGGTTACGAATATTCGATTTGGAGCAAGCGCCTCAATAACTGGCAGTCAGCACACTTCCGACTTTCCATACAAAACGCAAAATAAATTCACCTAGACTTGTTACAGTGTATAAATTAGAGCTTACTTCTCGGCTGCCATCGTACACCGTGGAAAAGTTAACACGCCCTGTCATATAGCGGCGCAGCCCAAACCTTAGCCGATATCTTCCTTAGCCGATATGCTGATGTAGGTATAATTCATGTGCGCGTGCAGACACAGTGTAAGGTGGAAGCAGCTCTAATGTCATTCTGTTCGTATAGTGAAATAGGTCAGTGCTGATAGCTTTATCACGGTGTTTGCGTATATTTTCTTACACACGGCAGTAAAAATGAACTTAAAGACGTATCTCTACAATATGGTGTCCCACGCTGCATTCTGATATTCAGCAGGCAAAAAAGAAACCGCAGGAAAGTTCATACACAAAAAGCAAAAAAAAAATAATATTTTCCCATTACGATGTGTCTCTCCAGAGGCAGCGTAGCTTTAAAAATGCATGTATTTCCTGTTAGTGTGTTATTTTTCAGAGCTTTGGTTATGGATGGCATGCCTCCAAGAAGTGAACGGATAACATTGTGTTTCGGTTGCGTGACAGCAAAAATTATTCACAGTGGAGCGAGGAGGTCGCGGAGATAGAGCGCGAATTACAGCCAGGAGGCTGTCGCGTTAGCTCGAAAGTTCTACCTCTATCAGCCGCTAAGACACTGTGAAAGACGAATGGCGCGTAAGTCGATACAGCAGCTGCTGGGGAGAAGAAAAGACAAGGAAGCCTGTCTGAGAGTGATTGTTTATTAAAGCAATGCTTGGCGTGCAATGCGGATGGTTGATGGCTAGAATAACGGATGTGGGGCTAGTTGGTGCGTCAGAATGGGGAAAGAGGAAGTTATGCTTGGGTGTAAAAGACGAAGTTTGGCTTCCTGTGTTCGTAATAACAGTTCATAGTGTACACCTGTGTTGCGTTATCTCTTTGTGGTTTCTTCACTGCGCAGCTGCTCCTGGGTTGATGGGTAGATTATTGCGTCTTGAGGCTGGTGTCGTGTAAAAGCACTTATAGAGAGGAGGGCATCTTAATGAATGCGAAAACGGAGTCTCCTTCCTACGTTGGGCGGCTTTGTCCTTAAAGTCCGTTGAATAAAAACTCAGAGGGGTAGGGACGTAAAGCTATGTTTAGGACTGAGCAGTGTTAAACTTCTGGTGTACGTATGTGACCATTTTATCAAAACACTGTATGTGACCATTTTATCAAACTATGTCTAGTGACAAACATTCCTAAAAATTTCTCCGTATGTTTTAAGTCTCTTTTTCAAGCGATATTTCGAAACTTAATCTAAAGTCTTAGCTTACAATGCCTAATACATGCACTTACTACATGTTTATTTGTGTTTCTATAGACGTTTTTTCCCCCTAAGACAACACAAAACACGCTCGGGTAGTTGTGCTTGCTACGAGTGACTCTAACTGTCCGTACGAATGACATTCACTGTACAGGCTTGCCGACCAAGTAACGTTTCGAAATTGATTTTCTTTTCTGGTGCTAGCCGTCTGTCCTCCACATCTGTTCCTCGGCTCTGCTTCTTTTTCATGTCACTTAACCCTGACAGCTGCCCATCGGTCAAGCACGGCCCTTTACTTTCTTATAGCACCCTCCGCCAGCCAAACATCTTCGTACCAAGTGAACTGTAAAAGCTATATTTATGCTGGTTCTCGACAACATTCTCCTTGTTACTAACGGGAGCATGCCAGTTGTACACATGTACACTCCCTAAGTCACTGAACTAAAACGATGGTATGGTATGTGTTCATTCTTTCGCGTTTGCACTTATCATCCCGGTTACATTCGATTTTTCTTTCTGAATTCTTGAATCCAGACTGAAATGCAATCTCTGTGGCAGAGTTTTCCTCGACAGGGCGTCTTACAGTTCCTAAAAAGTGCTGCACTCCTTTAAAGGCCGGGACCAACTTTACTAAACACTTCATGTTTCTTCTTTTTTGTTCCTTTAGCCGAAGGCAGCTTTATGTTAAACTCCTCGCAGATTTAGGAAGCTTGTGACTGCTCCGGCTATTTCTTAGCCGTGACTCCGTGGAACCTCTCGAGGAATTATAAAGCAGATATCATGCGAGCAGAATGAAACAATGCCTGCCTTCGCAAAAGTACGCTATCAGGACAATTTACGGCCGAATTAGGCGACGCTAATCTAGTCGGCTACTATAGTACGCGTTATGTTAGAATAAAGCTGTTGCTGGATTTGTGTCTTTTACCTCATATTGCCGCGAACCACCGACACCTTTATTTGTCGTTTTTGTAAAAAGCGCCGGCATGCGGCCTTATTACAGTGATTGTAGTTCACGGAATAATCTTGTGATCTTTATTCACGCTCAGTGTCGAAACACGCGGCTATATAATTTTCTTTTTCACTCAAGATGTATCGAGATGTCCCTCTAATGATTGCAGCCACTCACGTAGACCTCCACAATGCTTGAAGCTGTAGTCACATTGGGCGGTTTCGTCTAGGTGTTGCTTCGCCGGCTTTAAATTGACAGCTGACGAACGCACCGAGCTTTCGTAGTTATATGACCAACGAGAATTTTTTTCTAGAATTGCAGCCGCAGAGTTGCTTAGTTACTTGAGGACGCAAGTCAGCCGAATAAAGATTTGTTTTCAGTACCACGCCAGTCTCTTTGTTGGTTGCCAACAGTATTGTCACTACCACCTCACATTGAAAAACGTACCTCACATTGAAACTAGTTTAGAAAATCAGCCGGGACATTGTATTTGGGAGATTGTTGCAAGAATGAAATGCATATACAAAAGATTGGCGCTTATCCCAGATGCCAGTATTAGTAAGCGCGCATATTTTTATGAATAAAAATTGACAAATGTTCTACTAATCAAGAAATAATTAGAGCTTATTTGTAAAGCTAAATATTTGGAAAGCTGAAATGCACATGCTTTTGTTAGTGGAAAGCTAGCTGCATGAGACTTGCCGCAGTTGCATCTTGTAGCGGCTGCACTACTTTTCTATAAGACCTTGCCGAATTTTACTTAGCGCACTTAGTTTGAATTTGTTGACTAGATCAAAACGAATTAGCAGATCGAACTAAAATAAGATGTTTTCATAACCCTTCACTGACTAGGCTGGCTAGACATGGTGTCCCTCGGGCAGGTTCCCAGGAAGTTGCCAAATGAGCTGAGCTGTCCCGGTACTTCCAGTAACGCAGTAACCAACGTATTGCACAACGGAGAAAAAAGTTCCTGGGCGATACATTTCGTGCTCAGTAATGTGAATAATAATAGCAGGCAACTAGGTATAGAGTGCAGAGGAACGCAAACAACAGGCAACCAGATATGAAGGAGTGTGGTGGGTACTATTCTTTCTGACAAGCCTGCTCGACAAAATGGGTCGAAACGAAGAGGCATGGATGTTTCGTCAGATTTACAAGAAGCACTTAACGCCCCTCTGATGGTCATAGTAAAGTCGCATGATCTTCGGTGCTTTACTTATGAGTGAGTAGATTTTGAAGACGACATTTCGGCATGCCTGTAGCGTACTAAGGTCGACGTCGACAACAGGCCACCTTCACCTCCACATTGTTCTGCAGACCAGCAGGAAACTCAGACTGAGCAGTTTTTTAACTCTCGCTTTCGATGATTTTATAAGGGGGTTCAATACATATTTCCTGTTGCAGTTATGCCGCTAGTCTTTTCGGCTGAACCACACTGACAGCTGAGGATTTAGTGTGTACTCTGCTTAGCGTGTCAGAGACAAGTTGAATAAGAGTGCAAGCATTCTTGTTAACAATGTAAAATATTTATACAGTAAAAAATACCCTGTTGGAAGAAAAAAAAAGGCTCAAAGCAATGAAGGAAGCTCATCACGAAGCGTTTGTCCCTGCAGCCTGTAAAGTTTATGTCAAGCAGCATTCGTCTTAAAGAAAGGAATTTTCAAACTAGAAATCAGGCAGGTCCTGTATGCAATATGCTCGCCAAGCAAATAAGCCTATATTAAGGCATCTCAGCTCTCAAGACAACACACAAGAAACGTCTGGAGATTTCAATAGCAAAATGTGCCGCGCAAAAGGCTTAATGCCGTATTGACTTCGCAACAAAACAGTATCACGAGGTGAAAACACGATTGAAACACACGCAAAAATGCATTGTGACAGGCCTCCCCAAATACGTGCTTGAACTTGAAAATCATATAAACAAAATATCCAGAAATAAACCACTTCAAGTTTATCTGAATTAATCAGAATATTATTTTCAGCGAAGAAAATATAAATAACTATTTCATCCTTTTCAGCGAAAACAAGAACATTAAAGCTCACCTGACAGGAATAACTGAAAATTTTGGTCCACCCATATTAATACCTGCCACGTATTCGAGCGAAATTACAGGATGGTTTGCTACAACTTTCAAACAATGGCATTTATGCACAAAGAAACAATGAAAAAGAGAAAACACAATAAGTATGTCAATATGTTAGAACCACACATAATCACTGGAACCAGGTTATGGTACCAGTCTTCAATATGGCAAGGAACATGGAATTACTAATTCAAGTCAAAATTAATTTCGATTAATGTATTTGTAAAACTTGCACATTACCAGGTTATAATTGTTGTAATTGTTGATAAAAAAGACTGACAGTCTTCAAAATGGCAAAGCAACATGAATTTACTTATTCTAGACAAAATTGGGGTTGATGAATGGATTTGTAAAACTTGCATATTCCCAGGTTATAACTATTGTAATTTTTCATAAAGAAGATGGGCAGGAGGTTCGTTTGCTTTTGTGAAAGAAAACTGATTGGCTTAGAAATTAAAATTATCAGCTGAAACTTCTGAACTCTTAACAATAGTTATCATGGGCTTGACAAAGCGTTTTTATTTGCACGATTGTCACCCAGCGGTGTCATAGGAGAGGGCCTTGATGGATCCAAAAAATATCTGAGAAACTCTTAATACCGTAGACCACATAATGATTACAGCAGACATAAATAATAAGACCCCTAATTTAGCCTTGTTTAGCCAAAGCTGTAATTCAGCAATATTTAAATACGCTGGCTGTGTTAAAGTTTAGAGAACAGGGTAAATGAATAACAGTGAAAAATACCCCTAAGGTCAAATTACGAGTATATGTTATGGAATGGAATCATAGCCTCATTCCAAGATACGGTTTCATGGCGACAAAATGAGTTGATAATTTTTATGTTTCATTGGCAAAGTGACAGTTCTTTAAACAATAAAACTGAAACACGGCATCCAGGTTTTTGATGCTGGGTAAAATAATTTAGAGCTACGCCTGAGATGCTCTTAAAACAAATCGTCACTGAGAGCTGCATCACACAGCGGCGGAGAACGTATATAAAACGTCTAGCCTTCGTGTTCACTAATACAAGGTAAATAAAATTGTCTGCATCACTGTTAACGACACACTTGCGATCAGAAAAACTCCAGTGGCAATAAAAATATTTGTTGTCTGACCAGAATAATAAGCCAGAACGAACACATTTAGTACAGGCCAGTTTCGTTGAAATGTGTTTAGGCACCACATTTTTAAAACGTGTGCATACATACATACATACATACATACATACATACATACATACATACATACATACATACGTACGTACGTACGTACGTACGTACGTGCGTGCGTGCGTGCGTGCGTACATACATACATACATACATACATACATACATACATACATACATACATACATACATACATACATACATACATACATACATACATACATACATACATACATACATACATACATACATACATACATACATACATACATACATACATACATACATACATACATACATACATACATACATACATACATACATACATACATACATACATACATACATACATACATACATACATACATACATACATACATACATACATACATACATACATACATACATACGTTTTAAAAGGAGTGCTAACTGATGTCATGACCAGGCCTTCTGTTCAACATTGTATTTTCATTCACATAGTTTGGACTTCGGGAGAACCGAAATGTAATCACGTTTGTACAGAAATTTAAAATCATGGGAGGGAGGTGGATCAAGATTGCTTTGTCATTATTCTTATACAGCATCAACGCGTTCGATACAATACATCATAATATACTCCTTAAAAATTACAGCTCCTGAGGCTCAAAGAAACATTGGCAGAATACTTTCAAAATTCACTCACTAACAGATATCAAGTGGTTAAAATGGGCAATAAGCTAAGTAATGGGTAACTGCTGATGAAATAGCTCACGAATCAACCTTTCGCCCAATTCTTCATAATGTTGACACACATTATCCAAGTGCACTACCAATAACTTCACATCTGTGTCAGCCTACAGATGCTGATTACCTGGGCATTTTGCATCCTTTAGGCCGAAATACATTAAGGAAAATTGATGTTGGAAGCATACCAATTCAACATCTGTAATTGAAAATTGAAAATTGTTTGTATTGGAAGCCAATGTAGATATTTTTCATAAGGTGTGGCCAAAATGATGGAATTGCTTTCGCTAAGGCATAGTTAAAATTTAAAATGCTTAGGTATTTATAGAGACTAATTCCAACACCAGGAGCAATGCAATGCGCATATTTTTGAATGACTACAAGCCATTGCAACTCATAATCATTATTTGTATGACGACGTTAATTTGTGATGCAGATAACAGATGTATGCATCTTTATAAGCAATTATTTCGAGAGAAGAAACAGTGATGGAGAGTAATTTTTGACTATTTATGTACACAAATTTTAACTACATCGACTAATCACACTAAACGAGTAGAAGTAAGGATGCGAGCATAGACACTGCTTTAAATGGGCACCGCGCTGTGTCTCTCAGGTGTCTTTTGCTTCATATCCTGCCGCCATCTTCCATAGCTTTCCTTCTTCGGACAGGCCAACGCGCTCAGAGTATTTCGCAGGTTTTTTTCATGGTATCGAAATGATCACATCAGATGACCTTTTTCTTGAACTCAAAGAAAGATATAGTCGCCAAGCTCCTAGCCAAGTTTCCCGTATTATGCTGGTCCAAAAAACCCGTAGCTCGACTCCCCCATTACGCTGGCTGAGATAAGGGCAGAAATTGCCAGGCTGAAGTGCAAATGTGCCTCCGACCTATATACGTTAAACAACGAGATCCTCCGCAGCCTATATGAAGATTCTCTGCACTCCCTAACTAAGTACACGCAGAAATGCTGGTCGGAGGGATCAATCCCACAAACTTGGAAAACAGCAAAGATCATTCTCATTCCAAAACCAGACACACCCTTCAGCTTTTGAAAACCTTGGGCCAATTTCGCTCACCTCTTGTGTAGGTAAGCTCATAGAGCATGTAGTTAGGACACACCTCAACAACTTTATGGATGAGCGAGAGCCTTACCCTCCCCCCCCCCCCCCCCCCCCATGATGGGATTCTAGTCAAAACTTTCTACACAGGACGTAATGCTGCAGCTTAAACATGGAATTATTGAGGCGAGAAGTCGGACACTAGAATTGCTCTCGGACTAGACCTGGAGCAGACTTTGATAAAGTAAGACATGATACGATATTAAAAGAACTCCACAAACTCGGGGTGGCAGCCCGTGCCTACAATTATATCTGGAATTTTCTCTCAGGTAGATAGGCCTCCTTGAGAGAAGGAAAACTCCATTCGGATGATTTTCCCCTCGGTAACAAGGGCACCCCGCAGGGATTGGTCCTCTCATCCTTCCTCTTTAACGTGGTGATGCTCAAACTTCCACACCAATTAACGCAGGTTCCGCAGCTCCGTCACTACCTCTATATGTGGATGACATTATCTTGTGGAGCGCAGAGAGCAATGATGCCCAAATCGAGGAGAGACACCAGCGTGCCATTGATATCGGGGTGAATTATGTAGATTCCAGAGAGCAGCGGTGCTCTCCGGCTGAATTTATCCTATTCCGCAAAACCATTATTATTATTATTATTATTATTATTATTATTATTATTATTATTATTATTATTATTATTATTATTATTATTATTATTATTATTATTATTATTATTATTATTATTATTATTATTATTATTATTATTATTATTATTGCGCAACCACCACAGGCTATCAAACTAAATACTTCCGGAGGAGTGCCCATTCCTCGTGTACTCAAAATTAAAATCCTGCACCTAATCTTACAGAAACACGGCTTCAATAATGAAGCTATTCAAACGGTTCAATTATTAAATATCACAGCGAATAATGCGTCTCATTCGCCTCATTATTAACCGCCGCTTCGGCTTGAGGGAAGAGAATACTCTCCGCATAACACAAACCTTTGTGACCAGCCGCATAGCCTAAATAAATCCTTACTTAGATCTTAGGTCCGCTGAAAAAGAGAAAGTGGAGGCCGTAATCAGGAAATGCGTCAAATAAGCAATTGGCCTACCCATTCACACAGCGACTCAGAGTGTCATGGGCCTCGGCCTTCATAACACCCTAAAAGAGATAATTCAAAGCGGTCACCATCTCTCAATACGAACGTCTAACGGGCAAATCAACTGGCAAACACAGCATAAATTACGAACGACAAGGCAGACCGACAGCTCGCCTTCCCAAACATATACGAGAGCTCCGGGTCATCCCACCGATACCTCAGAACATGCACACAGAGTTTCACACTGATCATCATGCAGAGAGCCACATCTTTGGCCAAACTTTTTCTTAATGGTACATCTGTACTGTATGCCGATGTAGCAGATTCCCTGGCTAGAAAGATGGTAGCTGTGGTCACCACAGAACATAGTACATTCTTAATTGCAGTGGCCACTATAAGTACTCAGCACGCACATTCGGAGAAAAAACGGCCATTGCTGTAGTAATCGCGGAATCCTTTCCAGAAAGGATAGTCAGCGACAAAAAAAATATGGCAATACGCAATTAAACGTTAGGAAGAATCTTCCCATAAGCAGCGTGTATTCTGCAAATTTCTCAGTTCTCACGGCGCATTCGCTCAATCTGGACGCCTGCATATGCCTCCCTTGTTGGTAATGAGGCGGCTCATAACCTAGCTCGAGAACTTTCCAGCCGAGCTGGGCCATGCAGCCCACCCGCTATATACTCCGGCAAGTACAATTTGTTCTCCTACAGAAAAATCCTGCAGCATTACAGGCTTGCAACTCAGATTCCGCCCTGCAGCAAAATTCTCTCCAAACGCCAGGTCAAAGCAAGGCGTGAACTTCAAGCTAACACCTATTCAAGTCCCCAGTTCTGTCCATATTCGGAAGGACTGTATTCAGAGAAATGCGAGAATTGTGATACCAAAGCCGATTTAAATCGTATGATCTGGAACTGCCCACACTCCCTTCCCTCGCGCAATGCACTTCATGCGCGACAGAACACTGGGAGGTTCTACTACTCAGCCCCGACCCGTAGACGGGGACACAGATAAAGCTCATCCAGTTCGTTGAAAACGCCATCGCTGCCCAAGGGATAGCGTCCGTCGTTTAAGCGGAAGGCGGCCATACAGGTCGCTTCTCTGCATCCTCTGGAAGTCAAGTTTCACCACCGCCGCCAACCACCACCACCACCACCTGCGAGTATGTGGCACCTCTTTCTCTTTCCACGTTCCCTCCCTCCATCGTCCCTCCCCTTACGGCGCCGTTGAGATGTCCACAGAAAATGCGTGACAGATACAGTGTCTTTCCTTTCCAATTATTTTTTATTAATTGCTGCCTTATGTGGAGGTTCGTGGGGGCCTTCAATGGCATATCAATGGCATTGTCCCCAGTGGGAAGCAGTGTTCTCCGGTGGAGTATACGCACTTGCTCGTTTGCTGTAAATCCTTCAAGGAATCTGGTCATACTTTTGGAACATCACATATGCGCCGAGCTGTGAATGGTCCGTGAGGGCCCGGCGCGCATTTTTTTCTATATCTGATTGTGAGTGTTAGAAACCTATGTTAAAGCTCATCAATCCTGCTATTCTGACGTCATTTCTTCAATGACAAGAATATATTTTCTTAATCTTTATAATGTCGGCCTCAGTTTTCTTAGCTGGACAAAAACGTTGCCCTCGTAAAATAAGTGTTTATGAAACATTCACTGAGATATGGTTTAATCTTATCCTGCTATCTTAATGTGCATTTGCATTTGGAATTATTTTAATCACTTCGGATACTTACTGCCATAATGATTTTCTCTTGTGAAATTGTTTAATAGTGAATGCATATTGAACACATATTTATGTCTGTAATAAAACCTTTAAGCATTTTTTTTTATTTGCTTCGTTGCCGTCTTAACTCCGGTGCTTGCATTTGCACTTCCTCGAAGAATGAGGAGCTATGAAACAATTTTCCGGGGAAGCCCAAGTGCAGTCCTGAAAGGGTTGATATGCGCGCAGCTGTGGCGAAAGTGCTGTAAAATAAACACCAGATGGAACAATAGAAACCTGTTGTATTGCATTAGTTCTGCGTGTGTCAATACGCCTACGTGTAATGTATTTCAAAATGCACAGTGACGACAAAGAAAAATGCAAACATGGATCTTGTGTAGTCCGCTCCTCGCAATTGTTTTCATCGCGCTCTTATCTTGATGGCGATAAAAAAAAACGTAGAGATTGCATCCTGAACGGCTCAACGATCAGATTACGTATCCGCCAGTTAGGTTACAAGCGTTATAAAAATAGATGAGAGTAGCAGAGCGCGTAAGTACCACACCGATAAGTTCTTTGTCGTGGCAGTGGACATATATGCATGCCCGTTTTTGATTAATTACCAAGAAAACTTCACTATACTTCATTCACTGCTGTAATAGCACGTCACATTTGCAAAAAACATGTATCATTCCATATAAAATACACACCACATGGCCGTCGCTGCAGCCGCGTTAGACCAAAGCGGTGGCTCGGTGCTGCCGCTGACAGTAGCGCTACTTTTCCCGCTCCAGTGACATTAGGTGGGCCCTTGTCGTCAAGTTTTACTCATGGCTGCTGTCAAACACAAATGCCCAGATAACACGTTGTAGTTTGCTTATCTCGCCAGCCCGACATATTGTGCGAATATTCGAGTGCTTTTCAAGTTCCGCCTCAAAGCTGCCCGCTTCTAAGAAAAACCGCTAGGCAAAGCAAACGCGGTTTGGATGACAAATAAATATGACGCTTAGTATTGGGAAGATTCTAGAGGCTACAATTCTCGCTTTTAAAGCTTCTTGACCTTTGCGACTGTACGAAGCCTATTTACTGTGAATGCACTTCAAGCTTTCTATCGTAAAACTTACTGTTGTCAACATTTTTGAAAGATGTCACTAATATTCAGATTCCAAAAACAAAAAACTCAATTAAGCTGGCACCTTCGGGTATAGTTTCTTTGACACCCAGCAGTTCTTCATATTAAAGGTGCCTGTCGTATGCTGTTGACTTCTTGACCATTTTTACACTCCCTTCTCTGCATATCCTCAGATGGACTGGTCCCAGTGATGCCATCACATCACGGCAGGTTCTTTGTTTTTACGGACTACATGTAAGATGCGGGCTGGATGTAGTATGTGAATTGCACACACTGCAGCGAAAAAAATTATGGGGGCCGCTTACGCTCCGTTTTATTTATTTATTTATTTATTTATTTATTTATTTATTTATTTATTTATTTATTTATTTATTTATTTATCTATTTATTTTTTTATTTATTTATTTATTTATTTATTTATTTATTTATTTATTTATTTATTTATTTATTTATTTATTTATTTATTTATTTATTTATTTATTTATTTATTTATTTATTTATTTATTTATTTATTTATTTATTTATTTATTTATTTATTTATTTATTTGATCATACTGCAGACCCAGTGACGGGTCTGCAGTATGACGCAATAACGTAGGCTATCACTCCAAATATAAAGCGCTACCTTGACCGAACCGTATGAACGCGCCTGCGTGGCCTAGGGGTAACGTGAATGCGAGAAAATTCTGGCAGACTTGTTTTGATACCCCCTTCTATATGAAAGAAGGGGCTGTTGGAAGCGTCCTGGCAGGTTGATTTTGATATCACACTCTTGAAAGTGAGTGTGCGTGTGAGTGCCTGATTCGGTGAGAGGTGGTGAGCCAGCGAGCTTTCCTTTTACCTTGGAACCTACTAAAAAATAAAAATGGTAAAAGCTTCTTTCGCGGGGGCCGTCAACCATCCCTGCCCCGCCACAATAACGTCAACCGTACCTGGCGATAACTACGCACGGCTCATCTCATATGTGTATATTTTGTACAAATTAGACCTAAATGGTACAGTTGACCATAGCTTGGAAAATTCTGATAGCGAGTCTTGAGGATCAAATTACCTCCTCATCCTTATGTTATGTTTTTAAATATTATAGATGCATATGTAAACAGTTATGGATGATGGCTTCGACGGTTCGCAGGCATAACTGATAAAAATGCATGTTGGTCTGAATTTTTTCGCCGGTCATGGCATCTTCTCAACCAATGTCTGCTTCGCATGTGAAACTGCTGGCATGTCGCAACGATTGCATTTACAGTAAGCTTAAATATATTAAGAAATTCTGAATAATAATGTTTTGTACGTATAACAAGGCCCCTTATTTGTATGGCGGTTTTTTTTTTCTTCGTCCTAATTTTCCTTAAAAGAGCTGCACACTTACGAAAGGCGAAAAGGCGATTTGAAGTTTTTATTAGACGCAGGAAAATGGTACCCGGCGGTACGCTATCTCACCGCACGAGCGCGACATTACCACAGGTTCTTCAATAAAAGCAACTTTTACAACCTTTAAGCAACGTGCTCAGAAACAATATCTTTTCATGGTTACGCGCAGCTACTTTCAGCTATCGTAAACACTATTATTATTGTTGCTGCACTACGCGTGGAGCTGTAATTGAGATTCAAGAGCGTGCTTACTTCCCGACGGTGCACAGAATTTTAAACAACTACTGCCACGGGGAAAGAACGGGGGGGTTAGGTCTTGCCGTCATCAACTTCAGCCAGAACAACCGTAATCCAATTTCGGAATTCCCTGAGCTGTCACAGTAGACGACGGCATGTAATAGGAAGTTTACCGAGAATTGACTGGTCCGACGGTTTTCCCCTGGGAGCTTTGATAGCATTGATGGCTTTAGCGGTGAATACGCCGTGTCTTGATGATTCGACCGGAAGTGTCCTAGCATTGCCATCCCACTGCGCCTCCAGGAAAAACTTTGCTGCTCTGAAAGAGACACCAAACACGTAAAGGTAATGGCTCGCCCAGCAATCATTCCGAGTGCAGTAATAGGAATGTGTACTTTATTGCAACTGAGGCCACGATGTTTAGCTTCTTGTACGCAGAAAAAGGCTAGGATGATGCTAGCATTCTGCAGTCTCACATTTTGTTTATTTGTTATTGAGATGACTCCTCACTGCGAAACTGACACATCTTTTACCGAATGGTGCAAGAAATGGGAGGAAACATGCGTTGCAATATATATGAGGGCGCCTGTACGTGGATGGCATACTAGCGTAGCTACAAATTGCCGCTGCCTTTACTCCTAGGCCACGGGTGCCGAGACGGCAGCATTGGGACGAGCAAGGCATCATTCCCAGCCGTTGTCACCGGAACGGGACCATGGAGACCGGCCAACTACATAAAGGCTCTGACCACGCGGTTTGGGTCATTTATCTCCGCCTTGTGCTGCTTCTGATGGCTGCAGCCCTGTTTGAACTCTGCAGCCTGTGGCTTTCTTCATCAGTATACGGTAGCCTGATGCCAGTACAGGTGGCCCACCTATAACTATATAGCCACCTCGGTCAAATCTGTCCTTACTTCATCCTCCTTATTTTCATCATGGGTTGCTAAGACCATTTTTTTGAACCTCGTGTGTTTATGCTACCACACAGCCTTTATTTTGATCCTGTGCCGCAGCGCACCGTCTACACAGCTCTCTCTTCGGAACTAACTTATCACCCTGAGAATCCTGTATCTTCTCGCATCATTCCCATCCCTACTAATCGGGTTGATTTAGCCCGGGCGTCTGGGGACAGGTAAACCGCCCCTTTCCATGCCGTACCTTTTCCAATAAAATCAATACAAGAACGCTCCATACATTTAATAATCGGCTTGTTGTGGTTTCAAAAAATTACGCTATGTTGTGGGGCATCGAACGAAGCGCTGTAGGTGCATTTATATTTCGTTTAAAAACTTGATCACATTTTGACCTACAACGAAAGAGCGCAAAGAACGGGATGAAGAAAGGAACAGACAGCGTTTTTTTCTTTTTTTTGGCAACTGTCTTGCTGTCAACGTACCTTCATATTTAACCAGCCAAAGGACGAGACACAGGAAAGAAGAGGACAGAAGAGGAGGAGGAAGAGAGGGCTGGGTAAATATGAACCCTTACCAACTTGCCCAGTCGTCAACCTTGTTGAATTATCTACGTACCAAAGAAGCTATCAAGATCCAATTAACTTCACAGGTTGTACGATGCTGGATCTGATGTCTTCCTACATGATATTGGGTGCAGGAGTTTGAAAGGCTTCAGCCGAGAAGCAAAAGTCGAACAAGACAAAGAAAGACACAACTATTAATACTATACACGTACGATGTAACCAACCCCTTGAAAACCGCTTTGGGACATCCTGACGTAAGGCATTTTTTTTTTTCTGCGCCAAACAAACTATAAAAACTGTGCAAAATAGGAAACTGAGAGGTACCGCCACCAAAACAGCGCGAAAAGACACAAGAAGGCGTTCACAGAATGCAGAAAAGAAATCGTATACCAAATACTAACATCATGTGGGTCATCTCATGTCATCTCATGTTAAACAACACGGGCTGCAGGAACATAACAACGATAAAGATGACACAAGGTGGAATTTACTAGATCATGTGGTCGCCTGCAAGAGCACTGCAAACTTAAGAGAACAAGGTTCTCGAGAGATACAATGTCATGATAGAAGGAGAACTAGTTGAGGCAAATCAAATTCACCACAGAGGAGCTGACTGTGTCAGCTCAATAATTGAATAATTTTATAAAGAAAGGAAATTAGGTATCTTGATGCATTGTAGTTTCGGTGGAATCCCGCTGACTTTTCTATGCTTTTATTGTTTTATCTCTTTAGGGTATGGGCAATGACAAGTGTTATATATTGCCGCTTCAACAATAAATTTCCGTTCAGAGGATGATTTTGGCTGTTTTATTGTACTTCAAGGTGCACTAATTAACGAGGATAATTCCACTCTTTGATCACATTGTTTATTATAATACTACGAACATGAGGAGACGGTTATCACCGGCGCTTGCTATTCTCGTGTTCGCTGCCCCACAACAAAGCTTTAGAAAGCCCTCATCGCACTGTGCTCATTCTACTTCGCGCTGCTTCCGACACCGAGAAGGTTACGTGTACTCCAAACCTCAAAGCATCGTTAGTTCAATATTGCGAGTTCGTAGGAGCGACGCATAAAAACGAGACCATTCCGATGAAGTGTTATGTGCTGGCTCGTGAAATGTAATTTCCTGATGTACAGAGTATGGTGGTAACTGCATAATATTAGTCTTTCCACAGCATGACCACAAGGCAACTAGGTGCCTTAATAGTGTCCGTGAGACGGTGACTGTATTAGGATCATTTGTGTGCAGTGTTGCGTCAGATGTACATCACTGCGAAAATGCTCACTTTGACGGCTCATAGACTCGAGAACACGAAAAATATGGAGCTGTACGAACGCACAGCGCTGGTGTTTCAAAGCACTTAGTTATACCTCTGTTTTGTCTAGTATGTACAGGGTCATGCACTTCTAGCTATAACACGGTCACTGCTTTCAAAGTACCACTGTGTCCGACGCAGGCGCATATCGATGCAAAGCGATGGAAAGAAAGAAGGACCCGCAGGTGGTGCTTCGCATTGCATGCCGCTTAGCTGCAATGTGCGGCCGGATTATAAGCAATGGCGCCTTGAAGGCACTGACCGTGTTACAGCTATAAATGGACGACCCTGTAAGTGCGTTTACGTGTGTGCATGTGTCCGCTCTTCTCCGCCTTCTTCGACCATTGCTGCGATTAATTAGGGGAGCAATGAACCTTGTTTTAAATCTAAACTTAGCAATTGTTTACTGTATTATTTTGTCCGCAGCCCAATCTAAATTAAGCTGTTTATGAGGGCCAAGTTTGGTAGAAGCATCACTTCGTAGCTACTGAGAAGAAGTCTAGCTGGCCCTGTAAGTGGTTTATGCAACAAATCAGACAAACAATTCCATGTTTTCTGTTCTCAAATTGCAACAATTAAACGACTAGAAGCTTTTCTTAGACACAAAAAGTAAATATACCTTTTCTAAGGCTCACATTTTAGTCTACTTGATTATTTATTCTTTTTAGTCTAAAAAACAAAGATATACCTTTTTTTAGAAAGGGTAAGTTGTAAAAAACTCTCAACTCTTCTGTCACACAACAGGGTCAACTGTCACTCGAGATACTTAAATCACGTAACTTTAATGCGAACTGGCTTGTTTCTGTGGAAGGTATATAAATCGCTGTGGTTCGTAAACTAGAAGTTACATTTATTGATGAAGTGTATATGGAATGTAGAACACAAGCACCGCTTGTTTAAGATTATCGATCCATTCAGATATTTCAGTCATCCACACCTTTACAAAAAAAAAAAAGAACAATCATGTTCCTAAACAAAATGTCAGGCATACGTTACCTCGTCATTGGTCAAGATAAGAGTTAAGTGAACAAGGGGAGTGATAAATATAAGCAATATGGCGTACACTGCCGAGCAAAGCAACAGCCTGCAGTCGAGGATAATAATTCCTGAAATGAAGTGATCTGCTTGACACTAATGCTCTAATAATTGTAAAAATGCTAGTCTCCTGTTTCATTTGTTGTAGTCAAATAGGATATCACATTCGCTACTCCCAAAATTCTAACATTCACTAGTGCGTACTCCGCTAGTGCGTACTCCGCTAGTGAGTGAACTATAGTGCGTAGGCTTCCCTGTTTTCAAAACTGTGTGAAATCTAAGTTACTTGTCAGAAACAGTATGATACGAACTGAAAATAAATTAATATTTTATTCCATATGGCTGAAACGTCTCCGAATGAAGGACAAATTTCCTGGCAGTCAGAACAGATATGCTTCGTTGCATGTATTGCGGATCCTATAACCAACGACTGAAGAGAGGTACCGGGCATCCTGTAAAGTATAACTTGTTTCAGTGTCCTTGTTGTTTCCTGGAAAATAAACAGAATAAAAACAGCGCTATTAACACGCTGAAAAAAATCATTCAAGCTTATACTAACGAGAAATATCCTCTGATTGACCATTAAAAATATATTTAACTTTGAACAACTCGTCCCAAGGTGATCAATTAGCATGATTAAAGATTTCCGGATATTATAGCCCCTTAGGAAAATAGCAATACGTTCACGAAACAACTTCTGCTTTAGCGTGTGTAAGCAGAATCTAAATTTCATTGTACAAATCTTACAAAACGTTCTACTTTGGAACATCGTCAGTATGGCACCACGTTAGCATGATGCGTAACTATATGCTTCAATTTTGCACCGCCAGGATGCAATATACAGAGCTGTAGCTGTTTTTATTAAGTGGTCCTGTGCATTGAACCCTAAATCTTGACATCAAATACCTTTTTTGAATATTTTTTCCAAATTTTATTGAGGACACATATTTCCTCTTATTTATTGCACCATACTACATGTTTTTTTATCTTCTGAATACTGTAGCTCGTGCGTGTATACAGCCAGTCCCCATAGTGGTCGTAACACAAACGCGGGTCTTTGTGAACAAGCTAATATTGTAACCCGCGCTAACCGTGTCAGTTCTGGGAGGGGAAGAAGACGAAGATCGTGCGGAGTGCTCGTGATTCTGGGCCGCCGCTGCTTTTGCCTGATTAAGCGCCTGCTCTCTGCCTCCTGTGCCTCAGTGCCCCAACCCCAACCTTTGACCCTGTCCTTCTGGACTGCCATTCGGGTTGCGATAGAACCCGTGACAATATGTATTGTGCGCCACCAATGCGACTTACACAACCAAATCCCTTTTCGTTCAGCCGATGAATCCACCTCCCTGTGTTCCGTGTTGGTTGAAGGCTCCGCCAGCGCCCCGGTTGAAGCCACCACTGAAGCCTCCTCCTCCAGATCCGTAGCGGTTGGAAGAAGCTTGGTCGAATCCCTGGTTAGTTCGGTAGCCGTCACGGTTCCTGAAGCCCTGGACGTTGTTGTAACGGTTGCCTCTGTCGAAGCCACCGCTGCCCTGGTTGAATCCAGACGCACCACGGTTGAAGCCATAGTTGCTGCCTCCGGACGCCTGACCGAATCCACCGCCGAAACCAATGCGGCCCTCGACATCGTCCTTCTTTTCTTCGGCGTAGGCAAAGGCAGCCATAGCCACAAGGGCGGCGAGGACGAGCTGAGCAGGTTTAAGGAAGAAGAAACAAAACGCGGTAAGCGATAAGAAGATGAAGCGCCATCCATTCTCTTCGAAGAACTTTTTTTCAACACTGTACTTCTGCTTAGGAGCGACCGAAGAGGAGTAGCTTGGTCTAGATCTGCGCCGTGATTGTAAGAACGCTCACGTTTAGACAATACGACTCCTCATGAGCATTGTTTATTACCTTGCAACTATGCAGTTATCGTACTACAAACATTTTGTATATTAATTGCGAAAAGCTTTTTGAACCTAATGATTTCTCATTTTGCACATGTATATATATTAAACAATAGAGGGCAATCTATTTTGAGATCTACCCTCGGCAGACTCCTAGTTTAGGACGAATGCACTGCAGGGAAAGACACAAACAAAGCGCACGTACAAATGAAGTTGCGCTTCTGTGTGTTTTCTCTCTTCCACTCTTTCCCAGCCGCGCAATTCCTCCCAGAGCATGTCGCACCAACTTGGCGAAACGTTCACGAGGCTTCTAGTTCTTATTACCAGTTTTTAAAAACATGCCCACTTGGTTTTGTTGCCAATGTGGCTCCTTGTTGTCAGTGCACGGAAAAATTGATAAGCATAATTTTGTACGAATCGACACCTGAGGCCACTTGTACCAACATGCGGATAAGTATGTTAGGATATCGCAGAGTTCCTGTACAACCCGAAGGTGTTGCATAATAATACTAGACTCGGCTGTAAAATAGCCTAGCAGAGGCTCCTCACAACTGCCAGCAATCCAGCTTCCTCCTGACTTCCCCCATAAAAAGCTGATACGCATACGGTGTTCCAAGATAATTCATGGCGCATACTGTGGCATCTTAGGGCATAAAAGGATATGTTAAGGTGGATGAAACGTAAGGTAAAATAAATGAAATAAAGTCTAGCTGATGTAATCTCATCTCGTGCGTCTTCTAAATTTGCGTCTGAGAATTAATTTTCCATTATGAGCCTCAAATCTAGCTTGTGCCACTCCTCAAACGTAGCCTCTGAATAAACGCGAATTATAATTGAAAAATGAAATAAAACGCCTCTCTTTTAGGACTGTACGTATCAGTGTTCAGCAGGCTGTTTCTTTGTTTTTTCCCGGTCGAATTATCGAACTCAAAATTTTGACTAACCTTCTTAAGGCTCCAGAATCTTCTCTAAGCAAATTTTACTTGAGCGATATACTGAGATTGGTGACTGAAAAACATTGCAGCATTTTCCATAGCACTTTCTTTGAGTATTTGCTAAAGAAGGCGATGATTCTCGCGGCAAAGTCTACGCATTGAACGCTTGTGAACCGGACATCAATACTTCAGATTATCATAGCTTGCCTTATATTTTCATGCAGTCAGCAGAGAAAATAACCAAGCGAAACTGTCTGAATGAAACTTACCAGTTTGCGTGCCATCATGTAGAGTGAATGTTTGTCTTGGAATGCTGCGACCAAGATTGACTCTCAAGTGGCTTCAGGGCCACCTTATATAGCGGCGAAAGCGTTGACCCGTTGCCTGGTGGTTTTCCTGCCTTACGCCGGCAGAGCTTTTTGTTTTCTGTTAATCAAACTTACGCAGGATCCGCCCTTGCCTCCACCTTTTACCGGTTGACTCGCCGCAGAGCTTCTTGTGGTGCGCGCCCCTCAGGATGGCTGGCAATCCCATTTCTTCGACCGGACGACACATACACCGGAACACAAGGCCGAGGGTGAGAGAAACGGGGCGCATCTTAGGGCGCTGGAAGCCCGCCAGTTGCGCGTGCCACAAAAACCGGTAGATGAGAAAAAACAACAGAAAACCTGCATGCCTTCCCCCTAACCGACCGACGAGGGAAGCGGTGAGAATCACAAAGTGAGAACTAAGTTTTGAGAAGTGTGCAGGAGAGAGGGAAAGAAAAATGCCAACAACTTCGACGCAGACGAAAGGAAAAGGAGAAAGTAGACACTTCCCTCCTCTTCCCTTCCCCTCAATTGCTCCGCGTGCTTCTTTATTGTTTTTTTCTCTCGTACTGGACTTTTCCTCTGGTCTCGCTAGATGTCATCATGCACGTGTCTCCCGCACAGTCATTAGGAAGTTTTAATTTTTAATTTTTCAGTTACTTCTCCACGCTGGAGACTTAAATACGCTTTGAAGGAAAAATCTGTCATCGGATATACTAAGAAAGTACCTAGAGGTTATAACCATTGCACGTGAGAGTGCCTGTAGGTTGGCTTACCTGCGAGAGTTAGGTCTAGGTTTTTCCGGGAAGTAAAAACGGCGATCGGTGTATATAAACGGGCAGCTTATCAAAACGGTAATTCCGGCATGAAAACATTGAAAACAAAGAAATAGTAAGCATGTTTAAGCAACAACGCAAAAGGACAGAGACGAGTGGTAGGAGGTACACAACGACGATCACCCATGTTTGCGCTGTTGCTTAATAATGAATGATCACCAACTAGCCCAAACCTCCGTTCTTCTACAGAGAATTAGTAACTCATTATGGCTAAAATTAGAGTGCAAATAAATAAAGCATACATTTATTTTAGTTTAGTTGATGCTTTCTGAGGAATCCATCGCTGGACGAATAACCGTATTGGAACAATCCGAAGACCAAGAGCTGGCAAAGCCATTTCTCAAACCACAAAATGCGCATGAGCAAAGATGGCCTTCTTGTGAAATCGTTAGGGATATTAAGCTGACCGTTAACAATGAATGAGCCCTGAAGTCAGCTATTTAGGTTGTGCTGAATTTAGTAGCACTGTGCGACTACTAACACTTGCTGCTGGCGATAATTTAGATATAGAAAAGCGTCAAGCCCTTTATACAGCAATTCTTTTTCTGCATATCGGTGTTGTGTTTTACTTATGCAGACGAACCGGGCCACTTTTGTAACAAAGTAACAACAGCTGTTTGTTTCATTCCTTTATTTTTAAAGCATGGGGACCTCTAATTTGCCCTCTCTTCTAAAATTAGTGGAAGGTTGTCTCAAAATCACGGTGAAGTTGACATTGAAATCAGCGCAGAAGCTCGCGCCGGAACTCCCTTCGACGCGAACGATCTCTAAAGCTACAACTTCCTTCCAGGTGGCATCCGGCAGATAGAAAAATACCTTCCTGTGCGCCAACTCTGGAACAAATCAAGCAGCTTCGTTTCCCGGCACCTCGCAGCACACAGCCGTTGCATCCGTTCTTTTCTGACATTGTATGTATGTATAGGAACAAAGTAGTACAAACAAGGCAACATCAGTGATAAGGGAGTCAGGGTGACAGGCCTGTAATGGATGTGTATGATTCGCTTGTTTGGCGAACAGTCTACAACGCCGGAGCCGTAGCGCACGATTGATTAAATATCTGTTATATTAAAGGGATGCCACACGCACACTCTGGGAAGAAGTGGGGAGAGAAAGTTATTATAATGAGGTTTGAGTAAATGCACCGTCTATTTTAGTTTCTATCTGGACCCGATCAGAAGGGTGAGTCAGCCGCCCTACACCACCCTGATCAGGTCACTTTGGCTACCATATGGGACGAATAGGACCTGTGCATCGGTCTCCGGGAGCAGCGCACATACGCATAAAAAATAAAAAATAATAATATTCTAGCAGAAGGAATATAAACGACTGCAACGTCGGACGCAATGCAAGAAGATTAATGAGTGAAAAAAAGTAAGTTCAGTTCAGTCGTTCAGTCGTGTCCGACTCTTCGTGACCTTATGGACCATGTCACGCCACGTTTTCCGGTCTCTCACTATCTTCCTAACATCACATAACTTCATCTGCAGTGCCTCGAGGATGCCATCTAACCATCGCGTTCGCTGCCTACCCCTTCTCCGGCGACCCTCAACCTTTCCCAACATCAAATCTTTCTCCAGCGACTCCTCTCTTCTCATCAGATGACCAATGTAGCTGAGCTTTAACTTCAGAATTTGACCCTCCAATGAGCAGTCAGGGTTTATGGTCGACAATATCGACTGATTTGATCTTCTGGCAGTCCAAGGAACTCTCAAGAGTCTTCGCCAGCACCACAATTCAAACACGTCAATTCTTCGGCGGTCAGCCTTCTTCACAGTCCAACTCTCGCATCCATACATCACAACTGGAAAGACCATAGCACGAGTTATACGGATCTTGGTTGGCAGACAAATGTCTCTGCTCTTTACTAGGCGGTCAAGGCTAACCACTGCTCTCTTTCCCAGAAGCAGGCGTCTCCTAATTTCATGGCTGCAGTCTCCTTCCGAGGTAATCTTGGAGCCCAAGAAGAGAAAATCTGTCACAGCTTCCACTTCTTGTCCCTTGATGCTCCAGGACTTGATAGGGCAAGACGCCATGATCTTTGTCTTTTTAATGTTCAGTTTAAGCCCAAACTTCTCACTCTCTTCTTGTACGCAGCATCAGAAGTCTCTTGAGTTCCACTTCACTTTCAGCCATTAAGGTGGTATCATCCGCATATCTAAGGTTGTTGATACGTTTTCCAGCAATCTTCACTCCAGCTGAAGACTCGTCCAGACCGGCCTTCCTCATGATGCACTCTGCATATAGGTTAAATAGGCAGGCGACAGTATGCAGCCTTGCCTCACTCCTTTCTCAATCGGAAACCAACCAGTAAGACCATGCCCAGTTCTAACTGTGGCCTCTTGCCCTTCATACAGGTTCCTGAGGAGACGGACGAGGTGAATTGGAACTCCCATCTCTTGGAGAGCTTACCACAATCTGCTGTGATCTGCGCAGTCAAACGCTTTCGCATAATCAATAAAGCAGAAGTAGATGGGTTTCTGGAACTCTCTTGCTTTTTCCATGATCCAGCGAAGGTTGGAAATTTGGTCTCTAGTTCCTGTGCCCTTGCGAAACCCAGCTTCGTCCGGAAGCTCCCGATCCACATACTGCTGCAGCCTACCTTGGAGGATTTTCAACATCACCTTGCTAGCATGCGAAATAAGCGCGATCGTGCGGTAGTTGGAACAATCTTTGGCACTGCCTTTCTTTGGAATGGGGATGTAAACTGACCTCCTCCAATACTGTGGCCACTGCAGGGTTGTCCAAATCTTCTGACATAATGTATGCAGAATGTTAACAGCGTCATGGTTGAGGTTTTGAAGCAACTCAGCTGGAATGCCATCAATTCCGCTAGCTTTGTTCTTAGTAAAGCTGGCTAAGGCCCATTCAACTTCACTGTTCAGGATGCCCGGCTCGGGATCAGTAATCACAACCGTCTTATGTTGGGTTTGCACATTCGGATCCTTCTTGTACAGCTCTTCTGTGTATTCCTGCCACCTCTTCTTTATCTCTGAGGCTTCAGTGAGGTCCTTGCCTCGTTTGTCCTTTATCACGCCCAGCTTGGCACAGAAGCTTCCTTTGATATCTTTGATTGTCTTATACAGAGCTATTGTGTTCCTTAATTGGCGGTTGTCCTCAACTGCTTGGCACTGTATGTTCAGGAAGGTATTCTTATCTCTCCTTGCTATTTTCTGAAAATCCGCATTGAGAACCTTGTATCTTTCTCTTTCCCCCATAACATTTGCCATTCTCCTTTCCTCAGCTATTTGCAAATCCTCTTCAGATAATCAGTTTGCTTTCTTGCATTTCTTTTGCTTTGGAACTACCTTAGTAGCAACTTCTTGTATTATATCACGAACATCAGTCCACATCTCTTCGGGCTCTTTGTCTTCTAGATCTAATTCTTCAAATCGATTCCTCACTTCCACAGCATATTCTAATGGAATTTGATCCAGTTCATACCTGAAAGGCCTTCTAGTTTTCTGTGTTTTCCTCAATCGAAGCCTAATTTTGGCAACAAGAAGCTGATGATCGGTGCCACAATCGGCCCCAGGCCTTGTGTTTACTGCTTGTATAGCGCTTCTCCATCTCTGCCGGCAAAGAATATAATCGATCTGATTCCTGTGCAGACCGTCCGGTGAAGTCCATGTGTACAGGCGCCTCTTGTGCTGTTGAAAATGAGTATTCGCTATGGTCAGGTTGTTTTCTTGACAAAACTCTACTAGCCTGTGCCCAGCTTCATTTGGCTTACCAAGACCGAACTTGCCTGTAATTCCGGATATTTCTTCACTCCCGACCTTAGCATTCCAGTCTCCTATGAGAAAAACGACCTCTGATGATGGGGTGCGGTCTAAAAGGCATTGTAGGTCCGCATAAAATCTCTCAACGTCAGCTTCTTCGGCAGTAGTGGTCGGTGAACAAAAAGCCGAAACGACAAAATTTGTATAGTGCAAAGATGAATCTGATAAAACTTTACTTGAAACAATTATTTGAAAACAGCCTTTATCAGCAGATGTTACTACGGCCGTTAACGCGTTCAACTCATAGGTGTTTCGTAGATAAATGTTCACATAGTTTCAGCCGGTGATATCCTACAGACCCAGTCTATGTAACCACCCGCCACAAGCATTAGACCAAAAAAATTAGGTGACTTTTGTTTTCAGGTTCTCTCATCTGGAGTTAATTTGTCGTATAGTAAAATTGTGGCACCTCTTGTTTGGAACAAGATGTCATTCTTTGGGGTCGTTCTTCCTCTCAGTCCATTTGAAATCATTGTATATCTAGAGTACATATCTCATACTTTACTTAAGGTGGCTTTTTAGTTGTGGCTTTAAACAACTGATTTTTTTCTTTTGTTTTACTTAGATGTTATATTCACGTGCTTTAATGCATAACTAGTTTTTCGTTTAAGGGTTATCTCTGTCTTATCAGTCAGATACTCCTGCTAACAAATTCGCTCTGATTTTTCAAGCGCTGAATTTCCTATTCGGCCCTAGCAGACCCTAGCTGCATAATTAAAGAGCCTCGGGACTCATAGAAACAACAGCTTAACTGTCCTCAGCATTCAGTTAGTTTAGTTTAGTTTTGTTTAGTTTCGTTTAGTCCAGTTTAGTTTAGTTTAGCTAAGGGGTTTAACATCCCAAAGCGACTGAGACTATGAGAGACGCCGTATATATAGTGGGTGGCTCCAGAAATTTTGACCACCTGGGGTTCTTTAACCTGCACTAACATCACACAGCACACGGGCGCCTTGTTTTTCGCCGCCATCGAAACGCGCCGCCGATGCCGGGATTCGATCCCGCACCCTTCGGCACAGTAGTCGAGTGCAGTAACCCCTGCACATCCGTGATGGGGTACCATCTAAATGCGAGTTGGTAGCTATCCCATTAGAGAGCAACTGCCCAACCTGTTGCCTCCGACATGCATAAAAATAGATTAGCTTTGCTACCGAGCATTATCGCAAAGAATTTGAGGCACTATAGGCAATTCTTACAAGCTTCAGGATTGCAAATAGTGGAACACATAAGCATGAATTCAAACGAAATCATCTGCGTGTTCTTTCCACTAGGGTGGTACTGTACCACAGAGTACCTAATTACAGTCATCATCATCAGCCTGACTATACCCACTGCAGGGCGAAGGCCTCTCCCATATTTCTCCACTTAACCCGGTTCTGTGCTAGCTGCATCCACTTGACCCCTGCGAACTTCTTAACCTCATCCGCCCACCTAACTTTCTGCCGCCCCCTGCTACGCTTTCGTTCCCTTGGAATCCAGTTTATTACCCTAAGCGACCATCGGTTATCCTCTCTTCGCACTACATGTCCTGCCCATGCCCATTTCTTCCTCTTAATTTCCACTAGAATGTCGGTGACCTGAGTCACGACAGGTCTATCTTTCATACGCTGCGAATTTCAAATGAGGGAAAGTACAGGTGTGACGACAGATGCAACGAAGCGTTTTCCTTGCTTGATACCATGACCTGGTTTTGTATGGTGTATCCTCAAGGAAATAATTTTAGAAAACAAGAAGAAGGACGTCTGTTTTTCAGATAAAACCGCTAACAGCACACTATGTCAGACAAACTCCCTTCATACCAGGGAACGAGGCAGGACAGAAATAGCGCAAAGGAATCACTTTCCACTTCCCAGCCTTCTCCGCATCTGCCCCGCCCCCCCCCCTCCTTTCATAGAAGCAAGCCCGGCACATCTTGATCAGTGTTTGTAGTTCGTGTGACTACTAACTCGTACAGCAGTGTCCTGGAATGAACTATGGGTTACTTCCGTGCTCAGAACGGAAACGAATAAACCACTACTTTACTCACTGTACCCCGGACAGCACATCATGCAATTTCCTACGTCCCTGGACACGTACGTTTGGCAGTTAACATATCTGGGCACTTATGGTTCACAGGGTTCTGCGGCTTAACGCAGCCACAGGACGCGGCCGAGTTTACAGGCGCTTGCAACGTGAGCTCTTCAGTTAAGATGGGAGGGTGGGGGAAATCGAACCTTCCAGGACCCCTGCAATCTCAGCCAAACTTTCTACCCCTATGGGCCCCGCCAGAACGTTCTCAGGGCTAGCTTCATGGTAGTTTGCGACGGCATGCTTAGGATATTTCTAAGAAGCGAGCATCAAAAAGCATCTACTCTGGCTAGGATCCCCAAGGAGAGCCGCGGAAGGGAACCGTTAACGCTTTTGCGTCATACCCTTAACAGCGGAGCTTATGTCTACCCCACTTTTTTTTTGCAGAATTTGTATTTTATTGGGTTACACGTAAGGCTGCATTATTTCTATGTAAGTGTAAAACATTACTAGGGCTCAACGCTACTGAACCAAATATTGAGCGAAAGTATTAGCTGCGGGTGACCGAGCGTTCTTCTTCTCTTTTTCTTCTTCCTCAGCCCACATATAAAGCCCCGCTTTAACAACCGATATGAACGTGCCTTAGTGGCCTATAGTGCTAACGTGAATGCCAGGGTCCTAGCAGGCTGAGTTTGACATAACCGTCCCATGGCAAACGAGAGACCCAAGTTGGCAGCTCCGGCCAGCTTGGGGTCGTCTACGGGGGTCGTCTAAAGGTCAAAGGTCAAACGCGGTTACCACCGGGACCACGCTGACGGCTTGAAAGTGTGAGTAGTATTGCTCTCCCAATAAAAAAGCTATTGAGCTTTAACTTCTAAGCCTAGATATAGAGAGCGAAAAGCTCTTTTAGATGATAGGATGCTGTTTGACGTCGCCGCCAAAGACTTCACGCACTCTGTCCAGCGCGCGCTTCGCTCAAGGCTAAACTGAAAGACTAACTATGCCATGAGGCATTGAAGCGATAGATTCAACGAATGCGTAGCGGATCAACTGTAATGCCCACTCCTGTCGCGTAGCATGACAGCGGCGGAGCCCTAAAGTTTTTGCAGGTGTGCGAAGAAGAAGCAAGCGCCATCGGCTATGCGCGCCGGACCTGCAACCACGCTATTCCGGCTCGAGGTAAAACTCTCTACAAACTGAGTTCTGACTCTAAATTTTAGTGTTCATGCACCCCCTACTCAGGATAACATCCCTAAAGAAATCTCCAGCGGACAATTCCTAACAAAACCAGTTCCGTGTCACCTATGCGCTGTTTTTCTTTAATCCTCGATTTTATTTATCGCCTTAGATATGCTAAAGCATGAAAAAGGCCAGAATTCTGAAAAGGGGGAAGGGGAGGTTTATCTGGAAGCATGGTGCTGGGTTGCGTAAGTACGGGAAAATGACGCCTAATGCTTTCCCACTTTTTTTTTTTTTTGTGACATCCGTCATTGTAAGCAATACGGCTAGTGTTTGTTTCCCCTATACGGAACTCAATACACAAGAATTCAATAAGACCATAAAGTCGTGCCAGCTGGCTGTTCCCCCAGAAAAACTATACATTTATTCTTCGTGCACACACGTGCATCGAAGCAGTATAAACAAACAACGCTGTTTGTCTTTCGCAGCGATGTGCGCTTTGTTGTTAAACATAAACAGAGGCATATTTGAATTTCTTTTGTTCGCTACGGGATGCTGCACGCGGCAATGATTTTGTCAGAACACATCCTCCGTGCTTTGAAGCCATCTTTGCTCCGCTGTGTGGAAACCAAAATGTCCCGGAGGCAGGCGAAGTCTTCCTCCGGGTTCTATTCGAGTCCACTGAATTCAAGATCCTTTTACTTCTTATCTGTGTCTTTGACAACCAGTCTTTTTTTTTTCTTCTAAGTAGCCTATATAACTGTATCCGGATACAAATTATAGGCAGTATGATGTTTATAAACAACCCCAGCACCCAAACACAGCGAATCGAGGAAACGATTGGTGTAAGCATGGATTCCGCCCTTTATTAAGCGGTCAGAAGCATCCGTGCTTCGTTTGAAAACCACTCCACAAAATGCCTATGAGCCTATTTTAGTTCTCCTTAATTTAACATCTTTTTAAGATTCTGGTCTGTTACTAAGTCAGACCGAGCTCAAGCTACAGCAAACGGTTTGAAGCGTGCACACAATGACTTCGCAAATTAGCCCACTTCCTTAGAGCTTCCTGTGCACTGGATTCTTGCTCTTACATATACGTTTGCTCAGGCACTTAGTTTTTTTTTTTTTTTTTTGTTCTTGTTGTTATTCTTTTTCACGCCTGCTTTGCTTACGTGCATTCAATGCGCACATTTACCCGTCTGCGTTGCTTTTGGCAACAAGATTTGCAAGTTAACTTTTGCAGATAATTAGTGACTCAAATACACTGGAACGACCGTGAGAGCAAAGCAATTGCAGTAGTAACAGTTTACTGGGGAATGAAATGGGGCACAAATGCAAATTAACGGATTAGAGACTGAGCTGCGTTTATATTTTACCATCGCCCAGTTCACGTCGCTCTAGCGTGCACTCAGAAATCAGAGTAAAGAAAACACGACGCAGTATAATCAACTTGAGCAAGCCACCCAAACAGAGATTTGTGGTTTTGTAGCACTCGTTTGCAGCGTTGAACACATGCTCGACGCACTGAACTCAGCAACTCTGTGCTAGACCACGGAGGGTAAATTAAGGGGTGCCACTGTGAGTACGCTGTATTGCCATCTGCAAACGCCATGACGAAACGACGGCTCTGGACTGCAAAACGAGGCAGCAGCGAATATAAGCAGCGCTTGCGCTTTTACATTTTAAAAGTGAAAGCTTTTGCTACTCCCCTCCGTAGCTTCTTCACCGTCTTCGGCTTAATGTGCATATGTTTGTCCTTGAACAGAGGAGAAGCCACGTGACAGCCATGACGTCACTCAGCCGCATGCTCGCCCCTGTCTAGTCACCGTGACAGCCATGACGGGACTCAACCACAGTTGCGCTAGATCAGTGGCTATCGCTCTGTCTAGATAGCCTCCACTGCCTCTTAATATTGAGGTAACAACGCGCTCGCCTCTGCTTGGTCTTGTGAGAACCATGACGTCACTCAACCGCAGTTATGCTTGTCTTTATATTCCCGGACAACTTCTTCTGGCCCTGCGGTCAACGCTACAGAGCCGAAACGCATAAGCTAACTTTGCAGCAGAATATAGTCCCTTCATTAATTCGCAGATCGCGCTCTGGAATATCATACCATTACGAAAATATTTACGTTATTATGACATCATGATTGTACAACACAAGCAAGTACAACGTTAACTTAGTGCATTTTCAAATCAGTACAGTGCGCCGATGATGATGATAATTATTTAATGACTAATCCTTTTGCAAAGAGACACCGTTCTACACCGTTCTACCGTTTTACACCGTTCTGGCGCCCCAGTCGTTAGAAGAAAAAAACAGACCACAACAAAGGGTACACAGCACATACCAGAAACTTCGCACAAAGAGGAGTTCCTAGTGCTTGCGCACTTCTGTCCACCCGTCTGAGATTCGCATTTTGGCTGCATGCACAGCGGCAGTTCTGTCGGAAACACTTGCGCCTCCGCCCAGAGGTTGGTCAGGCGTGTGAGTCGCGCCTGCGTGACCGTAGTTCCTTCTGGCAGCAGAGGCGGCAGACTTACGCACCACACAACGCGTTCGATCTTTTCGGCTTCAACCCAGCTTAGCCGGCACAGTGTGCACGAGATGTTGCGTCGTACCGCCTTCGGAGTGTGAGCGTTCCGAGAGCTCCTGCTCTAGCCTCAAAGAGCAGGGTACTGCCGACACCTTTGTCGTAGAGATGGTCCTGGTCGATGTTCTGCTTATGGCTCCGGTATAGAGTCGGCGTGGTCTCGTCTGTGCTTAAGTGTGCGTTAATTCTCAACTATCCGTTCGCGCACCTCGACAGCCCTTTTGCTAACCGTGTCTCTCTCGATAGGGTTCTTGAGAAACCCTATCTTCTTTTCAAGCTGGTAAATGCGCACCTTCCATCTCACCCTGAGGCAGGTCGCCTTAAGATATATACTTAAAGACACGGCGTGCCCATTGCTCGCGCTGCCATAAACAGAAGTAGATCACGATAGCAAAACTTGCTGGACGCTTGATGGGCTTCGAAACTGGACCATCCAAGGTCCCCTTGCAGGGCCTCATTGGGCCTCATGGCAGCCGAGTGCGATGCGCCTGCCCTCACGCTGGCGGTGTTCCAGCCAAGCGTGCTCAGCTGATCACAGGCAGACAACTGCATTGAAGAACGTCCGAGAACACGTATTTGCTTCCAAAGGTCCCGCACAATTTTAAATCTGTTCCAGCCCCACATGCATCACCGACGTAAGATGCGCGATTGGCTGTTTGACGCGCTGACCCTTCATGACGATAGCACATACTGCCTTTTAAGCAAAATGTTATGCCCAGGTACCTGGGCTCAATAAGGCCTTGCAGACTCTCTCCGTCAAGCACCAACGCCATATTATCGGCACCCTATTCAGTAAATCAGACAACGGTTGTCTTCGTGCTGAGCAGGCTAGATATGGTCCTGTGGCACATATCCAGCAAGTCCTGCAGTTCCGCCACTTACTCCATCATGAGGACGAGATCATCGGCAAAGGCCAGTTCCGGCAGCCAGCAATCGCTTCCGAGCCCTCTAATGGTATGCTGGCTTTGGAAGCCAAGACTTGACTCGATGGGCGAGCGTTCCACACAGGACAAATAGATGATAAACAGCAGAAGACACAGAGACCACCCCTGCCTCAGGCCTTTGGGAACAGCAAGGCCGGAGAAGCTGTTTCTCCGAAGTGGATGATGACTGTGTTTTGCCTGTACAAGCGTTCTACCGTCGACTGCAGTTCCCTCTGCATATCCAACCCTGCAAGACAGATAAATAGAGATGCATGGGGGACGCTTTAATAGAGGTTTTCTACATCACGGAAGGGGTCGTCTCCTCGCGCTGCGCAATCTCCATGCATTTCGCGAGAACAATGACGCCGAGCAGGGCGAAAACCATTCTGCAGCTCCATGAAAATACCCTTGCCGTCCGCCGATACACTCAGCCAGTTCTTCAGCACACAGGAGAAAAGGCGATGCCTCACGCTGGTCACCATTATTGGGCGGCGAACGCATTTGTTACCAGGGTGACCTCCACGTTTAAGGATGAGCGTAACCTTGCCCTATTGCCATTCGACAGGGATCTGTGTCCCCTGAATTATGGCCATGAAAAGTTCAGCCAGCTGTTTCGCTTCGACTCCTAGAACCTTCACCAATTGAACTGAGAGGCCGACCAGACCGGTGGCCGCTCGCTTAAGGATCTGCAATTGTGTAGTTTTTACTGGTTTTCAGTGTTGCACTGGAGCAGTGAGAATTCTTCTTTAGCTGAACAGGTTAAGCGAAGTGACCGTTGGAGAAACCCTGGCGATTTCTTTGATGAAACATGCCGCGTAACAGGCCGATATCAAAGGCATCATTACCAACACTGCTTCTATTTCTGCGAAGTTTTACACAGGGGGCTGGTATAGTGCAGAGCCTATAGACCGTTCTCGCGGCAAGGAGGAAAATGGCTTCGAACCGGAGCACGCACCACCGCTCCTCCTCACTGATATGTTGGGACGCGGTGATAGCAGCGGGGGTGCCAGGGCATTTAACGGAGAAAGCGCACGCGTTGCGCAGTCTTTTTCACACAGTGTCTAGAATAGCCGAAAATTGTCTAAGCTGGTTAGTAGATGCGAGCGATGTACTATCTTTACAGACTTTTTTTTTTATATTTCTATGCTTTTTACATGCCCCATCCTGGTTCTTTTTTTGTTCCTTTCTTTCCTTCCTTCCCTGATCGTTTTACTTTCGCCGGCATCAGTTCAGCTGCTAAGAGGTTTTACGGCTAGAAAAATTTCTTTCTTTTCTCTGTTATTCGAATTAACAAGAAAATAACAAAGAAAAAGAGATGATCAATAGAAGATCAAAGATTAACAGCGTTGGTATGCGCGTGTGTCGCTCATCGCTGTTCCAGTTGCAGCTCTTTCAACGGTTCTAAAAGTCGGACACGACTGAACGACTGAACTGAACTGAACATTACTAATTGCTCCTTCCGAAAAATAATGACATTACATTGCAATTAGCTCTGCTCTGTAATGCAATTACTTTTGAATTACTTTCTAGTTTTCATCCATGCGAAAACGCTCTAGTAAAAAAAATCCTCTCTAGTTCAACCTGGATGGAAGCGGAAGCCTCTTTTGCCAGCTACATTATTCCCCTATCACGCCCTATCAGTGTAGGGCGCTACATTATTGGGGACACTTAACCTCAGCCTTTAAGGGTATGACATGAGACCGTAAGCTGCCAGCCCACATATAAAGTCCCGCTTTGACCAAGATGTATGGACGAGCCTGCGTGTCCTATAGGAGTAACGCAAATGTGAAGGGTTCTGACAGGCTGATTCTGATATCACCCTCACATATAAAAGGAGCTACCCGAGTTGACAGCTGCTGCCCGCGTAGCATAAGGGTAATGTGAATTCAAATGACATGGACGGCTGATTCTAATGTCACCCTCCCACATGAAAGGAGAGGCCCGAGTTATCGCTTTCAGGCACCTGCCGACACTGACGCTGAAGGCTCAAGTTGGTGTCCATAGTGAAGCTTCCGCTTCAAAACAGCCTATTCTCTCCAGACGCGATGAACCCAATCTTTCGTCTTTCTGCCAAATTCCCATTCCAGAGAACTATTCCCCCTCTCTTCCCTGCAGCCCGCTTAATTACGACAATCAGGGCAAAAAAAAAGCTAAAAAATAGTCGAATGCTCGTCGCTTCAGCTGCGATCAACGCAGAAACGAGGGGTGAACCCAAGCCAGTTTCTTGCTGGCCCAGAGTTTCCTTTCACAGTTTGAAACCATCGAAGAAGCTAGGTTATTTGATGTTTCCGTGATCCCAGGAATCGACCTCGGCGCCTTATTACGCTCAATATAATGTTCACACCATGGACCTTTCCGCCTGTCTTCCTATCCCACCCCTCCCTCGTCCCGCGGCAACGAGTGTAATAAGGCACCACTTCGCGTGCTAGATTCGCACTCGGGCTGTCTTGCAGCATATATACCTTCAGTGGCTCCTTGGCTCCCTAAGTAAATCTTGCTTCTTTGGAAGTGGTTTGGTTTGGGAAAAATTTATTTCCCACAGTAGGGGTCCTGGAGGACACTCGGCTAGGCGCCAGGTGTAGAGGGCAGCTCCCACGTCGGCACAGAGAGCCCGAAACTCTCCGCATACAGATAGCATACTACTACTACAGACAGCATACTACAGATAGCATACTACAGATAGATACTACAGAAAGATACTACAGATAGCATAACTTCCCTAAATAAGTACTACACAGCTCTGCACAGATCTTAGACGCAGAATTATACTCAGTTCTGTCTTTTTTTGCCTATCTGCTAAGCTGGCGCAGGTTTCTCTCGTGTCTCTCCTGCTTTCGCGGCACTCTACCATGTTGCGTACTGAAAGAGCAGTGGTGGGCAGTGAAAGTAATTTTGGAAGGAAATAATTACTTTGCCGGCGAAGTTACTGCCTCAAAGTAATTAATGAAATTACTAAATTTACAGATCGCGAAAGTAATAAATTAAACTAATTTTATTACTGTAATTCAATTACTGCCATGCCTGACAAACGATTTGGTAATCATAAATAATGAAATGCCTTGTGTGTTTCCGCTCTTCTCGGCTACTCTTATGACGTTGTAGCCATCTTAGGAGGCTGTTGCAGAGAGTTGTTTGTGGGCAAGGCTTGTGCGAGTTGTATTATCGGTGACTTTCTAAGCGTCAAGGTATCCGAACAGTTGTCATGCTTCATTCTAACTTTTGTTTTCTATCTCTTTGAACCGATAGCGCCCCCTGACCCGAACACTTCCCTGCACTATCGCCACTGCCCACAAAAAGGTGCGGAGGCACCGTTCAGGGCAAATACGTTTCCTGTTTCTTTACGGCATTAGCTGTGTCTTAAATCGGCTCAGCGATGTTATTGACAGCGCTGACGCCTACACCGCAAGTAGCCACGTTGAGCTGTCAACAAGCAGTGACGTCACGTACGACGCCGCTATGACGCGCTATGGCAGCGTAACGAAAAAAAATAATAAGAAAAAAGAAAAAAGAAGAAAAAGCTGTTATCCCGAATCTCCAGTGAAAATATTTCCTTTTCTCCCTTCTAACTATTGTCCGAATCCGATGCACCTTACGCTCATGTGTTTATAGCCTAATAATGCCACCATCTGAACGTCAATTTTATCCTTCGACACCTGGTAATCTGAAGAAGTATATGTTGTACAAAAAAAAATGGCAATGAATTGAGATTTCAGCCGATTTATGTGGAATCAGTTGGTGTCCTTTCTCGCTACTTTTACGGCTGTTTGTGGCAAGAGTTATGGCATTACACCCACACGTGACATTCCGGCGCATCTTGGCCACTTAGTGGTTGTTTTATTGGTTCATTGTTTTTGTCTACAAACGTGCCTAGAGTCCAGGACTCATATATCGTTTTCCATTACGTCGCAGGTTCCGACAAAAAGAAGTCAAAGGTGCCTACATAAAAAAAAAAAGAAATACATTTTTTGTTGTGTTAGCCCCAGATAACACGTGACAAGAAATAGGAAAGCCTGAACCCGTTCCTCAAAGGTCGGAATGAGAGGCTTCCATATATGGTCTCCCGTTTCAAAGAATGATCGTCTTCGACTGGCATGATCATCACATATTTTTCATTTTTCTTCCTTTTGCACATTTGCTTGTGTGTGGTTTCAGTCCATGTTTTGTAGGGGCAGAGTAAGTGTTTCTAACCGTTTGTCGTTTGTTTTTGTTTCAACCAGAAAGAAAATCTGTTTATCTTGTGCTCCTCATTGCCTCTGGCGGTGTTCCAAGTGTGCTTGACACCGAGATAAATTGAACATAGATCGTAACCAATCGATTCAGAGTCGTTTCCGCACGTGTGAGCACCGAAAACAAATGTCAGAAGGGCGGAAATCGTAGCAGGCCTCTTTTTAGCTTATTGTACTGTACTCTCAGGAAGTAATAGATATCACCTCCAGAAACTCCAAAGGTGAGTGCGCTGTAATTCTAGTTTGATTGGTTGACATGGCTGTGACAAAAAGCATGATAATAGTTTAAATACGTAATGCATGTTTACACAAAGCTGAAGTCCTATCTTAGCGGCCCAAAATTCTTGCCTTACATTTGCGGTTAGGGGCTTGTTTTTAAACTGTCTTTAAAGCCATATGTTCTACCCGAACTTTTACTGCAAGCATTGTAAGTGTCTCGTTAAAGTATGTAAAAGCTGGCGAGAAAGACTGACTCATGATTGATTCTGAGCAGCGAAAGTCTGAAATCTGGAAGTCATGGGCGTATACCGCAGTTAGCGCTGAAAGGCTCAGCTCTTTTCAAAGAGTTCTGTTTATCAGATAGTTTTTGCTTCCCGAATATATTGGAAGAAAGCGCCTTAGCTTGGGGTGATCGTGATATTACTCCAGTGACACTTTCTACCTCCGTGCGACGAGCAAAGAAAAAAATAAAAAAGTGAAAGAAATGAATTCGTGAAGAGAGGGCGCTAAGCGAACTAGAATATTTAAATCAAAGAGGGGCGCATTACATATTAATCCTTATATGGTTCATGAAGAGTTAGTGAGAGATGACTAAAATGACGGTGCTATTTTCACCTTTGGGGCGAATATGTTATCTTGGTAGGCCAACAAAACTACTCCAACAGGATCTCTTGAGTGTCTTTCCCATCGGCAATGGACTGCTAGAATTCTGAAAAAGGACGAAGAATTAAGTGGGTGAGTGAGTGAGTGAGTGAGTGAGTGAGTGAGTGTGAGAGAGAGAGAGAGTGAGTGAGTGAGTGAGTGAGTGAGTGAGTGAGTGAGTGAGTGAGTGAGTGAGTGAGTGAGTGAGTGAGTGAGTGAGTGAGTGAGTGAGTGAGTGAGTGAGTGAGTGAGTGAGTGAGTGAGTGAGTGAGTGAGTGAGTGAGTGAGTGAGTGAGTGAGTGATAACTTAATTTAGTGTCCTGCAGGATTTAACTCGAGGTCTCTCACTTGGGAACGTCGAAATCGTGTCTCTTCGCTGCCTCGAGGGCCTGCTGTATGGCCCAAAGTTGGTCGTTGAGGCTTATATACCGAACCGAACATTATACCGAACCTATAATGAAAACTTCAAAACTGCATGTATTACCGGCATGCATTTGGGGTATCTTAACTTGACGACTACACGAGCATCATCGAAGATAGTGTTATCGACGCTAACACGCAGCACTGCATGCATTCTGCCATTTCCTTTTCAATAAATATGTATCGCCAACAAGAAACAGTGCATGGTTGCATCTGCGTATCCGAAATTTTAGACAATATTCATTTTAAATAGCCGTCGTTGTCGCGTCGGCACTCGCTGTAGATAACAATGTAATATTTCAATTGTTTTCGTTTGCTCTAGCATACTCTCTCTTCTCTTACTGCCCCCAGGAACCAACGTTTAGAGGATGAAGCGACTCCTTTCCTGCAATGCATTTCATTCCTGGAGAAGCTCTCAAGCAAGCCACTGGTTAAAATTTGCCTTTTTTTATAAATAATTCTTTGAAAGTAGAAGCCAACGTTTTAGGAAAAGTTCATTTTAAAATGACGACAAATGTACCACATTGTTAAGCTTCCAGATGACATTTGTATTCGGAAGCATGAACGCTTATGTATAAAAGCCCGATTAGTCCCTGCTGTGGACTTTTCCTTCTTGGCAAGAAGCCGGCCCCATTTCTTTGCGGCCCCTTTCCTCTCTATCCTCTCACCGAACTGCAAGGGCGTAACCGAACAGGACAAAACTTGCGGGGAAAGAAAGTTCCCTCCCTCCTTATTCTTTTACCGAACGGCGAGGGCGTCTCTGGACCGCAAAGAAATAGGGCAGGCATCCTGCCAAGTAGGGAATGTCGGCACCAGTGACTGGTCGGGCCGCAAGACCAGAAATCAGGAGCGGGGAGCCTGTCATGTCTATTATTCGCCTTTTTATATGGTGATGCTTGTAATGGCGGCCATATCATTTACCACCCCCTTCCCTTCTTCAAGAGAAATAAAGTTGTGAATTAAAAAGCTGCCAACAATGGTTACAGTGCTACTTGACACTCATTTGCTGGATTTTCACCGCGTCGCTCGCTAGAAATAGCAAGTTAGTTCATTTGTTTTTTGAAAGTCGTTAAATATTTTTAGTTATCTGTAAATGCAGAATAATTCTGATTTTGGTCGTTTTCATTTTGAAGCACTTAAAGCACGCACTACATCACCACTGGCGGTCCTCTCTTGAAAAACGCAAAAAGAAGGCGGCTGCGCAGCATTTAACTCGTAGCGCGAATTCTTATTCTGGTATCTAGGAATGAAATGATCTGAAGAAATTGCATTAATAGCTCTTCGTAAAGAACTTCCTGCCGATTCACACAGGTAAGGTAAATGTTATTTAATTCACTAAAACATTTTGCCCCTCTTTAAATTACCATCTAAATCGAAAGCGGTTTTCACGTTGTTCACATCGCGTCGCATGATGCTCATCTTCGGAATCTGTAGAAGAACCAAACTCAACCAAGATTTGTCGGCTCGCAGCCCTTCAGCGCATGTCGAGGTGTTCAACAGAGCCAGCCAAAGGACGGAGAAACAGGCTACAGGCCTACGAAACACCCTCTCTCTCCCCCGGCAGCAGCTGGCCTGACGCTGCTCCCTATCTTTGACCGCAACTCACATGTCCTATTTTCCTCCCACTAAATGTAGTTTCCTCCTAGCCGTTATTTCACTCTCGTCACTCACTCGACAACACCTTCAACTCCGAGGCTTCATTCGGATATAACGACTTTGGCTAGTGACGTATTTAGTGTCAGCTAAATAAAAACAACAATATTGCGGCCTACGCACTTCTCCTGTTATGGGAAGTCAGTAACTCTATGTTCACATCTTAAGTTTGAAGCGCTCTTGCATCCAAACCTGCGGAGTTATTCCACTGCGCCTGTCGCTTACCTCGGACGGCATTCTATAGAATTGCCCAGGGTGTGTTTGTAATAACTGCTCACACCATAAGAAAAAAAAAACTAAAATATAATTAAAATTGAAGAATATTAGGGCACTTAAGCTAATAGACCTTCCACATATACAATGTTAAAGGTCTTCAATATATTAGCAATCGCGCTTCCCTACACACTACAATTACTACATTGCCAGCGCATACGTCGACGCATGAATTGTAGCCACTTGTGAATTCGGTTGAGGTATTCTCATAAGCCAAAACTGTTTCCTTGTCTTTGTAGTGATACACACAGCTTTAATGTTGCTAGATCTGCTAACCGGGTTAAGTTTTGGCTCCTTCATGGCTCTTTCTTTAATGGCCTTGAAGGGAACGTGTATAATATGAGCAGAAATATATAATCAGATTATTGTTTTTCCACAGAATTTTATTCCACATGCAACTTCTGTCTGAGGAGAGTTAGACACACAATACCAATATGTGTGGCAGACACGCCAACCTTCTCTCCTCTCGGTGGATGAGGCGTAGTAGGGTTTTTGGTGCCAGAACACTTCCTGAAATTTTCTTTGTGCTTCCTCCCCCCCTTCCTTCCTCCTTGTGGCTTTTTCTATGATTCATGTTTTTCGACAAAGGTTGTATAACAGTCCCTAAAACATATTTCGGGCTACACTACCACTCCGCGGTTATACATCAATGTTTTGCAAATTTCAAAAAGCATTTTGAAAAAATATTTGATGGTTAATATCGGATAGTGGTATGTTTTGCAAATTTAAAAAAGCATTTTGAAAAAAATATTTGAAGGTTAATATCGAATAGTGGCCATAGAATAGCTGTGTGAATATTATTCCTACTGACCCCCTACTGCATCCTGCTTCACTGCACTCCGTAGAAATTTAAAACTAGATATGTTGCATCGAAAATCCGATCATACTGAAGCACAGACATTTACAGCACAAGCCATTCTTATGAGCAAATGAGATCCGCTTTCTTCAGTTGAACAAAACCTTGATCATGAAGACTGGCGGCCACAGCTCCTGGAGAACATATATTTGAAATGTAATAGGTACATCGACGTAAAAGAAGGCCAGCAGCTTTAGCAAGAAGGCGACCACAAATTAAACCCAGCGCTCTCGGGTGCGGCGTGGTTGGGAGCCGGAGCAGTGGTAGCCGTGCCTCCGAAGCGTTAAGTTCAGCGGGTCTCTTAATGAGTTGCACGCTCCAGGCTGTCCGAGGGAGAGCTCTTCTCTCTCGCTTCGCGACAGTAGCAACAACAGTGCGGAGCTCTTGTTACCGCTTTTCTTCGCTGTAAATCTGAGCGAGTACTGCTTCATGTATTAAAAGCGGAGCTTCGCCCAATCTCTCTTAATGAGCATGGCATTTTTTCGTGTTGACGTTGTGGCCTTCTTCATCCCTCCTGCGCATCTGTCACTCACGCTTTGAATACACTTAGTTGTTAGTGAACGGCTCATGTTGTGTCTACTTCCGTGTCCCGTCTCCTGTGCTATTTTCTTCTACCATGTTCCCCCAACCAGTCTGTGCCTGGCCGTGTGAGCTGCCACTTGCCACCTGCCATGCAGAGTATAATAGAGAGAGGTATGCTAGCCGGTGACAAGTATTAGAGTACATCTTGAACCGCGCAAAATAGCAAGGGACGAGGAAGAAACCATCAGGACAAAGCGTTGGTCTCTGTTGGTTTCTTACTCGTCCTTGTCGGTTTCAAGATGCATTCTAATACCTTCCAAAGCCATGCCCTTAATTTTTCACTCATAACTCCGACGCCGGAAATGCCGACGCCTGATTTTGTTAGAAGGGCGCCTTTAACGACATTTCGTTAAAGAAACACAGGTTGCCAAGATTCACTGTCCCGTATCCTGTGCGCGAGGAAAAAAAAATAAAACAAGCAAGCCCGCTTATGATTGACAGCAAGGCACGAAGTCCAGCATACACGCGCTTTTTTATAAATTCCTTTTCGAAGTTTCTTTCCAGCTCCCATTCAAACACTTTTCGTAAGCAACTTTTTCTCTTCTTTGCAGCTTCACAACAGCATTTACTTGGTTTATTGTTCCATACACACCTACCTTTTAACGTGACAGCGTTAAAGTTCCCCATTCTCTATAAACTCCGGTGTCAGTCTTGTTGGCTTCGGCTTTGTCAGCCAGCCAAGATTCGCGGCCATGTATCTGGCAAGTGGTAGTGACCCAGTGGCATGGCCGTCCACTAATGCTAGTCCTCGGCTTGCTTGACAACACGAAAGTAAATACCATGGTCACGTTAGCAGGTGCCGCCGACTCGGGTTTCACCTTTGAGATGGCAAGGTGTCTTCGGAATATAGCCTTCCAGCACCGTTGGACCCCAAGTTAAGCAAGTACGCTGCTCGTAAGCCCTGCGGGCAATGGCGGCCTAGCTGTCAAATAGCCTGGTAGCTTACAGCTGCATGGTAACGATTATATATGGGATAATGAAAGCAGAGATAGAAATATTAGTGAACAAGCGAATAGCAAAGTCCACATGCGTTAAAGAGAATCTGCCGTGGGGGCAGCCATGGCGGGAGGCTTCAATAGTGTTCAGTCAGACCTTTTAATGTGGGGCTTAACTCAACCTCCATTTTTGCCTTATGTTTGCTAGTTCTTTTTGGAATCGATTGCCCAAGAGGCATCAATAGAAGTAGAAGCTTTGAATACTGTGGCAGAGTAAAGCGCCACTAACGTCGTTGTGCACGCGCATCGCATCTTGTTTACTGCTTCGAGCAAAATTAGTCAATTCGTTTTTATGAAAGGAAAGATGCAGTGTTTGTCTCACTTCTCGATCGACACCTGACCCGCGCCACAGTGACGAAAACAAACACTGCACTAGCAACAGAATCTTTTCTCATATAATCACCTTAAAGTCGACCTTTACGATAGATTTGTTTTTCCGACAATCCTTTGATATTTTAGCTCAAGCTACAACACTTCCTTTACCTGAAGGCATCTCCACATGGCGCCAAAAAAAGAGCACAAATAAAAATGCAATGACAAGTATACTCATATGCCCGCTCACAACATTTACGCATAAAATAACTACATAGAGCAGAAGCCGAACCCGTCAAAGATTTATTTATGCTCTTTTTTCGGTAATGTTGAACTCAGTCGAAACCATTATTAAGGAAAAGGATTCAAATCACAGTGTAACACACAGCCATTTTACACACATTTTTTACAGAGCGATTTCTATCAGCCCTGTGCGTCCTGAAAAGCGATGTCCACAAATGCCACTGGCTTATTTTTTGAGCGCTGGTGCGAACGAATATTGAGTCATCGCTTAGTACTTACAGCGGTTCATGGATCACTGCCTTGTCGTGGCGGAGGGGCTTGCGAAACTCGATGAAGTCGTGAGCTCTGCTGTGTAGGGCCACCCAAGATAGACAGGTCACGGCAGAGAGTTCTGACAAAATGTGATTCACTGGAGAAGGTAATGGCCACCCACTGTAGTATTTCCTGCCAAGAAAACCCTATGGCCAGTCACAATACCATTATCGATATGGCACCGGAAGATGAGCACCCCAGGTTGGAAGGCGTCCCACATGTTACTGGGGATGAACAAAGGGCGATTCCTAGTAGCTCCAGGACGAATGAAGCGGCTGGGCTAAAGCCAAAAGGACGCTCAGTTGTGGATGTGTCGGGAAGCGACCGGAAAGTCCGATGTTGCAAGGAGATATATCACATAGCAACATGGAATGTAAGATCTATGACGCAAGGTAAACTGGATATCGTCAAGCGAGAAATGGACAGATTGAACATTGATATCTTGGGTATCAGCGAGCTCAAGAGGACCGGAATGGGAGAATTTAACTCCGGAGACCATTATGTCTTTTATTGTGGGCACGAATCCAAGAGAAGGAATGGGGTCGCTCTCATAGTAAACAGAAGAATGGGCAAAGCAGTGCTAGGGTACAACCCCAAAAACGACCGAATGATTTCACTTCGGATCCAAGGTCACCCTTTCAACATAACAGTTATCCAAGTCTATGCACCGACCACTGCTGCTGAAGAAGCTGACGTTGAGAGATTTTATGCGGACCTACAATGCCTTTTAGACCGCACCCCATCATCAGACGTCGTTTTTCTCATAGGAGACTGGAATGCTAAGGTCGGGAGTGAAGAAATATCCGGAATTACAGGCAAGTTCGGTCTTGGTGAGCCAAATGAAGTTGGGCAGAGGCTAGTAGAGTTCTGTCAAGAAAACAACCTGACCATAGCGAATACTCATTTTCAACAGCACAAGAGGCGCCTGTACACATGGATTTCACCGGACGGTCTGTACAGGAATCAGATCGATTATATTATTTGCCGGCAGAGATGGCGAAGCGCTATACAAGCAGTAAAAACAAGGCCTGGGGCCGATTGTGGCACCGATCATCAGCTTCTTGTTGCCAAAATTAAGCTTCGATTGAGGATAACGCAGAAAACTAGAAGGCCTTTCAGGTATGATCTGGATCAGATTCCATTAGAATATGCTGTGGAAGTGAGGAATCGATTTCAAGAATTAGATCTAGAAGACAAAGAGCCCGAAGAGATGTGGACTCATGTTCGTGATATAATACAAGAAGTTGCTACTAAGGTAGTTCCAAAGCAAAAGAAATGCAAAAAAGCAAACTGGTTATCTGAAGAGGCTTTGCAAATAGCTGAGGAAAGGAGGATGGCAAAAGGTATGGGGGAAAGAGAAAGATACAAGGTTCTCAATGCGGATTTTCAGAAAATAGCAAGGAGAGATAAGAATGCCTTCCTGAACATACAGTGTCAAGCAGTTGAGGATAACAGCCAATTAAGGAATTAAGGAACACAAGAGCTCTGTATAAGACAATCAAAGATATCAAATGAAGCTTCTGTGCTAAGCTGGGCGTGATAAAGGACAAACGAGGCAAGGACCTCACTGAAGCCTCAGAGATAAAGAAGAGGTGGCAGGAATACACAGAAGAACTGTACAAGAAGGACCCGGATGTGCAAACCCAACATAGGACGGTTGTGATTACTGATCTCGAGCCGGGCATCCTGAAGAGTGAAGTTGAATGGGCCTTAGCCAGCCTTGCTAAGAACAAAGCTAGCGGAATTGATGGTATTCCAGCCGAGTTGCTTCAAAACCTCAACCACGACGCTGTTAACACACTGCATACATTATGTCAAAAGATTTGGACAACCCTGCAGTGGCCACAGGATTGGAGGAGGTCAGTTTACATCCCCATTCCAAAGAAAGGCAGTGCCAAAGATTGTTCCAACTACCGCACTATCGAGCTTATTTCGCATGCTAGCAAGGTGATGTTAAAAATCCTGCAAGGTAGGCTGCAGCAGTATGTGGATCGGGAGCTTCCGGACGTGCAAGCTGGGTTTCGCAAGGGCAGAGGAACTAGAGACCAAATTGCCAACCTTCGCTGGATCATGGAAAAAGCAAGAGAGTTCCAGAAACCCATTTACTTCTGCTTTATTGATTATGCGAAAGCGTTTGACTGCGTAGATCACAGCAGATTGTGGCAAGCTCTCTAAGAGATGGGAGTTCCAATTCACCTCATCTGTCTCCTCAGGAACCTTTATGAAGGGCAAGAGGCCACAGTCAGAACTGGGCATGGTCTTACTGATTGGTTTCCGATTGAGAAAGGGGTGAGGCAAGGCTGCATACTGTCGCCCTGCCTATTTAACCTATATGCAGAGTGCATCATGAGGAAGGCCGGTCTGGACGAGTCTTCAGCTGGAGTGAAGATTGCTGAAAAACGTATCAACAACCTTAGATATGCGGATGATACCACTTTAATGGCAGAAAGTGAAGTGGAACTCAAGAGACTTCTGATGCGCGTACAAGAAGAGAGTGAGAAGTTTGGGCTTAAACTGAACATTAAAAAGACGAAGATCATGGCGTCTTGCCCTATCAAGTCCTGGAGCATCAATGGACAAGAAGTGGAAGCTGTGACAGATTTTCTGTTCTTGGGCGCCAAGGTTACCTCGGAAGGAGACTGCAGCCATGAAATTAGGAGACGCCTGCTTCTGGGAAAGAGAGCAATGGTTAGCCTTGACCGTCTAGTAAAGAGCAGAGACATTAGTCTGCCAACCAAGATCCGTATAACTCGTGCTATGGTCTTTCCAGTTGTGATGTATGGATGCGAGAGTTGGACTGTGAAAAAGGCTGACCGCCGAAGAATTGACGCTTTTGAATTGTGGTGCTGGCGAAGACTCTTAAGAGTTCCTGGACTGCCAGAAGATCAAATCAGTCGATATTGTCGACCATAAACCCTGACTGCTCATTGGAGGGTCAAATTCTAAAGTTAAAGCTCAGCTACTTTGGTCATCTGATGAGAAGAGAGGAGTCGCTGGAGAAAGATTTGATGTTGGGAAAGGTTGAGGGTCGCCGGAGAAGGGGTGGGCAGCGAACGCGATGGTTAGATGGCATTCTCGAGGCATTGCAGATGAAGCTATGTGATGTTAAAAAGATAGTGAGAGACCGGAAAGCGTGGCGTGACATGGTCCATAGGGTCACGAAGAGTCGGACACGACTGAACGCCTGAACTGAACTGAACTGAACTTACAGCGGTTGCTGTGGGCATGCATTGCGATACGACTAATAATTCATGAAAGTTGAACAAAGCTTAGAATTTCAAATATATGGTGTGGGTTACTGTTTCCTTTTGATTAATATATATGGGGATCTTTATGCGTTTGGCTTGAACTGTCGGTTTGGTGTTTTGTAAATAACTTGCCTGCGATTTCTGCTTCCTTTAACTGCGCCTTTTTGAACAGTTATTTTTTTAATTTAGCTTGAAAGTTAAAGCCCTTTGTCAGCGGGAATATAAAACCAAAATAAATAATCATAGCCGATATGCATAAATAATCAAATGCCAAGTAGGTGCGTAGCCTACAATATTTTACCAGCATTTCCACACAGGAGTTCCCTGCTGCCATCTGAATATGGAGCGGAAGCTTTGGCTATGGGCGACCGAGCGTTGCATCAAACACAACCAGCGTTCCGTTGAACGCATTTAAATACACCGGCGTTCTAGTTCGTAGAAACATTAATTGTAAAATATCACGTCCCCGGCATGGCACTTGGGTGCTACCTCACTGTGAGGAGACACCCTTACAATACAAAAGAAATCCATAGGATCGCAATCCTTTTTATGGCCCGTACTTGAGATGATCCGGCGCTGGTCTTGGGTGGAAGTGCTCGTCATAAGAATCTCCCAGTAAGACTCTGTGACGTTCGGCGATGTGGGTTGAAGGAAGGTGGGGCATGTAAGAACGATGCGTGCGAGGTATCCTGGTTTGCTGAAAAGTCTGCATGAAGGGTATAATTGGTCTGGGTATTGGGTAGTGAGCGTCGCCAGTGTGGGGCCTGTGCTATGGTGAGGGATGGGGCTGAAGTGTTTATTCCCTTCGTTTGTCGCGGCAGGCGCTCTCTAGCCTGCAGAGAGACTCGATTGCTGCATCTCGTAATTTAAGACCTCGGGCTAGTGAAATTAACTCCTCGTTGACAGGGATGCCGACATGCGCATCCACCAAGATGAGGCTTGTGGGGCGCCGGGGCTGCCAGAAGCATAGTAAACGAGCTGCGGTTCGGGAGATGTAGCCATGCAACATGAGTTGACAATGGCATATTTCGAGTTGGAGATTATGTTTGCGTGGCACATGTAGAGAGGCGAGCAAGCCCGATGGCTGCCTCTTCGTGCCTTTGTGGTGGAATTCGTTATAAGATCTGCACCTAGGATAGCCTTGGTGTCTTAGGTTTTGCATTAGAAAATATGATGTTCGCGCTGTGGGAAGACGTCCTGCGCAGAGACCAGGACGAAATGCAAACATGAAGGTGGTCATGAGATCGCTGCCTTGTAGGTACTGACAAAGCCTGGTCTAGAGCATATGCTCCATGAGTTTTCCGACCTAAGAGGTGATTTAGAACCCCATTTCATGTCCTGCGCATGCTATACCCGCGGACGCTTTCCCGCTCCACTCTCTGCGCTGCGGAGCGCGCATGCACAGAGTGGAAACTACCCTTCTCGTATCCGCGCCGGCGCGCGCATCTGCTTGGATGCTGCTATCCTCCTCTTCCTCTCTGTGGCGACCATCACGTACTTGATGAATCACTAACTCACGTGACACAACTGGCGATAGCTAGAAGGAGAGAGAGAGAAAGAGCTCTTGGGCTGGTGAAATAAAATATGTTGAAGCGAAAGCTTCACTACGCCAGCAAGCTGGAACCTTCAGCGTCAGTGTCAGTGGGTGCCTAAAAGAGCGCCAATTAGGGCCTCTCCTTTCATGTGGGAAGGTGGCATTAAAATGAACCTGCCATGACATTCTAATTCACGTTACCCCTACGCCACGGGCAGTAGCTGCCAACTCGGGCCGGTCCTCACATGTGGGATGGTGATATCAGAATCAGCCTGCCAGAATACTCTGCATTCTCGTTACCCCTAGGAGAAGCAGGCCCGTCCATAAAGCTTGATTAAAACCGGACCGTATGGATTAAAGCGGATTAAAGCGGGACCATATAGGTATGTGGGCTGGTAGCTTGGGCTCTAGCGTCATAAGCTTAAAGAATGAGCTTATGACTTATAATGTAGCACCCTGCAGTGATAGGGCGAGATAGGGGAATAATGTATCAGGCCAATAAAGCTTCTGCTTCCGTCCAGGTTTAACGAGAGCGAAATCACAGCTAAATTTAGTAGAGGCAGGCTTAGCGTAATAGGTCCTACGCGTCACCAAAGGATGTCAAATATTTGTTTGGCCACATAACCCTGTCTATGGCCACCTTCCGGCTGCGCATTACTTCACTCTTGCCATACCCCAAAAGCCATCAGGCCACCCATCGCCTTCTCTCTCCCCTCTCCGATGTCCTGTCTCTCCCGCTGCCATAAAAGTAGAGAGGAGAATTTGGTCATTTCCACTGTGCCACCTGCTACGGTTGTCAGGCGCCGCCATTCATCGTGTGCGAACTACTTACTACCTGCCCAGAGTGGCAGGTGGCAATTAAACACACTCGTTCAGTTTTAACTTCTTACTTAAGCGTGACGCTCTGGATCATTTGTAGAATGCGAAAGCATATTGCTAAACAAACACTGCAATATCTTTGGGCTTTAAAAAATGCTTGCACTTGCCACTATCTCTGGAAACGCGATGGGGGGACAACAATATAAACCTCAAATGGCGTGAGAAGCGAATGGTCGACACAGACAGCAGTGGAGTACCTTGAGAAGCGAGCACCTAAAACGACATAAAATTCACAAACTCAATGGTATAAAATTTGAGAAGAAGCAGTTCAATAAAAAGCGTCAATTGATTATTGTTACGTCATGCATAATCCTCTAGCAGTTTCCAAATACTTCAGCTACAACACTTTCACGACAGATTCGGTTACCACTTTCATTTAAATACATGAAGAAAAAAACACTCGAGCACAGCAATACAAAAGTACTCCGCGTCTAGCAAATGCGCCCAGCATTGATATTCGCACACAGAAAGCATAGCGCAGTAAATAAACGACAAAGAACGAGGAGAACGAACAAGTTCTTGTCCTCCCCGTCCTTTGTCGTTTGCTGTGGCGATGAACCAACACGCCCAAGCATTTTCCCTCCTGAAGTTCATAATTTCCAATATGCTGTAATCGTTCCGCACTACAGCTTTGTGAACACACGCTTTGCTGCAGCATATAATTACGGATCTAAGAGAGAAGCAGGAACAATCCGCTAAAAAGGACATAGTAACAAACCTACAACCACTGAAATCAGAAATTCAGATTTATGCCCGGACGTTGCAGTCATGCCTTTTTCCGCTCATAAGTCCAGATGCATCAGCAAACAATCTAAATTCATTATTACGTTAAAATATCTTCTCTTGCTTAACTGTACATATTTCAGCAGCATTATTGCCAAGCGTGCGTGCGCACAATATATTAAAAGCCCTTAACTGAGAGGTTCACAAAGAATGAAAAGAACGCGCAATTCTCTGGTCATCTTTAGCCTTAATGAAGGCAGAAAATAAGTTTAAGTGTACAGACAGATGAGGGGCATGATCTGCTGAGCGCTGACTAAAGGAGCGTGCTGTGATGCTGCTGGTCATTTGCTTAGTTGGGAGCACGAATCCGTGAACTGAGTTCACTTGCCTCTATTGCTTTCATAACCATCTTTCCCGTGCTGCCGGCCACCCTTTCAGGAAAAAGCATAAACGAAAGCACAAAATTATTGCAGAGGAAGTATAGCATCACAAAGATCATCCCTTCTTGAAGGCTTCATAGCTCGTCGCGTGCCTGAATTCCAATTATTCTGAAGAAACGACAGGGCACAGAGAGGTAATGGCCCAGAAGTTTGTACCAAGGCACGTGCGTCGACTTATCAAGGCAGTGCGCGCGCCTTATTTTTTGTTATGTATATGAGCAGCTAAGAACCCATAGTTTACTGGTCTATGTCTTAGCAAGGTTTAATGCCATCGTCCAGCGCACGCACGAGAATCCGATGAGCAATCATTGGAATTAAAGAGATTACCACTGCTGGGGAACGAGCAGCCAAGTGCACTTTTACGTGAACAGTGCACGTCCCATTATTATAGTCGCCGAAAGCTGCTGCATAAGGCAGCTCTGCAGACAGACGCCCAGCGGCACAGGTGGGAGCAGAGGGGACACAAAAGCCCCCTCCAAGGGAACGCAATCGTTCCTCAGGCGGAGCCTTGAGGGCTGGCTCAAAGACATTGAAAAGGTCACAATTACTTGAACCGAGCGCTTTAATGAAGCGATTATATTATGTGGGGATTATCGAAACACTTTGATTATTCAAATGCTAATTATAGATTGCCGATAAATAAAGGAAGCTAGTCGCAAGTCATAATTAAGTGCGTGGAGAGGCGCAGATGTAGTGGAGAAGACGGAAAGAAACGTCTCCCTGAACTTCAGACAGGGTTGTTCTATTTAGGTTTAGGTTTCATAGACGTCTCCAATTAACTTCGCGAACAACGAAACGCAATACACATGTATCCGACAGCAACTGCTGGTCACACATAGTTGCAGCTTCTTTCCGAATCCGGATGCGATCACCATTGTTAGACGTTTCCTAGCAGCTCCTGATTCGCTGGTGCACGAAACCTATAAATAACCGGTCAAAGAAAATGAACAACCCTTCTCAATAAAATGAAGGCTCTTATTACAGTTTAACACACACACAAAAAAAGACTTTTCTTTTTTTTTGCAGAGCTACCCTCACAGCTAAGCCTGTGTAATCTATATACTCCCGCATTGCTGGCCCCGGTGTTAGGCTAGCTTATTCATTACCACGGGCGTATTTCACTCGTTTACTTTTAAGTGAAGATTCTAATTCGAACGCTACTATGCACACCTTCGATGGCGATGTGTATTTTAACCTCCAATCTCTAGCAAGCCACAAAACGTTTAGAAACAATTTGCCCGAAAAAGAATTCAGAGCGCGAGGGTTGGCTCAATGAATATAAAGATTCTGCTTCGAAGCTTTTGTGTAGGGCTTGTAAACCAGTCATGAACACTATATGCAAGAATTTACAAGAACAACAAGAGCAAGAACCACTCTCTGCTGTTGTACGCAGCATTCTCAGAGTTTATTTTGGTTGATCATGGAAAGTCAACCACTTCTGGAAGAACTGTACAGAATTTCAATGGCCGATGCCTGTAGCGTTTTTGTTCGCGCATCCATCACTTTTGCAAATTTTGTATTTAACCAAAAAATTCATTTTAATGTTTGGTTCATTCTGTAACTGATGTTTTCATGGTGTGAAGCTTTCATACCTATGTGGTTTCAATTGTTGCTCAAAAGATCCGAAGACGTTGCTTAATAGGCCCATATTCCACAAAGAGGTGTTCAAGTTTTCAATGCGGAGGAGTGAAAGCACTCTTATAATAAAGTTATATACTGCAGGTGGATAAGTTTGTTTTCTTTGTGTCATTTGAGGGAATTGTGAGCAATATCAAAGGTGTCACGCAAAATTAATATAGCATACCAAACGCTGTGCCGTAAAAAGTTGTATAGCACTTCACATCTTGGTGAAAAGCTTTGGCTGGTCGTGGACATAAAAACCGTTATACAGAGTTGGTTTATCAGAAATGTCGCGGGAGTGAAACTTCAAGGTGCAGTTAAATACCTATGCCGATGTTTCGAATTATTATAGCTTTGTTGAATTTTCATCTGCATAATGTGCTTCTGTCTTAATTACGTATTTAGTAACTTCATTTAGAAGCAAGAAGTATCTACTCCTAAACATGCGCCCCCAAAAATTAAACGGCAGGCCTGTACGTGCTGTAGAAGTTTTACTGCTCAAAACGATTGCCCTTAAGTATAGTGATTATCGACACTCTTAGAAAATGTGCGTTAAGTAAACAACTGTATTCTTTAATTACTGTGGTCCCCAATGCGAAACTGTATATTTGGTGTTTATTTTACTTTTATTGATTCTGCTCTGCCTTCTTTCCTAGCCCAGCCATCAAAAATAATAAACAAATCCTAAGCAGCAGAAGTAAGCATTTCTAATTTGTTTATATGTCGTGCTAAACGTGGATGATATTATAATTTCTTTGGGACGTTAAACCCCACAAACCAAAGCAAACAAATGTGTTACAAATGCACAGGAGGTCACCTGGCGAAAAAACAGAAGCATTCCTTCCCAAATCCAGTCACCTACGCCCATGCATACCCTGCATTCCACACCCCTTACTGTAAGTTATGCCACCAGAGGACCAACGTACACCACATACTTGGGCATGCCCACGAGAACCCCTTCCGCGCGATCTGTAACTCTCCAGTTGCGAGCAGTGGGAGGCCGCTATACTCAGCTCGAACTCGGTAATTCAACTGCGGGCCATATTTCGTGCAACCCAGGTCGCCAGAGCTCAAGGGCCCGGAAGCTCCTGCCTGCCTGTCTTTCTCAAATAATAAATGTTTATCCACCTCCTCCTCCTATAATTCGTTTACAGGAAAGGAATGGCGCAGTATCTATATCCTTCGCGGAACTCCGCTTCATTCTCACAGTATATACAAGGGAAATTATGGAGAGCGTTTCATGATCCAGGGCGTGGCGCAGTTGCTAGAGCGCTAGGCTGGGGATCCAAGCGATGAAAGCTCGATTCCCGGTGGAGACAAGGCTTACTAATTTATTTTTAACTCTCGCTCTCGAAAGCGTGACACCTCTGCTGACAACCTTCTGTCGACAACGATGAGGCATTAAAGGCTTCCGCCTTAAAACGCTCCGCGTTCACGCCCTGGTCGCTGCCGGAAGCGGCGGGGGCGGGACGCGAAATTAGGGAGCAGGCGGATGTGACGTCAATCTCGGAACGCCGGCCAGCGGCAAGGCGGCCACGCGATTGGCATGTTTGCTGCGATCCACCCCGCGCCTTAGTGATCGACGGATCAGCGCAATCGGCTGCTGGTGCTTTTTGTTTTCTCCTGTTTGGTCGCTCTGTGCTGAAGGTTCTGCATGTTCAGCGATCCCACGAGGTCAACCTGCAGCAGATATGCAGCTGTTGCAGATTAGCGCGCCGCGCGCTTCGACGCCCTCTGACTAGCGAGCATCTTTTTGCTCAGTTGTAAAATAAACGTCGTTCGATGTTCGAAACATGTTTTCCTCGTGTCATTAGAAAGCATTCTGTGTGAGTGCCTGAAGCGACTGATGGCTATCAGCACGGCTTTGCGCTGTGCAAACATTGGTGATCCAGGCAACATGGTGCTTCATAGTTTCTGAGAGGATAAGAAACTTTCAGCGCAGGGGCCCTCTCATGAAAAGAAAAAAATTATTGCTTTTGAAAGCAGCTGTGTTTTGCACTGATGATTTTCGTGCCGATGACGATCATCGAATCTTGGCAGCGATGTGACCCCTTGGGATTCCAATTAAATCAGCACAGCTGAAGTACGGTGTCGTTCTCACATTGTTCCCGCACCTAAATTAGGTTAATGCCGTTGTTGCACGGCTGGCTTAACCGTCGTTACGCTTAATAGAGGATACCGAACTTAAAACGCGAGTCGTGGCTGACTTGCTACACATCTGGCCGCCGTTCTCGACTACGTCACCAATAGCCAGTTAGGTACGGCAAGCTAAATGCATGATCGATAGAACGAAGCTGCATTTGCAATAATCATTTCTGACGCAGTGTCTGGAATGCCGTGCGGCTCGCGTAACGACAGAGAGCTCACGCATCATCCAAAGGCAGCACTGCCTCCAAATGCCGTGCCTGCCGCGTCTCCCGCAAGCTGTCCATGGATCCCTTGTGCCAGCTTCAAAAACGCGTGCTAAAATTTATCGTTATCTTAAATATTAAGACCAAGAATAACGGAATGGCAAAAATTAACTCTTGCTGAGGATCGCTGACCCGTACCGAGATGCTGGTAGGAGTGATAACGGCGATACAAGCAAGTTTGTCTTCATAGCTGTCTGTGCACACATCCAGTTTCATTTACACAAATGTCAGCATCACGGCAGCATCAGAAAAAAACGCCAGTTATAAATATTCTAAAGCAGTATATGTGTCCTAAATGGACAGCATCAGTGTCCTCACGCGCTTGCGCTCTGGCTGCAATATACAGCAAAGGGCGAGGTCCGGTTTCCGGATGAACTAGTAGTCCTGTCGCTTCCTGGAGACGCTTGAAAGGCGCGATTTTGTCAGGGAACAGTGCGCAAATAATTATAGGGAAGCCAATATATATGCAATGAAAATCCATTATGCATCCTTATACGGTTCCAGGAGGCTTTTTTGCCGTGTGTGGGCATGAAGCTCAAGAAAAAGGTTCTTGATCCTTCCTAAGCAAAAAACAAAAAGCTATGATTTAAGCACGATGTTATACTTTACGTTTTTTGAATATTGTTCATAATGGCATCCAAAAGCGCGTTGACTCGCCGGTGCCTCTTCACGTTATTGGTTAAGCGACCAGCGCCGTATACCCTACTTTTGGAAGAGATCAAAGAAACGAAGTACTCGGAAGTCGGCAATGCTTTGTGCCAGGACCACAGTGTCGTCGAAGACCTTTTTTACTTCCAGCCATGAGGATATATTCAAGAAGAGATGATATGTAATGAAACAAGTATTCTGCTGCCTATTTTTTTTTAAGTAACGTCCTTTATTCCCTGCAAGAGAAAAAAATACACGAAATATAGTGTTAGTGTAAACATTACCGATACAAAAAATGCTTCGTTAATTTTGATTTGGCCTTACGCCTTGCGAATCTGCTCATCCGGCTGCATCTGTAATTTGTTTTCAGTTTTTTTTTTTTTTTGCTTTTGTTTTCGTAAAACACTGAAAGCCTGAAAGTAAGAAAATTCCCATAAAGAAAAGTGTTAGGGAAGGAGAGACAATCTCCCCAGTACTATTCACAGCTTGTTTAGAGGAAGTATTCAGAGACTTGGAATGGGAACAGTTAGGGATAAGGGTAGATGGGGAATACCTCAGTAATCTGCGATTTGCTGATGACATTGCCTTGCTAAGCAACTCGGGGGATGAACTGCAAATAATGATTGCTGACCTAGACAAGAAAAGTAGAAAGGTAGGCTTGAAAATCAATATGCAGAAGACTAAGGTAATGTTCAACAGCCTCGGGAAAGAACAGCAGTTTACATTAGGTAGCGAAATACTAGAAGTAGTAGGCGAATATGTCTACTTAGGACAGGTAGTAACCGCAGATCCGGACCACGAAAAGGAAATAACAAGAAGAATACGATTGGGATGGAGCGCATTTGGCAAGCACTCGCAGATTATGACTAGCAGCTTACCGGTATCGCTCAAGAGAAAAGTATACAACAGTTGCATCTTGCCTGTACTCACCTATGGGGCTGAAACGTGGAGGCTAACCAAGAGAGTTCTACTTAAGTTGAGGACAACCCAGAGGGCTATGGAACGAAAAATGGTAGGGGTAACATTAAGAGATAGAAAGCGTGCAGAGTGGGTCAGAGAAATAACTCAAGTTACCCACATTCTAGTAGAAATTAAGAAGAACAAATGGACATGGGCAGGACATGTAGTGCGAAGAGAGGATAACCGATGATCGCTGAGGGTAACAAACTGGATTCCAAGGGAAGGGAAGCGTAGCAGGGGGCGGCAGAAAGTTAGGTGGGCGGATGAGATTAAGAAGTTCGCAGGGGTCAAGTGGATGCAGCTAGCACAGAACCGGGTTAAGTGGAGAAATATGGGAGAGGCCTTCGCCCTGCAGTGGGTATAATCAGGCTGATGATGATGATATATTTCAAAATGGCGTCCATGTCCAGCTAAGGCCCCGGAATTGTCGTGAGTGAATGCAATGTATCGATTGTATTAGTATTCATTTGAGTGAAGTCGAGATTTGAATATATACTGAAGCAGCTAATCGACGAGCTTCTCGAGCAGGCTTTGGTTGGCGAGAAGGCGAGCAATCCCGTATAGAAAAGCGCGACTATGTTGGCATTACTAAGGCCAATACTTTGTTATCTCGGCCCTTGAAGTCATGTAGGCATATATCACGAATGGCAACGCTGCGGTTCAGTTCTTTGGATGGACGTAAAATACATATGCTGCATGTTGATGATAGTTTGGGTTTTGCACCCAAGGACAAAGTTTATGCAGATGCGTGAGAGTGGAGCGGCAGCAGTTGAAGCCGCAAAACTTAACCATTTCTTAAAATACGTCAACTGTAAACTGTCGTCTACGGTGAATAACCATAACACTCGGAGCTCCATGGCGAAGAATTACAGAATGCTGTGTAAAGAAGAAGTTCAGATTAGGTGGACATATAGCCGAGAAAGAGGAAGAGGAAGTGATTTTGAGTGCTACTGATATCCCGCCTTTATCTGCCGCTATTGTGCCTATAAACTGTGCCTCTCTTCATGACTGTACAGTGCTCTTCACCCCATCTTCCCTTTTCGTCTCGTCTCACGACGCTGTCTTCCCGTCCCCTTCGCCGTCCTTAGTGTACGAAGCGGCCGCACCGAACTAGCCATTACTAATGATTCGGTCTACCCACTCACGTTGCAATGTGGCAAGTGCATTGGGCATGCCGACCCTGTTCGATCAGAAAATTTTGTTACCGTCCCGCCGCTTCTCTCCGCGTGTGCCGACACAATCTCCGACAGCATAAGTGCCCTTAGCCCACCTCGTTCCTCGTCTGCTCCATCGCCTCTTGCTGCCTTTGACAAAGCCATCGACGGTGCTCTCGCTCCAGATCAACGCGCCAAGCTCTTCGACTTGCTGAACCGATTCCGAACTTCCTTCGACATCCAGCAGCCATCCTTGGGTCGGACATCAACTGTTGCCCACCACATCTATACTGGTACGCACGCACCGTTACGCCAACGTCCTTATCGTGTATCAGCCTCAGAGCGACGCATTATTGATGAACAAGTCGATGAGATGCTCCGCAGAGGTGTTATTAAGCCCTCCAGTAGCCCTTGGGCATCCCCGGTCGTTTTAGTCAAGAAGAAAGACGGGTCTATTCGATTCTGTGTGGACTACCGCCGACTTAATGCGATCACACGAAAGGACGTCTATCCACTGCCACGCATAGACGACGCGCTGGACACTTTGCATGGAGCGGAATTTTTCTCTTCAATCGATTTACGATCTGGCTACTGGCAAGTTCCAATGGCTGAAGACGATCGCCCCAAGACAGCTTTTGTCACTCCCGACGGGCTCTATGAGTTCAACGTCATGCCGTTTGGCCTGTGTAACGCGACCGCCACCTTTGAACGCATGATGGACAATATTCTCCGCGGTTTGAAGTGGCACATATGTCTCTGCTACTTGGATGACATCGTCGTATTTTCACCCGACTTCGCGACCCACCTAACGCGCCTTGAAACTGTCTTGCAATGTCTTAGCGACGCTGGTCTGCAGCTCAATCTGAAAAAGTGCCATTTCGCCGCTCGCCAACTTACTATTTTAGGGCATTCAGTGTCCAAGGATGGCATCCTTCCTGATCCATCTAAACTCCGCGCTGTCGCTGAGTTCCCAAAGCCAACATCTATCAAGCAACTGCGCAGCTTCATAGACTTATGCTCCTATTTTAGGCGTTTCGTTCGGAACTTTGCGACCATCATTGCTCCTCTGACGCGACTTCTCAGCGCCCACAAAGATCTTTCTGCCTGGTCGCCGGCTTGCGATACTGCTTTTACGAAATTGCGCACGATACTTACCTCACCCCCCGTATTGCGCCATTTTGATCCGGCTGCTCCTACCGAAGTGCACACCGATGCCAGCGACGCCGGCCTCGGCGCTGTTTTTGCCCAACGAAAACCCGGTGTTGATGAATACGTTGTGGCGTACGCAAGTCGAACGCTGACCAAGGCCGAGACCAACTACTCGGTGACAGAAAAGGAATGCTTGGCAATTGTTTGGGCGCTTCAGAAATTTCGGCCATACTTGTATGGGCGCGCATTTGATGTTGTTACGGACCACCACGCTTTATGTTGGTTGTCTTCACTAAAATACCCCACCGGCCGTCTTGCCCGCTGGTCGCTTAGACTACAAGGGTATGATATCCGAGTCATCTATCGTACAGGGCGTAAGCATTCCGACGCAGACGCTTTATCTCGCTCGCCAGTGTCGCCTGACGCTCCGTTGTCCCCTGCCTCCAGCTCCGCCTTGGCTTCCTTGTCCATCGACGACATGCCATCAGAACAGCGCAAGGATCCGTGGCTTACATCACTAATCGATCTTCTAACGAACTCGTCACTTTCACCGGCTCCTCGCGCCCTTCGTCGTCAAGCGCAGCATTTCGCCCTTCGTGACCGTCTTTTCTATCGACGCAACTATATGCCAGATGGCCGTAAGTGGCTGCTCGTCGTACCTCGCCACCTCCGAAGTGATATCTGCGCCTCTTACCATAACGATCCGCAGTGTGGCCATGTGAGTGTGAAGCGAAAAGCGCACTCATCAATGGCTTCCAAACAGCTGTGCCTTTTTCAAGAGCGGATACGACGTGTCTTCTAAAAAGTTATATGAATATTGCTACAGCAGCTTACTGGGCTCAACCAGACGCCCGACACATCCGTCTAAGAAGGCTTGATCGAACATTTAAATTTTATGTTCCGCGTGATATTCCGCGTCATCAGACATGCTTGATACATCGACTTCGTTTAAACGTGGCTTTCACGCGCAAATACTTACATTTAATTGGACAGCTGGACTCACCGGAATGTTTAACTTGTGGCATCCCAGAGACTGTGGACCATGTATTATTGATGTGCCCAGAGTATGCGAACGAAAGAAATGTGCTAGCTGCTTCCTTGAAGCGTTTAGACAAGAGGCCTCTGTCGGAGGAACTGCTGCTGGGCGCTTGGCAGGACAAGGGGAAGGGCGTCCAGGCAGTGCGCGCTCTTTGCCGTTATTTGAGCGCCAGCGGACTTGATTCACGTTTGTAAAGCAAGCTGCTGTGTCTGTATATATATTTCATATGCCTTCTCCCACATCGTCACCCATCATGACCTTCTTTCTTCTCTCCTTCCCCTTCCCCAGTGCAGAGTAGCAGGCCAGATTTGAATTATTCGGGCCAACCTCTCTGCCTTTTCCTTTCAATAAATCCATCTATCTATCTATTTAAGACTTACGAACGGTTGCGACAGCGCTTTTACTGGCGCGGTATGTATACCTTCGTCAGTAAGTATGTGCGTTCGTGCATCGATTGCCAACGTCGCAAGCCGCCTCCTCTCCATCAGCCGGCTCCACTACAGCACCTTCCGTGCCCATACCGACCATTTGATCGTGTTGGCATCGATTTGTATGGACCTCTGCCGTACACACCTGCAGGAAATCGTTGGATAATCGTAGCCGTCGATCCCCTCACCCGCTATGCGGAGACAGCAGCAATTCAGGATGCCACCGCACCCACTATCGCGTCCTTTCTTCTTAATAATTTCATTCTGCGGTACGGGGCCCCCCATGAACTTCTAAGTGATCGAGGCAAATCTTTCCTATCTGAGGTTGTCGAAGCACTCCTACGCGAATGTCAAACCATCCATCGGACAACCAGCGCGTACCATCCTCAAACCAACGGACTGACAGAGCGCTTCAATCGCACACTAGGTGACATGATGTCCAAGTACATCGCCTCCGATCACTCCGATTGGGACAAGATTCTCCCATTTATAACCTACGCCTACAACACCGCCGTTCAAGCAACTACCGGATTGTCGCCATTTTTTCTGCTGTACGGGCGTGAACCTTCGTCTGCACTCGACACCATCCTTCCCTACCGTCCTGATATTTCAGAGTATACATCGCTTTCAGCAGCTGCCAGGCACGCTGAAGAATGTCGCAAACTGGCTCGCTCACTCACTTCGGACGAGCAAGCCCAGAAACAAGCGCACAGCGACAGCAGCCACTCTGTCCACCAATTTTCTCCCGGTGCTCACGTGTGGCTCTGGGTCCCATCGACACCACCCGGTCTGACCAGCAAGTTTATTTCCAAATACCACGGACCCTACCTAGTGCTCCAACAGACTTCTCCAGTGAATTACCTAGTTGAACCGCTAGCCGCATCCACCGACCTTCGCCGCCGTGGGCGTGAGATTGTTCACGTCGACCGTTTGAAGCCTTACTACGATCCCGCATTCCTTTCGTCTCCTTGAGTCGCCAGCATGGCTCCTCTTTTCTGCGGGGGCCAGATTGTAAAGAAGAAGTTCAGATTAGGTTGACATATCGCCGAGAAAGAGGAAGAGGAAGTGATTTTGAGTACCAGCTGACTGCAAGCTAGGCCACCCCCGCTCCGGTCCTGCACGCTACCAGTTCCCGCTACCAGTGCCTGGATCCCCGCTTAACAGCTGTATAAAACACGGCATACCGCCTACTTGATAATTCATAGCCCAACGAGAAGAGGAGGGACAAGACACAACCGCTTCCTTTTCCCAAATGGCATTAATTGGCGCGCATAGATTCTATATAAGATGGAACTTGAAAAAATATTAAAACGATGACGTGTGAAGTTTGACAGCGTACATTGAAAAGAAAACAGGAACGTAAGCCAAACGTAAAAACCTCAAAACTTGACAAGTTTTACCGGTTCGTAGACTGCCCTGCATCCAAGAATGCGATTTCTTTTTTTCTTTCTTTTTTCTTGCAGTGCAACTGAAGCACTACTGGCAGGTTAAAGCACAGTGTTTACTCTGATTGCGGCCTCGATAATCTTTCTTTTTATTTTATCTGCATTCCTTCCTGTCCCCTGGTACTCCTCTAAACTGCGCTTGCAATTGTTAACACGATCGCCCTGCGCCAAATGACTAGATCGCCTTTTCTATATAACTGTCTAGGTGTGCTTGCCTAAGCGCTCATCTATTATGCAGCGGCCTGTCTCCTCTATGTACACCTTGCAGCACGAAAGCGGTATTCTGTAAACTCTACAAGCCGCGCATTTCATTGATTTTGCTGGACAACCTAAACACAGAAACGTTAAAGACAGAGCAGTTCTGCTTGCAAACGAGTCCTAAAGTAGAAGCAGCCAGTTCGTGTCGATAAATTGGAACGCTTGTCGTCCGCATTTTCTTCATCTAATTCAGCTTCTGGGTGCAGTGTCATGTGTTTGCGCCGCTCAAATAACACTAACCTGCCCCTAATCAATGTGCGACGATGACATTTAGTTATAAATGAACAACCTGCTGTTGTGTGGAGCACAAACCCGTAATCTGGCATTCTGAATGGCAACAGAAACAAACAGCTGTTATCTTTTGAACGCAGCTAGGATTGCATTTTACCAGGGAACATATACCCGGGCTTTGTAACATATTTGCTTTCATCGTTCGTCTGTGCTATCGGCTCAATTCAGAACTGTTTTTTCCCATGCACACGGGAGTTTGTTTAAGAGCATTGAAGAGAACCAATTCATAGTGTGCTTACTTCGCCGCCTTCGCTACTCTGTTCCTTGGCGTCATAGTGTTTGCTGTCCCATTCGAGTGAACGATATCTTCATAAAACGCAAATATTTTCGAGTTCTTATTTTCCATAACTCAACAGCAGCCCAAAGAGGATATAGCGGGATAAGATGCCACTAAACTCGAGAATTCATGAGCATATGGCCAGTGAATTGGTGCGGTATCGGAGGAGTCGCAGACATAACAAGTAGCTAGGTTGCAGTTGAAGTTGAAATTGAAGTTGAAAGACCATAATTATTCTAGGTACCAATAGCGACCTTTCAATGACAAGCAAAGCAGAATGACCACTTTGAATCATCGATTCAACATAATGTATTTAATAGGATGAGTAATAATCAAATGTTTCCCTGTGCATCGTTTTCGGAATACGCTAAAAGCACAGAATGTGTCTCTTGATAGCACTGTTGTGCTCATTTCAGTGACCGTTTATCACTCAGGGAAAACTGAAAAAATAAAGTATCTCAGTATGGCTACACCTTTAATATTGTTGCTCGGCCTCAATTTCGCCCAGAGCGGCCATTTTCGGTCGGTTCTTTAAAGGCTACCTTTTGGTAGAGTACTTTTAATGATTCTGTAAAAATGAAAGAACTATTGCCTGAAAGGTGGCGGAGCAAAGCAACCATCCCGGTCACAGCAAAGCCTGGCCGGACTGCGGGCAGAGAGACCGACCGTAAGCAATGGCACTGGTATCGCCATCTTGTGCCCAACGGACAAACGGTCACTCAACCGCAGAGACCGCGGGCTTCCCACGGTTGGTTTGAAAGTGCTTTCTCAAAAATACCATACAGTGCTAGCTATATGGCTAGCTACCTTTTGCACCCGACTAAGTGTCACCTTTAGTGCCCAGAGAAGCGTGTGCTCGGCACACGCAAAGCCCTTGCCCGCCTTGCCTCTCAGCGCTAGTCATACTTTTGTGCAAACGTATTGTCAGCAGCAAAGTCATGCGGGATCTCAATTGTGTGGCGGAGCAACGGAAAACTGCATTGCTGCATCGTCTGCCTTTGCGTTCGATGGCGAGGCCAACGGAAATTGCCTTTGAAGCACACTTTGCACACGCTTGTCCTTCCTTCGCTACCAGGCATGCCTCGTCGCTTGCTACCCCGTTATCCGCTTTTGACGATCGTTCCTGCCGCTGAGTCGCTGTATCACCATCGCTGCACAGGGCACAGTGCGAAAAAATACAGCGAATTCCGTCCAATGCACCTGCCAAAATAGATTGCCGGCGAACCCCACACAGCATCTCAGAGGCTTCCGTGAGTCTGATAAGCGTGTCATGAGCAAGCAAGCGACGAGGCATGCTTGACAGGCTTGACAGCGAAGAAAGGCCAGGCGTGGGCAAAGCGTGCTTCAGACGCAACTTTCGTAGTTTTTCGTCGCTTCGTCACGCGCAGGAGATCCTGGAAACTTTTGCTGCTGAGTACGTGGTATATGATGGTCCACTGAATTTTCCTAGAGAAAGTTCGCAAACACTGTCAACTATAGGCAGCCTTCTTAGACGTCAAGGTAGATCCCATGGTAGCGAAACTTGCATAGACCACATGGGGACCGTTTGAGTGAGGCACGAGTATTTTTCACCGACACGAGAACGGTTCTAAGTACCAGTGCTAATAAAAACCAAACAAAAATATGGCGTCACAGTGACGTATGTTTGGCGCGGATTTCGAACCTTTTTGCTCGTAGACACAGAAGAAGGCCAACGACGACGAAGACAGAACGATGCTCGGTCAAGTCGGCGAAAGCAAAAAATGACCCCATAACTGTTGTGGAAATTTAGTTTGACAGAAACTTTTGCAGCCAATTTAAGGCAACTCTTGGTGTTGAACAGGGTTTATTCTTAGCTAACTTGTCCAAGCATCGTTCGGTCTCCGTTGTCGTTGGCCTTACCTTTCCGTGCGAGTCGTGTAAGAGCATGCAGCTTTACACCGCTAGTTACATCCACATTCATTCTTCAGGCATACACTAGCCTGATGAGCGACAAATACGCCGTAACGCTGGCACACCACGAAAAACACAAAGGCAGAATGGAGTATCGGAGAAGCAAGTGCAATTTAATGTCAGCTCTCCGACGTGACCAAGCAGCAACATTGTCCAGTAAATGTAACAGAAGGACTGAACACAAGATAGAATATAAAGCTCCAATAATAACACAAAGTAGTTTGTCACATCAGCAGTACGGTCGAGCATGAAGGTGAAAAAGTCATAACAAAGCGTGTACTGATAACATCTTTTTTCGTGTGTATTTACAAGATAAATTGTGCGTAGCTATGTGCCCACATAATCAGGGGATACAAGTGAAGGAAAGCGCGCATGGAAACGAACGCGCGGGAGTCTCCACAACGTTTACACAATTACACTATTACATGAACGTGTATTGTATTTGGTGGAATTATCTGTTTACAAATAGCATTCAGCGTGCAAACATCCTGCCAAGGCAGTAAGATTCCCATCAACCGATATATTACGCAACTGAAATATATGCATGCCACAAAACAACTCTTCACTAACAACCGCAATAAAACGTTTAACATCTCATTATACTCAAAACCATAGCTTTTTTGTCTGTGTGCTGTCTTCGCATGAGCATCAACGTAAAAATGATTCGGCCTTTCATTGCCTCGCAACCAATTAAGCCTATCTCGTGTTAAGAAGGAAAACATTTCATCGTATACACTACACACTGCCAAGAATATTCTACTTTTTAATTAAGGATGAAACAAAGAAAGGACTTGATCGATATTGCCTCGAAACACAAGTCTCTCAATAAAATACTTTGAAAGGCATTCACACGCACCAAAAATAAGCAAGAAGCTGTTCCCATGACGTTCTAATGCCTCTAGTCATGAACACCAGTGCCTTATCGCAAAGATTCCACCCCTGCATGCCACAGTATTCCACAAGGCCTTCAGACTTATCAAAATGTTTGTTGCAGGACGTTTCTTAATGTACAGTCGTGAGCAAAAGTGCTATAAAACACCTAGCCCGTGGCGGAGCTTGCGAAAACTGCATGCCAACTTCGTCTAGCAACAGCTATCTGTGATCGGAACAATACTGGCAGTGCCCCATTTTATCCACATGCATGTGTCACTGTCGCTGTCACTGTCCCTTGCGCTGTCGCTAGGTGGCATTTTTACGCCGTTTTCCCCAGCTCAGTCACTGGCTGAGTTTTGTATGTATCTGTACATCTCATCAAAATTATAGCGCATGTAGGCCCGGGTGCCGAAAGCGAAGGTCGTTGCTTCTTACTAGTTCAGATATTTAAGGAAAAACCCATTTTTAAGGGAACACACCGTCAACCAGAGCTGCAGTGTCCAACCTGATGTTCTCATGAAGAACTGTCTAAATTAGCTATAGCTCTTTTGGGATGAAAGTGAAGTTTCAGGGCAAATGCTCTGTTATATAGCTGCTGCAAAGGCAACTATACAGCGTTTAAAGCTACTGAGCTTCAACCAGTGCAGCAGCTCATAACGATACATATGTCCTTATATCATTTTCTATTTTCTGCTAAGGTCCTCTGGCGACGTCAGTGTGTAGACTGCTAAAGTTTTTGGATGCGCTTTCAAAGCAGCTGGTACTTCTTTGGGGATATAGGATGTTCCTAGTAGCATAACGGCGGTTAATACAGGAAGCTGAAAGATGCACTAGAAACAATTTAAAGAAATGTATGCCACACTGCATAACATCTCATGTGAAACCGAGTAGACACACTGGCGGAGCCTTGCCATCACCAATATATCTCATGTATAGTACGCATTTATCGAGTCGGTAATAACCACCTCTGCTGTTGACAGTCAACATATTGTTGATGTTGTTGTGATGACGTTGTGAACATCTGTTGTTGACAGATGTTGACAATCACATAGAACTAGTGTGCTGTGTTTAAAGTTCTATTCAAGTACTATAATAGGAAGTGCTGTGAAGTGCCAGAGGAGCAAGTGTATAGTTTAAAAGTATTATGAAACGTAACAGAAACGAGAACTGAGGAATGCCAACGAGGAATTCAAAGCGTACTGCTGTGCTCGCAGAGGCGCCAGACGTCAAAGGAGTCTCGTCAGGATTCTTTATCAACCACACTTCTTTTGAACATATTCATTTAATACAACCACGTCCATCATGTAAAACTATCCCGTCCGTAAACTATCATGTAAACTATCCAACCCGTCAGTAATAATTCAGGGAGCCAATTCATACAGCTAATGCTGGTTCATGCCACACAGTAACCAAAACGAGCAGCAAAATTAACAGGAGGAAGGCTGTACAGAATGCCACGCGCACCCTGAAAGGAATTTAAATGCTCGCTTGCTCACCTTCTGAGTTAAAACTCCAAACCGACGCATTAAGACGCTATTCGAGCAGTGCATGCCGCCACTTACCACGGCGGAATATCTCTCCAAAGAAGCGTTGACGCATCACCGTCCGAGAAGCTTTGCCCGATGTAAGCTTTACCGCAACCAACACAACGACGTACGCCTACAACTGACACATTAGGAACTACGTTCATGTTGTGTGCCGCTTCCAAATGGCAGGACGAAGACATGTCGATATATTTCCTTCCTCCGTGCGGCGGTGTACAACAAACATATCTCTTAACTGCCATCTCCCCACACGCGAGCCCATCGCGTTCTGGACGGTATAAGATACACTATAATTACTACGTAATAACTATACCGCGCTCTTTTTAAAGAAATTAGATAACTACATTTTATCAAGATATTAACGTGAAAATGATTTTTTTTTTCTAATTTATTCAGTAGTTCTAATATTTACAATTGATTTCAAAGATGCCTTTTCGAAGCGATTGGAGTCGTTGGCAATGGGTTTATGTCCCCGTTTTGTTCCAAGTAACGCGACCATAGGATGGGCCTTGCAGACGCCCACAAACTCAATAAGAGTGACGGAGAGCGTGACTTCGACTATCGCTAGCGCCGTGAAGCGACAGCCATCGGTTGCGAAATAATAATCTCGGTACGTTTACGGGGCTGCCGTTAGCTGGCGCGCAGCTCACTTTGAGTGCTTTTTCGACAGTGTCATATTGCAGCGGAGACAATGCACTCGTTGCATTCGGTTTTCTGAGTGTTTTACTCGCGTATACGGCCTCGCGCGCCAGGGCAACGCGTCGCACTTTTCTTGTTGCGGGGACTTAAATTGCACACTAAGGTGCTGCTACTCGCGCACGTCGCAAGTTTCGTCCAAAAGCTACACTTCCAACAAAATAAATATTATAAATAGTGTGATGCCCTTCGAAGTGAATTCCACAGGAAAGCAGACGTACTATCGCATAATCAAGGAAGAAGATAAAAGAAGCAGCAAGGCAATTGTAATTAAGTGCATCTACCTCTGTGTGTCAGCATCCGCATGTACCGTCTTTGCCAAAAGTAACCAGGCAGCATGGTTTGCTAATTAGCCCTGCAGATAAGTGTTGATAGGACATGGCAAATTATTAATCACCTGAACGGAAAGAAAGCCCCTCACTCTTATCTGTAAAGACCACTTTTTGCCTTTTGGAATAGATCAAGGACTCCAAACACGGCTGAGAAGCAAACCCTGCAGCCTGGTTACTTTTGGCAAAGACGGTACATGGCTACAGCGTACATGGGTTACCATGGTCTTGTGATCGAGGAAGTGTAGGACGACTTCGGCTTTCTAGCCATGCCTTGTCAAGTTGGGTGTTAAGCCACACAAAAGCAAGCGCTAGAGGAACGAGTTCGCCTGCTGGCTGACTCCTGAAGGGCGCACATTCCTCCATTGTTGACATGTCAGGTTGATCAGGACACAGTGGCGTGCCTGCTCAGCTGCTGAGGTGAAAATTTGGTTGTTGTTGTTTTCTGGAGATCCCACTGAGTTCGAGAGAAGCAGCATAATGCAGGCCCGGATGCAGACAATGGAAGATGCTTGTGTATAATCGGGCGTAAAGGACAAGGCACTTCAACTGCAACCCGCCAACGAGAAGGCCGTCGCGCGGAAATGCTGTATGAAAACAGTGGAGATAGTTCATTGCTCTTCGAGTCGCGTGCCGACGGGGTGGGCACCCTCGTGTACCGCTGGCAGGATCTGCTGATAGAAAAAAGAACTCTGTCAGTCTGTTCCTCTGCTCGCTCCGTAGCAAGGAAGTCAGATAGGTTCCTTACTCCGCTCATATCGCATTCCCCGACGAAGCCCGACCACACTTGGAAATTACAAGTTACCGGGAATTTATTTACGCGATTGCGCACACTTCATCTCACTCAGTGCGGCCTGTCTGCTCGACACACGAGTTCAGTCTCGCTCGTCGTCTGTCTATTACTTGAGAAGGGGAATAGTTTCGATTTCTGCTGCCCATTGTCATGTCCACACTGTCTGCACCCACCGTGTCCCCTCTGACCATTCGTTTCGTCGGAGTCCTCCTCATCGGAGTCCCCTGGGGCGCTGTTTGTTTTTTGCTTAGTTCTTACCAATTCCTCTGCGATCCGAATGGTTGCCAGAAGCGGGCATCCGTTCCAGGCATACGCGTCCAGCCGCTCCCAGACAAAGGACAACGGCCAGTTCGGATTACAAGGGCGGTGGGCCTCGCGATCGCCACCATTTCTTTCGCTCCTTGCCGCCACACAGACGCCGGTCTTCCGGTCCCCACCGCCGCTTCACTGCCCTCGTTCTGTGGGTGCATTTCGTCCGTCAACACTTGGCGGGACGCAAGGCCCCCCCCCCGTTTGCTCCGGTTCTCGGCCCAAAACACAGCGTGCACAGCACCGTTGTTGCCACATTTCCATATCATCTGTGATTTGAGGTAGTAGACGAAAGCGACAGGCCACCCGAACCCCAAAAATGTTTGACATATGTAGCGTGACTTCACCGCCGTGTTGTCAGTTTCGGTAAGGTGTTCGTTACGGGTACAATTAAGGCGCTTGTTACAGGTCATGACAGCGCACACCATATACGACAGAGGCGCTATGTATATATCATACAAGATTCCCTCCGTCTCCTTGCTATTTTCACATTGCCCTGAAAATTTTACTTCTGGTAAACTTGGGTCATTTTGTCGGGAAACACTGAACAGTACGGGACGCCGGTTTTTTCTTCGTGCGGACACATGACGTTTCAGGTGAATGTTTGCTCCGTATTCCGGGCACCATCGATGCAACTAAATTTTGAAGTCACGGAGAGGCTTAACAAAAAACATTTTATATTTATATCGGAATTAGTCGGCCAGTATGGCTGTACGTCCATCCTTTCATTATTAAAATGTGCGTCTGTGCGTCGGCCCGAACGTTTTTCGTCTGCTCGCTCAAGCAAGCTCTCATCAATGTTCCAATATAGAATATCGCATCCCAGAATAATGAAGCTTGAGGTTTTATTAAATACCTCGAAAGAACATGGAACATTCAGAGAATTGTTATAGAACATTGAGTACATTGAGGGCAGTATACTCAAATGTGCAAACCCAACCTGTCTTCAGCTCTGGGCCTATACTTCACCTGCTTGTTCATGCTGAAGCGTATTATCATGACAGAGTTGTCTTTAGCGCTTTACGGCTTAAGCATGAGATCACACATCATTACAGCACTAATTCCTGTTGATCATGTCTTCAAAAAAAAATGCTGGAATGTGGTACTAATGAATGACTCAAATTGCAAGCAGTTTTCTGCTCCAGGCTAAACGCGCTTCCACAGCGGGCGATTCAGATAAAAAGAACAGACGCTTTTATTCTTGATTTTTTTTTCTGCTCTTATTGCAGAGCCTTTACTGAGGAAGGAATTATAGTTACGCGCTGCTTAACTGTCAACTCTATGTATGTGCCAACTTGACAAAGCAGTAATGATTGTAAAGTATAAAATTCACAGACCAGGTACGTGACGCACGGTGCACGCATGATGCTTAGGACATACTACTTTATATAACTCAGCGACCACGTTCCGAGAAACGTACACCTGACGTATAATCATGGCAGAAGGCAGGCCGGAGCCGCGGCCCTGCTGCGGAACTACGGAAAAACGAGGGAAGCGCGATTCGTGAACGCTGCCGAGTATCAAGACGATCGACGATATGCTGTCGCGGTTGTCGACACTGCCAGAACGCTTGTCCACTCCGCCAGCATAAAGTGCCGACGCGCTGAAGTGGCCGAAGAGTTAGCCATCGCACTTGCTATATCTGAACCCGATTGCGGAATCGTTGTCAGCGACTCGCGCACGGCAATAAAGAATTACGCCCAGAAAAGAATATCCGCGGAGGTCTGTCGAATACTCAAGGACTTGAAACTCTCAGCGGACAACAAGGTCGAGCTAGTTTGGTTCCAGGCACATATGGGGAACGTCTCTCCGCATAACACCAACCTCAAAGAAGTCGCTCACCCCGTAGCACGAGGTCTCGCTTACCGTGCCGGAGAGAGTCACGGCAAAGAAAGGGGGAGAGAGAGGGCGACGAACTTTACTGACTTAACCAGCGCCTTCTACCTGGCCCCCCGGACCTTCCCTTTGTCTAGCAGCAAAGTATGCAGACATCAGGCAGTCGCGTGGAGGCAACTACAAACACATACATGCCCGAACCCACTGCAGTGCAACAGGATTTATCTCGACATATATGACACCAACATATGCAAGGTCTGAAAGACAAATATAGCAACCCTTAACCACTGTCACGAAATCGGCGCACATTTTCATCAAGCCGGTACGGCGCGAGGCCCGCGCGGCGTCGCGTGCAAAAGCATGGAGAGAAAAGCCTCCTTCCCCGCGCGGGTGAGCGCGTAGCTTTGTAAGCGTTGCCGTCACCCTCTTTCCCATTGCCCGGGGAGGACGGTGGTTCATCGTACTGGAATACGCCAGAAAATTCCAGAATCTTCTATGGGACCTAGCCAATGACGACGCGCGGCTCGACGGGAGGAGAAGAGAGAGCTATAACCAGCGAAGCTAAGTGTGCGTGCGCGCTAGCTTTGACGCGTGCTAACAAACAGACGCGGCGCGCCCTATTTAAAGCGACCGCGCCGCTTGTTGAGTCAGTCAGTCAGTTCGTCAGTGTTTTGCGACGTGCACGCCTGTGCTTCGGCTGGACTCCCGGGGATCACCCGCTGCTGGCAAGCCCACGGACTTTCAAAGGACCGGCGCTCGTCTCGTATGGCGGCCACATCGTGACTCTTGAGGCGTCGGACTGCAACAGTGCCCGGTGAACAATTTGGTGTTTGTTTATGTAACTCTCTCGTGTTTCATCTGTTGTAAAGCCTCTATGTTATTGAATACCTGTGTAATTGCATGCTTAGCGTTTGTTATTCTGTGAACCTCTCGTCTGTTGTATTTCAAGAGATCTTGTGTATTCATTTGTATCGTCTCTTGCTCTACATAAATTGTGTTTTGTTTGTTACTTCCGACTCTGATCCTTACTCTGGTTTGAACCGGCGACAGCTGGGCACCAAACGGCCACCCCCTTCTGTCGCTACTAGGTAGTTGGATTCCGGCTGAGCTTGCCACGCAGGTCGAGGGCATCTCCTTCGCGACCGGAGCAGCTACCCCCACTCACTCTAAGGGTGTCTGGGAGTGTGCGCACCGTTAAGGGCGCATCGTTAATAATACCCCCTAATTGTTAACGGATGACAACCACATACTCTGGGAGTGCAAAGCACAATTGAAAGGCGTTAATCCCTAAACCCTCTCTTTGAGGTGGTAAGCCGCTCTGCGCAGCTCCAGCTTCAACGACCAACTCTGGATCGTCCAGCAGGCCCTCATGGCGGCGAAGAGACAAGATCTTGACGTTCCCACGGGGGAGACCTACCCCCGAATGCAGAAATGTAACTTGAATCGCGCTTGGATTTGACTTGGGGAAGTCGGCTTGAAGTAACCAAGCTGACTTCAAAACGCTGAAGTCGTCGTCCGCGTTTCCTAGAGGCTCACGCTGACTTACTTCGTCGGGTCAAGCACGTGCTTGAACTCCAGAGCACATCGATCGTCTGTGAACGAGATTATATCTTAATGAACGTTACATGGCAAGAAACGTATATATTTTGCTAATTGCCCGTTAACGCGTGAATACTACGAGCGTTTTTTTTTTTTTGGAAAACGATGCTGTTGATGGCACTGCAAATTAGCGTTCGACACCACTTTTGCACGAATTTCGTTTTCAGCTAGCAACATGCGTAGTATCCGCGGCAGCCACGGTGACGCTAGCGGCGCGGCGATCACAAACTTGACAACAGTCGCGGACTCCGTGCACGTGTTTTTCTGTACGACGGAACAAGACAAGATGTCGCAGACTCCCCTGCATTCTGAGGAAAACGGTCCCCAGCGTAGGGCGGCAGCCCGTTTCACAACACAAGAGAAAGAGCTCCTCGCCTCGCTTGTGAAGAAGTACATACATATTTTGGAATGCAAAAAAACTGACGTCGCGTCGTTGACGAAGAAGACCGAAACATGGAAAGAGGTGACTATGATATACAACTCTAATCACGGGGTCACACGGTGCGACCACGTTCAACTAAAGAAGTGTTGGATGAACTTAAAGCAGAAGTGGAAAGAAGAAAAATCGAAAGAAAAGAGGGAGAGGCACAAGACCGGTAAGCGCAATTGAAAGTTTTGCATGGGTACCTAATTTGAAGCATGTTTACATTTTGCTTGTCCGCATGATTTTTTTTTTGTAAGATATGAGTGTGCAACATTTCGGCGCAGTGAGCGTATATACGATCGTAAGCGCGAAGTGGCTAGAACTCTTTAGATGTCGCAAGGTCTAGGCAGTTGTAAACGTCTGGCGGAAAGGCCTCACGGATCAGCAGAAACTGCACTGTTCCGTTGATGCGACGGTTGCGGTGCCGCGATGACGGCCGCTGCGTCTTTGAGAACAGTAGGGAAAGAAAATGACCTGAAAATTGTGCTTTGCACAAAGTATGTTATCTTATTTTTTAACGATTACATGTAGTTTGGTCGCAATGAAATGTGAGACCTTGCAAATAATAATTCATACTTTCTGCTGCTGTATGCAAGTAGCCCAAAGTATGTTCTTGGCTACAGCCTTTACTAAAGTACAGTATGGATTCATATGTCGTAAAGGTACAGTACGCTGCAAGGCAGAAAAACTAGGCATGTGCATGTCTGTGTTTCATTCCGAGCTGGATTAAAGGTAGTAGACGCATGCAAGCTGCTTTATTCGCAGTGTCATGTGCAGAAAGTAACTAGCCTTTAGTAGGTGTTGCTATGATTCTGAGTAAGTAGGAAGAGCAGTTTTATGGAAGCAACAGGACGGGTTGCTGTGTTCTACACATAGATTTTTTAACATTGCTTTAGGAAAACTGTGTGTGCTACACATACAGTGGAATTGTGAAATTGTTTGAGAACGGTTTCGTTGTGTGCTAAAACCATCTTTTTGTTTAGGAGGAGGATCGGAACTGGCTACATTGACCCCCATCAGCCAGCTAGTTGGGGCAATAGCTGATCACACGGCAACAAGAATAGAAAATGAATTTGATTCTTATACAACACTCTACCAGCCTGCCGTTGAAAGCCTGTCAGTTGTCAGGCTGCTGCAGCCCGTGATAGATGGGCCAAATGATGTGGACTTCGACTACACAGGTAAAGTGCTTCGCATCTCTAATGTGCCAGAGTTAAGACATCATTTTCTTTGGAGCAAATTCCTTCGAGATCACCGACAGCATGCAACCCTGAAATATATTTTCTGTTCCTTCGAGAAACCGTGACCTGCCATGTAGCACTAATTATTTAGTACCGATACGTTCACACCATGCAGCCCCTATCTCGTAGTAATTCTCAATCTTTTTACCCTTGCTGAACCTATAACAGCTTTCGAAAGCTGTTGAGAAACCGTGTGTGTCTTGATTTTTACCCCCTTCCCACCTCACACGTATGCATAAAAAGCCATGTGTGTAAACAGGTGAACTAATGCCCAAATTCAAATAATAATGACTAGCTTTATAGTTAACAAGTAATTCGATTAGCCAAAAAATAAGCTGTGAAAAAGAAACGTAGAAAGGTGGCGGAGAAGGCATGCATGGACAGTGGTGCGGCCGGTACCTTGGATTCCACAGAACTCAAAACACCCCTTGAGTGTATAATGCCTCTGCATCTTTGCAAAGAATGAAAACGAATTCTGAATTTTGTGCGCATATTCCCTTAATTGCACCCACTCATAAATTACCACCTGGTGTAGGTGTCCATGCGTCATTTTCATCACAGTAAAAAAAAAATCGGTATGTCTGGTCACTGCAAATTTACATCTGTACCCCACAAACAGCGGGACATTTTAATATGTGAAGTGTTGTGCGAAATAACTGTTGCAGTGTATCTGCATTGCACCATTGATGCAACCAGTAGCACATATCCTAATATTTATGTTAAGGTTTCTTTGTGGTAACATTTATGCAACACTCGGTGCTCCCTTTTGGTTTCACCGATTTTTCAACTGTTCTTTGTCGCTACATACTTTGGATGTTAAGGGTGAGCTCAGACAAATTGAGGGTGTCGATGACAGCACCAGTGATGGCAGCATTTAGCGGACTGCAATGTCTTCCAGTAGGACGGCAGGAGCATGAAAATTGGAATTGAGGGGAGGAGAGTGAAGTGAAAGCTTCAGAGGGTGCCTTTATTGTATCTATTTTGTTGCAATGTAATAATGTGACAATACTAGGCAGTTTCGCATGCCTTGTTTCTTGACAATTCATGTCTCACAAAAAGAAATGTTCATGTACAAGCAGTCGCAGCACTCATTACAGGAATTGCATCGTCCGTGGTGACCGAACGCAAAAACATCGGGGAAATTTCTGACAATTTTTTTTTTCTTCAGGACTTCAGTATTTCAATACATGTTAACCTCTTGTGTCACTAGTACAAGCATATTGCATTTATCTTATTCTATATGCCTCTTTTCATTTAATACAGATGACAATTGGGACACGAGCCCTGGTGATGAGCAGCAGCCTACAGCACCTACAGCCAGTGAGGACGGCCAAACACAAGGAGGAGCTCCAGAAAGAAGTGCCAGCATCTCCTCTTCAATCATGCAGCCCAATGCCGCCTCCAACACAGATGTAGCAGCCTTAAATGGTGTTGCTTCGTTAGGAGGTGCCAATTCCTCGACTGCGGCGGCTTTTCCCACAGGGGACATCTCCAGTTCCAGGGCCCCGAGGGGGCGAATGGCCATTTTGGAAAAGCCACTTGCATGTGAAAATGAGGACCGTGCAAGACTTCTGAGAGAGGAGCATGCGGTTCGCATACGGCTCCTACAAGAGGACCACGCACACATAATCAAGGACCGAGAAGCCAAAAGAGCTTACAAAAATCAACTTCAGGAGCTCGAGCTCATGAAGCAAAGGAATGAGCTCGAAAAACAAAAACACGAGCTTGAACAGCAACAACTGCGGACTGCAATCCTGAAAATTGAAAAAAAATTAGAGGAGCAGCTTCGCAAGCTACAGGCTGCAGAAAATGCTTAAACCTAATAAACAGACTGAACAAAAATGTGATGACGTGACGTCAAGCTACAGTGTTTGCATGATTGCGCTGTTCAAAGCTCTTGCATGCTCTACAGCAGTGCAGGCATCACAGCTGCTAACACTGACCTTTCACAGGCAAGGAAATTGGGCAGCACGCTTTCAGACAACTGGGGCAAGGAAAGGAATTTATAGAGCCGGCTATTCATCAGAACTGCATTGCTCAACCTCTTCCTGCCAAGAGTGGACAAAATGTGTTTGCTAGAGATGCAATGGTTCTCAAGCGATAAATGTAGTTTTTGGAGTATCATTTTTCATACCATTACAGCCTGCTGAAAGAGCACTACCAAAACAATACACGAGAAAGAGTTTTGAGAAATATCACCGAACGTCTTGTAGCTTTTTAGTTTAAAAAGGTACATAAAAGCACTTCGGTGGCGCATGTGCGCAATAGGTCAAAACCATACAAGCAAAAACTAATCAAAATGTGACAACTGCTATTTAGGTAAACTTCTTTTCTGGACAAGGCGATTGAAGGCGCGCTGACACACTTATCGCCTTCTCTGCTAATGTGATATGCCTCACGGAGGAAGACGTGCAAAATCAATGTGATCTTAAGCAACAGTATCTCTACAGCCACTTTGAAAGTTGACAGGACAACTACAGGAGTCAACTAGGTATTAGCCTATTATGTTGTTGGCTCCGTGACAATACTGGTCATTCGAGAAAAAGCTGCAGCTGTCAGCTACTTAATGAATTCTTACGTGTAGCAGATAATCTGCTTGTTCTTGGAGCCAGACATACGAATGCTGCTCCAAGAGTAAACAGTGAAGTGCCCTGTACTGCCATCAGAAAAAACCTCTTCCACCGTAGCGCCTTCGGCGCAAAAAGGTGGAATAAACGTGTTTTCAATCAATCAGTCCATCAAAAAACAAGGCACTATTTTACTTATTAAGAGATTTATAAGCACTTGTAACCCAGAAGAGGGACTGCACTGCATTCTTGAAACTCTTTTAAACCCACAGATGCTGAGCACTGCTGCAATTACATTGCCTCAGCTATTTTTAATGTACTGGAGAAAAGTTTGCAGTTCACCGAAGCGCACTGAGGATCAGACTGTCTTCCCAGGATTTTGAACAGCTCAGCAGGTACTGCTTCCAGTGTATAAAAATGTAAATATTGCACTCAACATGCTAGACAAACAGTGCACATTCCAGCCAACACAGTCTTCACAATGGGTCTTCACAAACTTTGTCAAGCTATCAAGCATTGCCAAGATGCAAAATGCCACTATAGCAATGAACAGTGAGATGAAGCTCCCACGGTGCAGATGGACCTTCTGGAGACATTACTCTTGTGCAGAAGCAGCATGCTGGTATTCAGTTCCTGCGAGATTAATACAGCAGTCTTGAAGAGTGGCAGCAAAATAACACACAACAAATACAGAGCTCGAACAAGGAACGGCAGCTTTGTAAGATGTTACACACAATTCAACAGCCTCCTAGGCTGAAACAATTTGAACGCTTTCTGAATAAGACATGGGTAGTAGATGTAGCTGCACATTAGTAAAATGGAGAGTTGAGGTCACAGTATTGGTACGGAATTTTTCAATAAAAATACATCACTATATGACACTGGAAACATGCCCATTCTATCCACTTGCTTGTCTTTTAGCTCTTTTACTTCACAAATATTGCTATACTTTGCAAACACGCAAGACTTGTTATGCATGGCACAGTGTAAAAAAAATTACATTTTTTACCTAAGTGAAGCTCTTTTCAATGATCAGCTTCCGTGCCTGCATGCCCGATGCGCTGTCAATGAGGTCATCGACAGGTGGCAGGTGTGCTGGTCGTCTCACAGTAGCCGTGGAGGTGGGGTTTGGTGAAGCTGTCTGAACAGGAGGTTGTGGCTCCTTCATTAGGCAGCCAAAGTTATGGAGCGCTGCACAGGCTGTTATAATGCAGGCTGCTAGCTTTGGCTTGTGTTGAAGTCCGATGTCAAGGCAAGGGAATCGGCGCTTCCAAGTGCCAAACGCCCTTTCGACACTGTTTCGTGTCATTATATGGGCCTTCTGGTATCTGTATGAATAAAAAATATCGCATGTTTACCTACATAAAAGTTACAATTCAATGTCTCACCTTCCTTGCGGCGTGTTTGCTGGGCCAGGGTCTGATAACGGTGTCATAAGATATGGCTGGCATCCATACGCAGCGTCTCCAAGCAGCACACCAGGTATCCAGCTCTCCTCGTATAGCACCCGCAAGCGCGAATTATCAAAAATTCGGCTGTCATGCACCGAGCCTGGCCAGCTGGCAACAATGTCGAAGAATTGCAGCTGTGGCCCGGTGACAGCTTGCATCAAACCAGAAATATACTAGTTAGAAAAACTATAGGGCTGTGTACGGTGCAATTTTTTTCCGGCTCCAGAAAAACAACCCATGTATTGGGAACACTTTATACTGCAAACAACTACTGCTCACACGGTAGATTCGTTAACAAAACGCCAATTTAAAACATCCAAGAGATCCGCCCTTAGGATCTACAAGAAATAGATTTGTTAACAAAACGCCAACATCCAAGAGATCCGCCTTTAAGATCTATAAGAAAAAAAAACGTATTATTGTGGCGAACGAGCAGTGGGATGCATGGGAGAAGTTACTGACCCACCCTCGTGCGCTACGAGCACAAAAAAAAAGTATTTTACATATATCGTTCCAATTACGCACTGCATAGGAAATAAAGCTACATTCTAAAGCAATTACTGTGTATAAAAGAAGAAAAGGTGGACATCGAGTGCAGCGATTTGAGTACACAGAACAACACGTCTCGTTTTTTTTTTTTTTTTAAATTCCGATAACGCTAGACTCAAGGTAGTTCACAGCGCCGTGGAAAAAAAAAAATTAGCACGTGCGCAGCACTATAAAACAGCTCAGAGCTCTTTCATTCCTTACCTGGACATTGATAGAAAAGTACCCCTTGCGGTTGCGGAAGACTTCCGCGTTGTCACCGCCGGGGCTTCTGATGCGCACATGAGTGCAGTCGATGCACCCCGTCACTCCAGGGAACTCAGCCAGTTCGCAGAACTTCCGCATCACACTCGAAAACTGGGACACGGGTGGAAAATTCACCAGCATTGGACGCAGGTGCTGCGCTATCAGCACTGTCACCCTACCGACTGCGCGGCACACCGTTGATTGCGCAATCCTCACAAGATCTCCGGTTACCGTCTGAAAAGTACCGGCACCATAAAATCTCAAGGCCATGAGTAGCTGGAGCATTGGAGGCACGGGCTGTCCCCTGTTGTCGGCACTTTCTCGCAGCGGTAGCATGGCTAGCAGTCTTTTCACAGCGCTCTTTGAAAATCTATAACGAGAGAGGAACTGCTCGTCGTCGTATTCTTCAAAAGGGTTACCCCGATCACGTAGGGCTGGTCGAGGAATCTTAGGGAGGGAATGCGCTTCCGAAAACGTCACATCCATCGCGTAGCACGCAAATTCGAAAGACGCAATCCTGCGCGCAACGTCGCTCCGGCGGGCAGCCATGTTGAAAAACTCGTCAAGTCCGTTCCATGCTTGCCCAGAAGCTGACTTGAAACTAGGCCCGACTTCGAGCGAGCCAAGTCGAGCGCAAGCTGCCTTTGAAGTCAAGTACGATTTATGACACGCGTTGCGGCTGACTTGAGACCACTGGAAGTCAAGTCCGAGTCAAGTTACATTTCTGCATTCGGGGGCTAGCCCCGGTCGCGTTAAACACTGCCGGATATCAAATAAAGGTATTCCTCTTCCTCCTGCAGGATCAACAGCTTGTAACCATGTTTATTTGCTGGTTCGTGCGCAGCGGGAACTACATGTACAATCTCAAGAAATCGTACTTCGAATCTTGAAGTTTGTGAACACATTTCCGCCGCGTTTACACAACCTGAAAACGTATCTCACGGCCCCTCTGTCATTGACACAAAACCTTTAGTAAAACATACTTGTGAGAAACCGTTGCACTCCAAATTTTATTCGAAAAAGAAAGTAATCAGGGGCAGTCGCTCCTAAGTAAGGGGAAATTCATAATGGACTATGACATGAAATTAGAACTCCTTCCAGCAGTGAAGAAATAATGCAGTATTTTTACAGCACTCCTGATATAAACAATGACCTCTTGACGACGACTGTTATACACTTGCAGCTCTGGACAATCAGCACAAATTACATGGTGGTTAGAAACCGCCATTTATTCCTGAATCCAGATCATAACGTGACATGCATAGTAATGGATAAGATGACGTATTGTAGGACTTCGTTTAGATTGTTCCAAGGGAGAAAAGCTGGTGTAAGAGTTTGTGCCTGTTGTAAAACAGCCTCGATGTATTTTCACCGCAAATGCGGGCTTTTCTTTCGTGCTGCTGGCGTAGTGCTGCTTTCCTCTAGACGACGGTGTCCTTCTCAAGAAGCACCTGACTCTGCGAAATGAACTCCTGCTTGTTCTTGCTGTCGTCTGTACAGTGGATAACCTGTAAGACACAAGAAAAATATTGCAAGACACAACACACTGAATAATAATTATTTGCATATTGCGCTATTTAGAACAAAAACGTCATGAGGATGAAGTTTCAGGATATCAGTTTATGTGAAACAGATAACAAAATAAATGTGCTGCATGTTACGGGTTGCTCTTCCTGCATATCAAAAATGACCAGCGCTGTGAGAGAAAAGGAAAAGAAGACGAAAGCGACAAGCAATGGAAGACAACATGTCTGTGCACGGTCGGCGCTTTAACCGAAAGTGATTGGTTGATAAAACAAGAATAGCATTACCATTTACCACATTGGAGTTATGGGCTGCTATAGAAGAAGCTAATGGTAAAACTGCGCATGGACATGACGATGTTCCTTATGAAGTCTTCAAGAATTTAAAAGGAACCGCAGTTGACAGCTTGTTGGATGCGGTAACTGAGGTATGGCAAGGAGGAGAGATTGCAATCAGCTGTAAACACTCGGTGGTGGTCCCAGTGCCAAAGGCTGGGAAACCTCCCGCAAGCCTAGAATCGTTGCGGCCTATATCGTATAAAACCCACAATTTGCAAGCTCTATGAAAAAATGATAGCCACTCGCCTGTCGGGGTGGTTGGAAAGTAATAAAAAATACAATGCTCGACAAATTGGGTTCCGAACAAACCTTGGCACAGAAAGTGGACTGACTATGCTCCATCCAAAAAAAAAAACAGCGTGAACAAACGGGGACGACAGGAAGAAGCAACAGGAACAGCGCTTGTTCCTGTTGTTTCTTCCTGTCGTCCCCGTTTGTTCGCGCTGTTTTTTTTTTTTGGATGATGTATCACCAACTCGCCCGCTTAACTATCCTGTTGACTATGCTCGCTGAAGAGGTAATACACGTGTCGCCTTATAGCCACCTTGTGCGCACTGTAGTGGCTACCGACGTGGCGAAGGCAAACGACAATGTGCTACATGCCAAGATTCTTAGCAACATGGAATGTAGGGCATTCGATCCCTTGCAGGTCTTAAAAGCAGTACATAATCTGGTTAAGGACAGGACGTTTTCTATCCGGATAAACTGAAGACAAATTGGCAATTACACCTCGAACAGAGGCGTGTCACAAAGGTCAGTGTTAGCACCTTTGCTATTTAATATCGCATTGATTCCATTGGCGTGGAAATTAGCTGAAATGCCAGATGTGCGGTTCATTATATACGCAGGTGATGTCACGATTTGGTCTGCTCGTAAACAACTTGAGAGACAAAATCTGTATCTGCAAGAGGCTTTAAATACCATAGATGAGTCCGTCCAAGGTACAGGTCTCGAATTGTCACCTCAAAAGTCCAGCTACGTTCATGTTGCAAACAAGAATGGAAGGAAACAATTGGAAACGCAAAGAGTCATCCTAAGGATTGGAAATCAGGCATTGCAAGAGGTGGATGAGATGAGAGTTCTTGACGTAGAAATTCACAAATTCGGCAGAGCAACACAATGGCTCCATGAGGTGAAAAAAGTAGCTGCGACTTCCCTAAACATGATAAAATGCATTTCGTCTAGGGGATGGTTTGGCTTGTTTGTTTGTGAGGTTTAACGTCCCAAAGCGACTCAGGCTATGAGAGACGCCGACCTGGGGTTCTTTAACGTGCACTGACATCGCACAGCACACGGGCGCCTTGCTTTTCACCTCCATCGAAAAGCGGACTACCTAGGCCAGGATTCGATCCCGCTTCCTTGGGCACAGTAGTCGAGCGCCGTAACCAGTGCGCCAGGCCGGTGAGGCGTGTCTAGGGGAGGAGGAGCTCGAGCGGACATGGCAAGTCGGCTTCTACAATCGGTGTTACAGCCGAGGATACTATACCAGGCCCAATTTCAAAGGCTCACGAGGCGGCAGTGGGCGAAATTGGAAACAATAAATAGAAACGCAATACGCACAATCACGGCCTTACCAAACTTTACCCCTATCCCTATTCTCCAAGAATTTGCACAGCTGAATACGTTGACAGAATTAATTGAACAACGAGAGGCAGCAAGGTATATCCAGCGAAAGTACGTTATGCCGATATATCATCCTTGTATGATGAGGTGACAGTGCAAACACCAACAATGGCTGACCCCCCTCCGTGGGATTTCGCGACTATTACGACAAACAAGACTGCTCAGCTTCGTCGTAAAGAAAAGCCGGCATCTCGACCTCTGGTTGATGTACTTCCAGGTACCTGCATTGCATATACGGACGCATCGATTCTTGAAAATGGCGGTAGAACAGCAGCTACTAGCCCAAAACAGTGAACTAAAAGTACATAATGAATATGTACCAGAATACCCGGACCCGCTTGTGATGGACCTATGTGCAATCCGCGATGCTATGGAGGCCATAAATAAAGTATATTCCATAACAGAAGCCCACATCTATACAGACTCTGTAGCCGCCATAAACAACTCAAGAAAGTGACAAAGGCACTATATATAACCCAGGAAATCCACGCACTCAACAAAAAAAAAAAAAAACACGCATCCAGATACATTGGCCACAAGACGATGCTGAGAATGCTGAACAGCAAAAAGTTGACCACCTCGCTCACGAAATTCCAAACACTAATGCACCCTCCCCCCCCCCTCCCCCCCCCCCCCCCCAAGGCTTCCTTTTGATGCCCGCTCCGCTGCTGCCATCTTAGCATCCTCTTTCAGGAAAAGTACACGTGCCCTCATTACCCCTCCCTCATAACTTAACAAGATTGGAGGAGGTTTTCCTTATAAGGATAAGAGCTGAGGTGGCCCTTACCCCATCGGTAACATGCCGATTGGAATCTCAAGAGGACATTGGGTCCACCACATACCCGAAGTGTTCCACACCAGCTGCAGAAGTGGATGTTCGCCACCTGCTGTGGACTTGTACAGGGACAAGGGCATCAAGGACACAGATTCTGCAGGAAGTGGGACTAACCGCAATAAGGGAAGAGAACTTCTCCAAATGGCTCACTGAGAACAATAAGAGCACGAGCCTTCTCCGGTTCCTTACGGCAAATAATTTACATGGGCTTTTATAATATGCCTTATGGCAAGCTTGCGTATTAAAAAAAAGATAACTTGTTTCTATAAAACCTAGCGAAGGTGACTATTTCATGCATTCTCCACATATCATTCCATACAGGTAATAAGTATCAAGCGATATTCGTATGTAAATAGCTGCACACATTGCTAATGCTATCTGCGCAGGCCTTTTGTCTCCCGCCGTCGAAGTCACTCACATCACTATTTGTGTAAATGGGCGGCTTCTTCCAACATCCCCACATTCTCACAAGAATGTCATTGTACAGTTCCGGTCGTGAGCTTTGCCAAATTTCCCCTAAAAAGGAAAACATTTTAGAGTTATTACCACGTGCACTATCAAGTAAAAAAATTAGACGCATCTGGACGCATCTGCAACACCCCTGCTGAAACTTTCACTGGTGTTTCGGCGACACAAATAGGCAGCAGCGCGAACTTGATCACGTCGGAAAAGTTCTAGAACTAGTGATTTATGACCATTGTCATATTTTTGGCTAAGTTTCTGTCTTTCTATCGATCTTTCCAGGTCTTGTGATTTTTAATTGGAAACAAAAATGCATGCGCGTATGAAGTTTAAAACTGCGTCGTCTGCCTTCAAACTGATACCTTGCCTTACTGTTGTGGTCAAGAAGGGATGGCGCTTGGTGTCCTATTGCCACAAACAGAAATCCCTTTTTGCCAAACGAAAGATGGACCCTTCCTGATAGTTTCTGTATCTCAAATACGCCTGTCCTTCTTGAACAGCTTTCTAAATAACGGCAGAGTGCTGTCATGAATCAGAACATTCTAGTTCTGCCCTTTGTGATGAAGGCATAATGTAGGTCGTGTCCTTAGAGCCAGCGGCTGCAGTTCTCTCTTTTTGAAATTCATCTCAGCTTTTCGGGATCAGCTAGTCTGATAAAACAATTTCTTGCTCCTCAAAACAAAGCTTTCGTGGCTAATACATGACTGCACCTTTGTTGTGGCTCTTCCCCATTAAAATCTGGTGCTCTATTACAAAGCGTATTCAAACGACAACATACTGGACCATCCTACAATGCTCTGCAGCGATAGGCGAGGTGACTGAAGCGCGGACCAGTTTGATACCGTTCTTCCTGGCTTTTAAAAATGATCCTGCAAACCACTGGTGCCCCTGTAACCAGAACATCTCTGCTGGAGTTGAATGTCGCCGCTCGTGCATGTGCATTATCCTGTCGCCCTCTTCTTTTTATGCACCCCCCCTTTCTCGCCTAACAAGTGTCCCCAAATCTCCCAATTCTTTACGCGTCTTCTACTGGAAGCCTTTGTTTGCTTAGAAGGGCAGAAAGTTGGACAAGGTGGTTGAGAAGGATGGTTTGTAAAGCGCTTAATGAAACGTGGACGGCACACAGGAAGTGACACTGGCAGGCGCATTTCCGTGTCTCATGAAAAAAGAACAGTGCTGGCAGAGCAAAGGAGGAGGAGTTGTGTGTCCTCTTCCTTCTCGTCCTTTGTCTGCCAGCGCTGTTTTTTCCACGATGCTAACCCAACTCGCCCAGCAACAAACTCTCCCTGTCGCTTTTTGTCGGTCGTCCGCGTCGAGCTTTACCAACCATGCACCTACCTGACCTGTGTGCCATTGGTCATAAGTTAATAAAATAACGATATTAAGTGACATAAACACTGGAATAAAAGAGCGAAATAACACAAGGAATCAAGATCATAATGGTTTAGTAGCGTATATTCTATTCAGCAAATGCGCTGTTGTATGCCAATAACTTTGAGAAAGAATTATAGCACGCAAGCCATCGCTGGACACATGCACAGCAAATACCTATCGTTAGAAACGTCCAGCGAACGGTTATGATTGGCAGCTGAATTTGGTATTTTGGTTTATGGTGGAATATAAAGAACGCAAAGACATGGGGCGTATGAACACGGCGACAAATCTAAAAATGCCTATACCGGCTTTCATAATCCGGATGTTACACGTTCTGTTCCCGTCTCTACATACACAAGACCACTTTCGTTATTAATATCTCGTTTCAGTTTAGCGCTGTGTTTTTCTGTCTCTGCATCAGTACTGCCTGGCGCAGTGTTCCTGTCGTGATTGCCCCTGCTTCCCCACTTCTTCGACTGCAATGAACAAGTATACAACAAACCTCTTATCAACTAATTGGCATCTGGTCATCTCACCATCGATTGTACACAGGTGGTGCATATGCTGCACCTGCCTGAAAACAGCCCCGTGTGAATTCCTTCTTCATCCGAGTCAACCTATGACGGAGGCGCGATGACATTTTGCAGTTTGTCCGTTTGTTCGTTTGTTCTCTATCGGATGACGTGCAGTTGTAGTAAATAATGCAAGACAGAATTTGAAGGATCGACCATGGCGCAACCAGTGATGCATCAACTTGTGTCAAGATATTTACTTGAAGATCAGGCGCAGTTTACATTCCCTGCAACTGAATATGAACAACGAGTAACGTTCATCACTCTATCCGTCTCCGGAATACTAGCCCATTAGACTTCAAACAGCATGGCGACTAATATTTTAGAGCAAGTTTAAGAAGTTTTTCAAGTGTTGTTTAAGAAGAAAGAAGACTGTCACCAGTGGCGGCGCTAACGAGGACTCCAATGATGATTGTTGCGAATACAGAAAAGAAGCTTGACCACATATGTGACAAACGAAATATGATCATTGTATCTTCTGGTCTGTGGAAAGAAACAAAAACATTAGGAGGACGAGAAAGCTTTGCCTTGACAGTAGACGCGGTAGCAGATTTAACACCGCTTTTGAGTTCGCATCCCATTTACAACTTGGTGAGCCATAGGCACCACAAAGGGTGGGGTGCTCCGCTAACACACCTGGCACTAAAGACCCTTCGTACCTTTGACAAGAAAGAAAAAAGAAAAACCTTCATGGCCTATGCGTTAGGTTCCCGGCTGGCATGCGAAGGGCCTGCGTTCGAACTAATGGCGGCCAATTTGTTTTAACAAATTACTTCCATTTTCCAAAACAAACTGCTGCGATGATGCAGTGGTTAAGGCGCTCAACTGCTGCGCCAAAGAATGCGGGATCGAATCCCGGTCGCGGCGGCAGCTTTTAAATGGAAGTGAGAAGCAAGGCGCCAGTTCGCTGTCTAATGTCAGTGCACGTTAAAGAACCCCGGGTGGTTTAAATTTCTGGAATCCTCCCTACGTCTCGCGTAGCCTGAGTCGCTTTGGGACGTTAAAACTCATAAATCAACACTTAAATCAATCACACTTCTTTTAAGAAGGTCCCACTAGGGGGTGCCTCTGCACGAAATTTGGCAGTGTTTGAAGTTCCTACGCAAGATAGATCGTGTGGGTGTGACGTCATGACTCTGTCGACACCTGGACATTTTTACGAGACTGTTTATGAATGCGACAGGTGTTGGACCGATGCCAAGTTTACGGCTACGGCGGTGGCTTTACGATGCATCGTGCTATATACACTATTGCGCAAAGCGAGAATCTATTTTTGAAGTACGCAGGGCGTAGCCACGGAGGAACGAGAACACAGACGGATTTAGCATCCTAGACATCAGCTGTGCAACGCGAAACTTCGGTGCCAAGGAAGGCTTTGCATTCCACATTGAAACAGCGACCGCTACGTGAGACGACTCTTACGCTTCGAATATATAAAAGAAAAAGCAGTGTTCACTAGGAAGCTTGATAGGCGCTACTAGGCATATAGCGAACGCTAAATCCTTACTTCGTTTACGTTCTTCGCATACTCCAGGCATTTTTTTGCTATACGAGAGTCGTTCATAAAGTTCGTATTGTTTCCATTAAGGAACTCAGATGTGGTAGCGATAATTAGGTGTGAGTTTAATATTTATCTCTAGGTTTTCCGTCTAAAACCACGAAATTCTCCCGCTGTTGGACGAGCTGTCGCAAATATTTTCTTTAGTTGGGGAAGAATTCGACTTGAGTAATCACTTCCTTGTGGTTCCGGCAGCGTCACCCGCGCAGTGTGTTCTTCGTGGCAGGAAGGAGGATGAATTCACCTCATACGAGGTAAGCCGGATATGCACAATGGTACAATATTTTGTATTCAAAGACAACCAAGTGTGCCATCCCCACCTGCGCTGAGTGTACCAGTGCAACGTTGTGTCAAGGCAAACGTATGTCTTTTCCAAGAACGGTAACCTTTGTCATCTACAATCTATGATGAAGAGAGGGTGCACAATCATTGTTTTTGGTGTCTCGGTCACTTCATTACAAAATTTAATAGTAAGGCCGGGAAAATAGAACATGTGCAAAAACTTGAGCATTGCTACCTCAGGTATTTGCTTTGAATAAACAAACTTGTGACTTGGGAAGTCCAAGTGGATTTGAATCTATTTTTCAGCAGAGATTTTATATCTTGCTTTGGTCATTAAAATCAGCACTGCAAAACACTGAATAGTCAACTAACACGAGAGGAAGTGGTCCTTGCTGAGGTCACATATTGTATCAAACTGTGAACACAAAGATATTCGAACGTGCAACAGCATCCTTTCGTTGCGGAAATGTACTCTTATTTTAGGAATCATATCCTCTGGCTCTTGCACAGTTTAAAGAAGAATGTAGCGTAAAGGCTTGGCAATATTTTTAAACACTTTGACCCGTTTAATTTTCGAAGCCTATTTCTTGTGATATTCGGAGCTCAAGTTTCGCAAACGTTTGCGACGTTTTAAAAAAGGTTCTGGTGGTATAAGGAGTTTTCGAGAAGGTGCAGCCAACGACGCGCACTGCGAGCTTTTTTTTTTTTTTTTTTGCCGCCATGCGATGATCATTTCTGCCAAATAAGCTAAGCGATAATTCGAATAGGGAAAAAAATATTGTTTTCATTTACGTATGCGTTGACTTTAACGCAGCAGACTCATAAGATGCCAATGGGAGCGTACGAAAGAGTGCGATGAATTGTGGAAGAGCAGCGTTGCTTTTTGCTGCTACCCATCAAGGCTGGCTCTTGAGGGAGGCTAGAATATTTCACTGCATTGGCTTCGATTCGTTTCGTTTACCCTCTTGGTTACCTCCAGCTAATACGGGGAAAGTGATGGACGGCAAATAGCAGCGGTAGTCGCCTCGTTTGGACGCCAAACTAAATGGTACGCGAATTAAACGCAATGAATACAAAATTGATGAAATAAAGATTAAGCTTTTATCCAAGCTCAGCTTTGTCAGACACCTTATCAGATAGCCGCGCAAGCAGATGAAGGACAAAGAAGCAGTGCAAAACACAAATGATGGTCGCAACAATAACCACCAATGAAGACTCGCATCAGATGAAGGACAAAGAAGCAGTGCAAAACACAAATGATGGTCACAACAATAACAACCAATGATGACTCGCATCAGTGAGGTTGTTCTTCAGGCATCAGTGTTTGAGGTATTCGTTTCGACAAGATATGGTCAAGATAGGGGACGAGGAGTTCTATACAGATCTCTACAGTAGCCAAAGTAGTCAGGCCGTAACGAGTTCGGCGGTAGGGAAAAACAGTCAGACGTTCTACCAGTTACGAAGGACGAGGTCAAGAAAGCAATAGAAACTATGAAAAGGGGGAAATCAGATGGAGAGGATCAGATAACTACAGATTTGCTGAAGGATGGGGATGATATCGTGCTAGACAAACTGGCCACCTTGTATACGCAGTGCCTGGTGTCATCGACGGTACCGGAACCATGGAAGAATGCAAATATTATCCTCAATCATAAGAAAGAGGACTCTAAGGGCCTTAAAAATTACAGACCAATCAGCTTACTGTCTGTTACGTATAAGGTATTTACTAAGGTAATCGCTAATAGAATCCGGACAACCTTAGACTGCAATCAAGCAGAGGATCAAGCAGGTTTTCGGAAACGGTACTCTACTATCGATCATATCCACACCATCAGTCAGGTGATAGAAAAATGCTCAGAATATAACCTGCCCTTATACATAGCATTCATTGATTACGAAAAAGCATTTGACTCAGTTGAAACCTCGGCGGTTATGCCGGCATTGCGAAATCAGGGGGTAGACGAGCCGTACGTGAAAGTGCTGGAAGATATATATAGCGGCTGCACAGCAACCATAGTTCTGCATAAAGAAAGTAACAAAATTCCCATAAAGAAAGGTGTTAGGCAAGGAGACACGATCTCGCCAGTACTATTCACAGCTTGCTTAGAGGAAGTATTCAGAGACTTGGAATGGGAGCAGTTAGGGATAAGGGTAGGTGGAGAATACCTCAGTAATCTGCGATTTGCTGATGCCATTGCCTTGCTAAGTAACTCGGGGGATGAACTGCAAATAATGATTGATGACCTAGACAGGAAAAGTAGAAAGGTAGGCTTGAAAACCAATATGCAGAAGACTAAGGTAATGTTCAACAACCTCGGGAAGGAACAGCAGTTTACATTAGGTAGCGAAGTACTGGAAGTAGTAGGCGAATATGTCTACTTAGGACAGGTAGTAACCGCTGATCCGGACCATTGAAAGGAAATAACAAGAAGAATAAAATTGGGGTGGAGCGCATTTGGCAAGCACTCGCAGATTATGTCTAGCAGCTTACCGGTATCGCTCAAGAGGAAAGTATACAACAGTTGCATCTTACCTGTACTCACCTATGGGGCTGAAACGTGAAGGCTAACCAAGAGAGTTCTACTTGCGATGAGGACAACCCAGAGGGCTATGGAACGAAAAATGGTAGAGGTAACATTAAGAGATAGGAAGTGTGCAGAGTGGGACAGGGAAATAACTCAAGTTGCCGACATTCTAGTGGAAATTAAGAAGAAGAAACGGGCATGGGCAGGACATGTAGTGCGAAGAGAGGATAACCGATGGTCGCTTAGGGTAACAAACTGGATTCCAAGGGAAGGAAAGCGTACCAGGGGGCGGCAGAAAGTTAGGTGGGCGGATGAGGTTAAGAAGTTCGCAGGGGTCAAGTGGATGCAGCTAGCACAGAACCGGGTTAAGTGGAAAAATATGGGAGAGGCCTTCGCCCTGCAGTGGGTATAATCAGGCTAATGATGAGGATGATGATGATGATGAAGAAGACAAAATTGATGAAATAAAGATTAAGCTTTTATCCAAGCTCAGCTTTGTCAGACATCTTATCATACAGCCGCGCAAGCCGATGAAGGACAAAGAAGCAGTGCAAAACACAAATGATGGCCACAACAATGACAACCAATGATGACTCGCATCAGTGAGGTTGCTTTTCAGGCATCAGTGTTTGCGGTATTCATTTATTTGTTCCGCGTCTTCCTCCTGTGTTGTTTTGAAAGATGCAATGAGAGCGACTGTATGGAGTACATTGGCAAGCACTTTATGAACGTTTCGACAGAGCCAACGAGTAACCATCAATTGGTGGATTTCTCCTTTAAAATTCAAGTCCATCCCTAGAGCCTATTCAAATGTAATGCGCTGTCAAACTAGGTAATCAGCGAAAGAGTTTTCCTCGTCTTGAAACGGCCTACAAAGGAGGACTAGTAGTCGTCTTCTCCGAATGCAACTTGTGAGGCAGAAGCTAAACATACAAAAAGCTTATAATTAGTTAATTGCCTGACTGTTGCGAAATCTGTGTGCATATTCGATTGCATTCTGCTGAACTGAGGCTGACGAGCAATCACTTTTATTTATAAATGGCAAAGTTGGGGCTATTGGACTCACAAAGCACTAAATGAAAATATGTAGCGCATTGTAGCAGTAAGTAATATTATGGTCGTGAGCAGAAATATCTGTTCGACTCTAGGATATATTCGATGCTCTCGGCAGAAGCATTCGATGATATCTACTCATTCTGGTGGTTCAAGGACCGAGTTCTAACAAGCATGCTCATTTGATCGAAAACGTTAGAATCACTTACCTCACACGGATGCGACAAAGTAAAGTACTGCTTACCCAGTGTTCGCTGAAGGAACTGTGACGTTGGAAAAGTGAACGTTAGCGAGCATGTCTGCTGAGCAGTAGTCCAATGAAACTGGCATTCTTGGCGCCGTTCTTCCGCTGCGTAGTTTTAGCATCATGTGCCATAGCTGATATACAATTGTGACAGCAGTCGCCGTGCCAGCGCCCTACAAGGGGGTGATATATAACAGTTACCGGCGTACATCAGTAACACACCTTTTAATTCAAGTTGGCCTTCCGACAATAACTGAGCGAAATCGTTGTGCACGACTTAAATTTCTGTATCAATTAATTAAAAGACACTAAAGATCAGAACTCACCGATTTGCTTGTTTTTTCGTCCGGATACGCAACCAGACAACGACACCAGCTAACTTTAACTCCTTTTCGCGTTCGAAATAACTGCTTTAAATACTCATTCCTTCCACGAACTATTTCCGAATGGAATAACCTCACTAACAATGAAGTGCTGCAGCCATCACTGACGTTGTTCTCGCAACATAACACCTAGTTTCTTTTTATTGCATTTGTTATTTCACTGCTGTGTTGTATATGTTTGGTTCTATTCCTAATAGTGCAGAAGAGCTTCAACTTGCACTGTAATTATTGTTTATTTTTGCCTTTTTTTTAAACTGCTTAGTTTGTATTCCCATCCTGCTAAAATCCCGACACTGGGATTGCAGTATCAATAAATAAAATAAATAATAAAGTGACATCACACCCATAATTGATGGCCCAGAACTGTTGGGAACTAACGCACAAAAATGGCTGAGGCTCCGATACAGCTCTCAGAATGGTATAGGGCGCACAAGAATAAATCAATAAATGCGTTCAATTACTCTGTCTCGTTTTTCAGTTTTGTTCACCGGTACTAAACATCAACAAAAATATATAAACACATATCACTTGTGATTAGCGAAAGGTGTTGTTCACATTGAGGTTTCACATCCTATAGCTAAACCGAAAATATACTTAAATAAAGCATTTACTGAGCAAGACCTAAGTGACCGCTGAAATCAGAGCAACGACGCTATAGCTCATCAAGACTTCGACAAATGTGAGAGATGTCTAAAGGCACAACAAGTTTAAACGTTACTAAATCAAGCGGGCTGCAACTACATAGGTGAAAAACTGTGACGTCGACTTTCAACTTCCAGCAAATCAATTTGGCTGCATAGGCATTGCCATCTAAAACACAACTGCCCCATATTGTTAAGATAAAGGGCGGTTATACGGACCATTCGTAGAAAGTTTAGGTGTTTTAAAGTGCAATGTTCACATTCGGTATTCCTTGACCTCTCGACCTCTCGGGATCAAAAAACATTGAGCTGAATGCCGGTTTCGAATGCAAAATCGTGTACCGATTATGTGTTGTATTCTATGCAGAGGCTCGTGCTTTTCAAACTTCTCTGCTTTTGACAATAGTGTCTACGGTTGATGTTGCTTCTACGCGCAAGACAAAAATCACAATATAGTGCATTTACGGAACATACACACATGCTTCATTCCACTGCTGTGTTAGAAATATCCTAATCAATCACCCACGCTGTAAACCCTAACAATGCAGTTTTCTATGATCGTTTCTTCAGAGAACAAAACTCCTATTTAATAAACGTTGGGGTCAACGCACGATGCCACGTACAGATATTACAGACATTGTATGAGCAAATGAAATTCCTTTCCTCTACATACTGCAGAAAGAAGCATTAGATACGTTTCGTGCTCAAAAAAAGAACTCAAATGACACAGACTTTCAAGCTGCAGATATGGCGGCTTCAAAAATACATATCGAACTGTTTTTACTGTGCTGTATTTTACTCGCATTTCGCACAATAGTAGACTAAGAACGAGTTTCCAGGATTGCATAGCATAAAGATGCCTCTCATTAAAATCTAATTTTTTTTAGTGCACGTATTGAGGAAATTGAGAAGAACAGTGGAATAATATCCGCAAGCACTCACATTGAACCGGGCACCCCGCACAAACGCTGATGCTAGTTTATTTAGGCACGTTGTTGGGCAGGATTAATTTTCGGGCAGATGAAAGTTCTGCACCGTGGCAGTTTCATTCATAGCAAGCACAAAGTTTTCAAAACTATTCAGCGTTCAGATTTGTTCCGTGGATAGCGGATGATTACCGAGAGGTGGGGTGAGTGCTGCTGACCTTCTTTTACATTAATTCTTACCTATTTCATTTATTCCTTAACCCGTCTCTTCACGGTAATTTATAAGTATTCATCCGCTCTCAGACACCTAACGCGCCCTTCTTTAAACTACTCCCCATGCCTAATCCAGCATGCACCCTATGTGATTGCCATGAGCAGCGCCCTCGTGCCTCAAGCTAATGCGCATAGCACTAAATTTGTCAGTTTTACTCAGTGAAATGTGCAAGTATCACCTGTAGTATGTTCTTAGGTTAGGTAAACAGCGTTTGTTCGCTTGCCGGCTATGTGCACACTTTCGTGAATGGATTCCGACCGTTAGGCGACTTACTGTCCCCGTTCCGCAAGAGAAAGCGCAACGAAGCGCAAACCTCGGAAAGTATGCGGAGGTTCGCCACGTGATCTTGGGTGAGAGAGTGCCCCTCCCGATGACGACGAATGTAGCGCTAGGCACGTTAGAGGTCGTCGTGCCTAGCGCTACATTCTAGAGGGCACCCCATCTTCCCAACGATGGAAAACATAAAGCGAAGCACGTGGGGGGTGGTCACGTGTTTAGCGTGAAAGTATGTACGCGTGGGGACCGAGGTTATGCCCCAGGCACGAGTTGCAGCACAAAAATTAATAAACGTTTGGAGGTTTAAACTTTACCTTACAGTGTACAAATGGGAACAACATAGCCAGGATGCATAGCCCCACAAACGGCGCCGTAAGAGATGTGTAAACCATCAGGAAGACCTGCAGAGATGAAACGCTTCTAATTAAATATTTAAAAAAGCTAAAGTAAAAGACAAGAGAAGTGAAATTTATCTGCGACACAATGCTGAAAGAAAATAATTTGGTTTGATTCGCTGCACGTATGCTAGTTCAGGTATATGCAGCCAGATTTTTTATCTGCGACATTGTAAAACAGTTCACCATGGCTATAAATACATCAATTGTTCTCCACAGTCCCTAACTATATAGTTATTATTGCAGGATTATTCTTTTCACAGTTCCACGCTGCAATATTTGCATATATCAACAAAGGGAATACGTCTATAGAGCGTTATGAAACCCTGAGCACTGGTACCTGCATCATGCTGGAAAAATGTCTCCAGTGCAAAAGCAGTGTGACCAAAAAAAAGTACTTTTACCAATAATACTTATAATTACTTAATTAAGAAGGCATATTTTGCTCATGTTATCAAAAATCAAAGTCCGTGTTTTTTTTCTTTTGTTTTGTTTTTCATATTACCACTTACGCTGTCAATGCTTTTACAAAAATAAATAGTCCTGCAGTGGCTAGCGCACAAAATATTCTATTTCGTTTGGATCTTTCCTGCTTATTTAAATTTTATTTTCTTTACTCTGCAGCCTACTCCGAAGAGAAAATTCTCAGCATTCTAAATCAAAATAAAAAAACACAGCCGCGACTTGAGACAAACAGAGGAAGAGAATAACGAACAAGCGCTGACTTACAACTGAAGGTTTAATGAAAAAGAAATCGGAGCGGATATTTAAACATTCCTTTTTTCAAGGACTAGGACGCATTCTAAAACATTGATCAGATATATTAGGTCAGAATCAGTAATAGCTGAACTTAAAAAGAAATACGATAAAGAATCGCAAATGAATATCTTACTCACCCGTGTTATTGGTCCCATATACGCGCATAAAGTGCTGTACACCGTTACTGTTATCCCGAAAGCAATAGCTGAAAAAAGAAATGCAGTGGCGATGAAGCTAGCGTTTTGCCGTCTATTAATGCCAGTAAATATTTCACGCGTACTTAATTTCGCCAGAATGCACTTCTATAAACAGCCCCAATCCCGTTCAGCCTTCCTTGATGGTGATGATAGTGAGCTTACAGTGAAGCAATTTATTTGCACCATTTTATCTGGCCTTTTTTCTTAGCGCTTTTCTTAGCTGCATAAATATTAAGCATGTCAAAATGCATAACGAAAGAACAAAGTGACAAACTTGTACCTTTTATATGCCAAAGGTCATGCGTGTAAAACTACATTTCATCCACTGGACGCAAAGAAAAAGTATATATCTAGTACTATAAACTAGAGCAGCAGTGAATTGTGTTCTGCGTGTCTATACACTTCGGCCTTAAATAAAAAATGGGAAGAGTTCGCAATATATAAGGCGCCAACCATACGGGCTGCCCGCAGCGTACAAGATAACGATTCACATGCTCCAGCAACGAAGCGGGACGTGGCGATGGCCTTCTCTCAAGAAAGACTGTGGAAGAAGTAATGCTATTACCATAACGGCCTTTTTACGCATCTCGCGGCATGCGATAAAATGCAACAACTATAGTTGTTTAAAGTTTTTGAAAACGTATCAGAAGATATCGAGCGCCATGAAAAAACACCATCGTACTCTGAAAATACCAGCAAACAATGAACATTTTGACAGGAGGCAAATCATAGAAACATTATTACTATTACAATACCTTTATACCTTTATTCCTATAGCAAATAAATTCAGCTATTTTTCATACACACCGGACATTGGCATTACTGAATAAGCTGGCGTCCAATAGGTTGTGTTCATGTCTTAAGCCACGCCGTGGTTTGATGTTGACTACCGTTTACAAGGCAATACTTGGCACTGCTATGCTAGTAAAATGCTAAGCCGGTCTGCACGCGCTTCATGCGGCTCCTGGCGTTGAGCTTACACCTCTCCTCTTTCAGAACAAGTGTGTAAGTTGAAAGGGAACGGTCAACATGAATGGATTCCATACGAGCGTGCTTGTAACATTCAGTGGCTTGATATTTTTCGGTATCTTAAAATGATCTCAGCGGCACAAACTGCCGATATTTTTCTGGTGACCGAAAAAGCCTGGTTTCTTTTACAAAATAGAGAGAAACATGACGTCGATCTTTTCAGCAAATTGCTTCTGAGGAAAAGATTGATTCGTTGTTGTACGCTGTGGATTAGTCCGAAGTTTTGTAGTGAAAAATAGACTCACTCTTTACAGTTTCTTTACATTGCTAGCTAGAAAGGTCGAGCTTAGGAACAAGCTCACATGTTCTTCGTGGAGCTTACGCCGAAAGAAGGTTTCTTGAAGGCTGCAAGCCGCTTCATATGTTTTCCGAAACACAGCACCATCCGAACTGTCACTATTTTAGCAGATAAATGAGAAAGATTGCATGGAAGAATGCCATATACAGTGACTGTATGAAGCTGTTTTGCAGTTTTCTGCTGGGTTCTTTAATGTATTACATTGCACAGCCGGCGCTAGGAAAAGGGTTAGTCAAATATTTTAGGAAATCTCCCAAGGCGGAGAAGATTTGCAATTAGGGAGAAATTGTTCATTGACATCCACCCAAGCGCAATCATACGGCTGCAAAGGAAATCTGTACAGCTTTCTCCGAAACTCCATATTTAAAGAAAAATTGGTTCTGGTCAAGGGATCGAACCCGGGACCACCGCTTTTCCAGGGCAGTCGCTCTACCAATTGAGCTAACCGGGATGGTCTACGGATCAGAATCAGCAGAGAAGAAATGGGAATAACTAGCAGTGGGAATTATTTCCGCTTCGAGTTATTATTCCAACGTCGAGTTACTGGTCAGTTCCCTCTCGCCCTACTATCTTATCTGCTGACCATTCAAATTAGCTCAGTTGGTAGAGCAGCTGCCACGGAAAGAAGGTGGTCCCGGGTTCGATTCCCGGACCAGGACGAATTTTTCTTCAACTACGAAGTTTCTGAGAAAGCTGTGCAACTTTCCTTTGTAGCCATATGGCTACGCTTGGGTGGGCGTCAGTGAATAATTACTCCATTTTTTTATGATAAAAGGGTTCTATCTGCCCTTTGACGACGTCAATAATGTCGTCACGTATGGGCAATCACAACAGAAATACCTCTAATGCAAAACCAAATGATTTCCGAAATATAGAGAGAACAGAACTATATGGTCAAGCCGATGTGTGAAAGAATAGGGTGAGTTGAGAGCTGCAACATCAAAACTATGCATAAATGGGCGCTAAAGCTAGTAGTATAGATGTGCACTATTAAATCTCTTGTGAACACCTCATTTCAGCTCCTATATAGATATGGTGCATTTATGACATATATAACAAAATTGGCAGTTGCCTAAGTTTGTGCCTCTGTAACCTGACACAAAGCATCCGTGCAAAAGACGCAGAGAATTTTAGCGATGACCAAGGTCCCCGCCTGCTCTCACCCGCACAACGTGTGATCAACAACACATGGTGTTCAGCGTCCTTCCACCGTGGGGCAATGAAATCTACGTACAAAATCGTAGCTTGTGAGTTAATCACGGATGAGATTGTGCTGCAAGAGAGGAAAATACGTGATCTTGAGAAAAATGCTGAAATTCACGGGGAAAATGCTGGCAAAGATTATGCAGCTAGAAAGAAATTGTGATACGATAATGGTCGAAAGTGTGAAAGCAGTGTCTCCAACAGCCTTTTGTTTCAGATTGTACAAGTAAAACTGGTCAAAGAGGGACGTGGAGAGTGGTTGGCCTCAGATAAGCACGGATTGCTACCGCCATAAAACTGTATTGTCCAGAGCGTAGAGCGTTAGAGCATGAAACAACTTACAGAAAAATTCTCTGGAGAGGTTCAAGGTGCCCACCCAGCAGGACTACCATAAATGTCGCCGCTGTTATTCATTATTATAGTTTAAAATATTATTCTGTATGAATTGCCCGAGTGCTGCCATCATGAAATAATTTAACATGCTTTTACTAATATTTTTAGCATGTTAAACTATTTCATGATGGCAGCACTGGGGCAAGTATTACAGGGTAATATTTTAGACTATAATAATGAACAACAGCGGCAACATTTATGGCAGTCCTGCTGGGTGGATGCGAGTTACCTTGAACCTCTTCAGAGAATTTTTTTGAAAGTTGTTTCATGCTCTAACACTGGTATTGCGTGCGTTTTAGTTATGGCTCAAACCGTACCAGAACTCAACACGCTATTTTGCAATGTGTATGGTCCTTTGGCTTTGGTATAGGCATTTCTGACCTTTGCACGTCACTAATCCTTATTAGTATTGCATTATTATCTAACCTCCGCAAAAAAAAAAAAAAAAAACAGTGCATTCTTTACTATGAACCATGTTCATTGTAATTGGGTTCTTAAATCTACCGCCTTCTGCTGAAAATGGCATCCTCTTATAGCAGTTGCACATCTCTTGCAGCCATTGAGCCGCGACAGTTCTCTTCAGTGTGCTGCCTTGTTAGTTTATGCCAGTTCTTTCCACTCAGTAAATAAAGCTCGCCCGCATTTACTACCACCAAAACTTCGCTATATTTTGTCACATTTTTCTTTTTAACAAAACTACTGCAACTTCAGGATACGGCTGCTTTTCTTATGCTTATCTAATGATTATCTAGTACGTTCATCTAAATACCTTGTTGCAGCGCAGACAATTCCAGCCATGAAGATTCCGCAAAATCCAGGCACGTGTATCATGTAGTTATTGATGTAGTACGGCAATATCTGAAAATCACGTTGCACAATATTAGTGAAATAACGTGCTGCAAGTGCAGTGTAGTTTTGCAGAGCTTGAATGCATCAAGACCCAGCCGCTAAGCACCGTCGAGATAGCGAAGATGTACGAAAGAAGAAAGGAATGAATGATTCGATCGTAGTAAAATGCTCTGACGGGCTAGTTGTTACATTTGAAGTGAAAGGGTGAAGCGGCGCGAAAAATGCTGGACTGAAAGACACACAATCACAAACAAGGCGCTGACTTCAACGAAATTTATTTATGAAACAGGTGGCTTATAAACACGTTGAACATAACAAGAAAGACACTATTGCGGAAAACTCCTGACTTAATGACAACAGCACTTTACAGCAGAATTATAGCGGCTGTGCAACCCAAACGTGCATGCCCTGCCAGATACTGAATCTCTTGTCACGATAGTGATATCGACGGTGAACTGACGCAGCAATCAGGAAGGCTTGCATGGCCTCCCCTTGAGGTTTGTCTCATGTCTTACAGGGGAAAGTGGTTTTGTCCAGATAATGAACGAATCCGCACCTTCTGCAATGCAATTGTAAATGGCTGCCTGTGCCGGTGCGAATCAACCTATTGTGTTCAAGGGCCCGCTCATTGAAGCACCGGCCTGTTTCGCCGATGTATACTAGACCGCAAGACAGACGTATCTGATAGATAGCACCTGATGGACTCGGCCAGATGGCTTATTTTGCAGGCGCTACGCTCCGTGTTTCTTTCCTTTCCTGCTAAATGCAAGAGATAAATGTTTTTCAGCTTGACGGGAACCGGAAAAACAGCATCTATCCCGCATCTACCTACCACGTTCTTGATGTTATGAGAAAGAGCAATAATACGGCATGACAAATGCAGATGCTCGGTCAGCCCACCGTACTTTCCTTTCAGTGTTTTTCAACTTCTGAAGAAGGCCTTCACATCAGTCCCTAGCTCACCATATTATGGAGACCTAGGGTTAGCGGCATCCAGCACTTCTCAGTTTTCAGTGCTTCGTTACTTCGACTGAACCTGGAATACTTTTTTACTAATTTCTGAGAAAATGAAATAAACGTGTTACGATCCCGTAGCGCGCTCTACATTCCTTTATTTCTTTGTTTAGTGAATTGTGCTTCCCTAAACTTTCTTTCGTTTATATGGCAGGGCAATTTAACCTTATCAATATCCTTTGAACTGTCAGGTCGCGCTAAGCAAACTCTGCTTTGATATACCCCTGATAAGATACTGCGACCTCAAACAGAAAAAGAAACATGCATAATTCTTCATGCTTATAATTATTGATCAGTTCTTGGGAAATATTTTGAACGTTATTTTGTTATAACTTCACGGCAACAAACGATTTATTATCCGCAGGTCTCTCCTCGGCAGGTTTCTTGTTTTTCGCCATTATCTTCAAAAATTCGTCTTATTGGATGTGTACGGCTGCCTGACTTCATTATTGTGAACAGACGGCCCACTTCTGAAGCTAACTTTTTCTGCGCATCAGAAGTTTAGGGCATTTTTACCAACACCTTCATAAAAGGATGTTACAATTATCCCCAGTTTTCACGCTGCTATTTAAAAAAACGCAGCTCATTAGATTTGAATGATCACAGCAGATTGTGGCAAGCTCTCCAAGAGATGGGAGTTCCAATTCACCTCATCTGTCTCCTCAGGAACCTGTATGAAGGGCAAGAGGCCACAGTCAGAACTGGGCATGGTCTTACTGATTGGTTTCCGATTGAGAAAGGAGTGAGGCAAGGCTGCATACTGTCGCCCTGCCTATTTAACCTATATGCAGAGTGCATTATGAGGAAAGCCGGTCTGGACGAGTCTTCAGCTGGAGTGAAGATTGCTGGAAAATGTATCAACAACCTTAGATATGCGGATGATACCACTTTAATGGCAGAAAGTGAAGCGGAACTCAAGGGACTTCTGATGCGCGTACAAGAAGAGAGTGAGAAGTTTGGGCTTAAACTGAACATTAAAAAGACAAAGATCATGGCGTCTTGCCCTATCAAGTCCTGGAGCATCAAGGGACAAGAAGTGGAAGCTGTGACATATTTTCTTTTCTTGGGCTCCAAGATTACCTCGGAAGGAGACTGCATCCATGAAATTAGGAGACGCCTGCTTCTGGGAAAGAGAGCAATGGTTAGCCTTGACCGCCTAGTAAAGAGCAGAGACATTAGTCTGCCAACCAAGATCCGTATAATTCGTGCTATGGTCTTTCCAGTTGTGATGTATGGATGCGAGAGTTCGACTGTGAAAAAGGCTGACCGCCGAAGAATTGACGCGTTTGAATTGTGGTGCTGGCGAAGACTCTTGAGAGTTCCTAGGACTGCCAGAAGATCAAATCAGTCAATATTGTCGACCATAAATCCTGACTGCTCATTGGAGGGTCAAATTCTAAAGTTAAAGCTCAGCTACTTTGGTCATCTGATGAGAAGAGAGGTGTCGCTGGAGAAAGATTTGATGTTGGGAAAGGTTGAGGGTCGCCGGAGGAGGGGTAGGCAGCGAACGCGATGGTTAGATGGCATCCTCGAGGCACTGCAGATGAAGTTATGTGATGTTAGGAAGATAGTGAGAGACCGGAAAGCGTGGCGTGACATGGTCCATAGGGTCACGAAGAGTCGGACACGACTGTACGACTGAAGTGAACTGAACTGCGGGCGCACAAAATTTCATAAAGGTAAATTTTTGCTACGCATCGGAAACTTTAGAATGTTCCCACATGCGTGTGCATATACGTACCGAATAATAACCCGCGGTAGCCTCACATATAACATTCACAGAATTACTTTAGGACTGTTTAAGAGCTGAAATAAGAAACATCTGTCTGTCTTCCGCTCATTTGTTGCGCCCGACAGCTTAAGACTACCGTTCTATGGTGTTTTCTGGTAACCTTGGTAGACGGCGCCGCATGTCTGTTTATATACAGCAAGGCATGAGGAACCCCTGAAACAGGCTTCACAACGAGCGGAACACGTACATACTGCGAAGGCGATGCCTATGGGGCTGCAATCGCTTTGTTATGGTCCGCGAGCTGTGGAAAGCAGTTCATGTACTCCCACTGTCATTTGATAACGCGGTCATTTGTGTGACATCGCCCCCAAGGGAGTGGCTTGAGCGTGGCCAACGAGCGGTGGGACGTCTGGTGCCGGGGTGGCATGGGCGAGTGACTAACGAGGCAGGGCAGGGAGACCTCAGTTGGTCGACCTTCGAGGCTCGAGAAGCAAAAAGAAAAATAGCCTACGATGGCAGGCTGCGACTGATGCACAAAGATGGGTGGGCGCGCAGAGCCTCCGAAAACTTCTTGCGGACTACATGGGTCCAGCGACTCCACCACCTTCGTCGCAAGTTCGGCTTTTTCAGCAACAAAATACAAGCCGACAGCGCGAAGAAATGGGCCACAGCAATTGACGCCAAAGTGCACGCGCAAGAGCGAGAAGCGTGGATGGCAGCCATGGAAGAAAAGTCGACGCTTGAACTGTACCGGGAAGCCAAGCAAGACATCTGCGTCGAGAGATTCTACGACAACAGTGTGGGTAGCCGCTTGCTGTTTGAGGCACGCCCGGGTGCTATGCCAACGCTTACTTATCGAAAGCGTTTTGACTCTACTGTCGAATGCACCCTGTTTAGAGCCTGCACAGTGTACGAAGAGACAACGGAGCACATCATCCTGTTCTGCGAGAATCTGCCAACGCCACCACAGGAGGGCGCTACGCTTTGCTTACTTACTTTACTTACGCTTTGCTTTCCTACGCATTACTAGCAATGGTTATGTACAGTTGTTATTTCGGATGTGATGCCTTTAGCTCGCGGTTATTCATTTAATCGTTTTGAATTTTATTGTAGTCTCTTTCTTTTCGTTACAATCATGTTTTTTTTTTTTCTTACAAGTGTGCGTTGTCCACATTTTAACTTCATATTCCTATTCATACAGTTGGTTGGTATCCCTTAGTGTGAGTGCCGGTGCAATACAGCCGTTATAGGCTTCTCGCTTGAAATATATTGTTAAATAGTCGTGCATCCACTGAGAATGGCCACAAAAATTGCTCCGTCCTAATCTTATTCTCCTAGTAACTTCACCCTCATGAAGTGGACCTGCGCTCGGTATCTGCCCTGAATAGATGTATTTCCTTGTCACAAACGTATGTTTCCTTTAGACCCCTCTGAACATTACCTTATTTTCTCTATAATAAAGCTATATCAATCGTCCGGCTTTGCTTGTACATGTCTTAGATCATTCTTTGCACATTGTTCTTTGTGCTATGTAGTAAGGTGAATTGCAGATTACTTGTGTTCGCTATTATTTTTTTAATCCAAACTATCCCGAATACAAACAAGCGATTTTTGAAACATAGCAAAAAAATACGTCCAGTGGACGCAATGATGCGCATCGACCCAATGCGACTTTTGAAGCCGCCCACTCTGGTATCGTGCTAGCACCGGTCTTCTATGTATCGCTTTATCAGACGAAGTCACAAGTTTTGTCCCTTGTTGCAGAGTTCCTACTGCCGTCATCTGCATGTTTGGCCCCGTGAGAGGTATTTGTAGTGAAACGTCTGAGGACAGGTGAAAATGTTCTGATTCTGCATGAAATGCGCAGACGTACCTGGTCGATGCTGGTAATCGCTCCCAAAAGTCCAGGATCACAGCCACGAAACCATATAGTAAGTGAAGCACCCATTACAGTGGTCAAGGCATACATCAGGGAAACCAGAAGCGCAGTCGTAAAGGTGGTTCTGCAAAAACATATCGCATTTTAAATATAACGGCATTGAAACTGATCCTCCGTAAGCATCAAAAAATACATTGCGAAGATATCCCTTTAGGCAGTATGTTTGCTGAAAAGCTTGTCTGAAAAGCATCATACTGTGTTGAATAAAAGTTATTTTCTTCTAAAAGCTTCCATGCAAAAATGCCAGTATTTTGTGTTCTTCCTCTGCTTCCTTCTAAAGGGCGCGGAAAATTCCCGCTGACCAAATCTTTTCAAAACCGTTTTCCCATGAAGATACCATTTGTTTCAATTTCTTTCAAGCTGCATGTAAGCAGCTTTGTTAATTTAGACAGCGCAAACAGGAAGACACAGGACAACATGCAAGGAAGCCACATTACAAGCGCTGTACTGTGGCTTCCTTGTATCTTGTCCTGTGTCTTCCTGTTCGCGTTGTTTAAATTAACAATGGACGTTTAGCAACTCGCCCTACAAAGTATCTATGTAAGCAGCTTAGTTTCCCCGACCAGAATCGCCTCGCCATAACCTCAAGGCGGCACCAAAGAAGAAACCAACGTGAGATTATCAAAAGATATGCTTTAATTGAAGGTATAGTGGTAGAAACGCGGCTTGGATCTTGTCATATTAGCATATTTCCTTTTTCCAGATGCTTGTTCTATTCTGCGCAGATCATTGACGTGGCTCTTCAAGTAATGTATCCCAATTCAGACAAGTAGCACTGTTGCGTTTTTCACAAGATAAATGTTGATGTATAATTCGCGATACAATTTACAGAACATTTTCTGGAAATCAAAATACGCCACTAAGCTTCTTGAGTTTTGCCCTCTCAAAATTAGGAGGAAATAACCGGCTTAGTATGGCATCTCCTTGCGTGCGATTGTGCTCAGTGTGGGGAGGATGAGGGTGAACGAAAAGACAAAACTCAATGTCGCGTAACTTTCCACTCAATCCTTACTGTGTACCGCAGTACCTGGATTCGAACCCGACCACCGGCGGCTGCGTTTCGAAGGAGGCGAAACGAAGTGGTGTCCATGTGCTATGCGATGTCAGTGCACGTTAAGGAACCCAAGGTGGTCCAAATTTCCAGAGTCCTCCACTACGGTGCCTCTCATAGCCTGAGTTACTTTGGGACCGTCGACCTTAAAAACCAACCAACCAATCTTTATTTGACATAAACGGACGTTTCGTGTGGAAATGCTTAGAGAGCGCCTACACTTGAAAGAGTTACAGACGTCATAGCTCTGCTTTATTGCCTCCATTTGAGTGTTGAAATCTTCATTCCTACCCCCTAAATCTCACCACAAGCCAATGTTGCAGAAGGAATGATAGCGAAACATTTCATCTTTTGCTGATAAAATATGCTTAAAATGCTTCCCTGCCTAGTGGGAACGCCTGCATATAGTAAGTACACGATTTTTCAAATTTCAATTTTTCGTTTTTGCAGATTATTAGCAGATTATTATGGCAGATGTTATTGCATATTATTAGCGGATGTTACTAGTTATTGTTATTTTAGATTATTATCAGATGTTATTAGGTTATTAGCAGATGTTATTGCAGATGATTAAGACGGCAAAGGGCCAAGACATTTCGGTGAACTGCTAGGTTTTGAAGTGCTCTCTGAAATTTTTTATCTTACAAGTTACCTTGTGAGAGCATCTTGAGATATATGGTTTATTGACAACAAGAACACAATTTCTAAGAAGTCATGATAGCTTTATCTACAATATTATCTCTTTTATTCATTTGGATTGTGTTTGAGTTACATAGCTGTGTGTGTACGTGTCAGCGCGTTTGTACGTTTTAGGTATTCTTACAAGGGCATGCCATTCATGAGGCGCCCTTTATTTTATAATATTTATTTCTCTATCTTTAACTAAAATATACTGTAGTCATTAAAGAAAAGAAAGGAGGGCAATACAAGTTAGAATGCCACTCAGTATCATCATTAGCAGTAAGAAAAAGGAGATGACGAGCCGCAAAGCAATGCATTCGAAAATACACGAAACTAGCTCAGCACGACCATTAACAAGCAGTAAAAAGAAGAAAGCGAACAGCAATGAAATTGGCTGCATTTCTCTTGTGCTGTGCCCGGTGCTTAAGCGCGAGAGTTTTCTTGTTTTATGTGACGTGTTGAGCGAATTTCTTTATACTATAGACTATAGCTACACTTAGTGGTTCATAAAATTATATTAATAACCGAAGGAGCAGGAAACATTATAGTAATGCTATTTATTAAGATTGAATGGTGAAAGAATGTTATTTAGTATGTAAAATTAGGAGTAAAATTACTAAACCTTCATGAACACAGGATTGATCTTACGTTACCATTTAATTCCTTCAAATCAGCATATAAAGCATTCCTAAAGACCACAGAATATACTTATTGAATATAGGTGCACCTATCTGATTCCAAATGATCAGTTTTCGTTTTTCTTGATGATTCTTTTTTCCTTACAGTCCTGTCAAATACAGATCTATATTTTTATTGCATTTTTCTTCTCATCTTCGCGCTGTCACATATTCTCTTATGTGTTTGTTTCGCTCCAACGTGGTGTTATACTGTAAACTGCATTGTGTGTTGATATGCATCTTGTATATCTATTTTTTTTTTTTTTTTGCTGTATTGTTAATCGGGACATTTTCCTGTGTATGCATCGTAACGTGTTGCCTGTTGCGAGCTGCACATGGGAGACGAGGCCTTGTCAGGTTACACGCCTTTTGCCTCGTCTTCCACTTTCACTTGAAAGGAAAAAATAAAGTGAACTGAACTGAACTGAACTAATCATTTTAACGTCGCGTTATAATATAACATGGTTTCCTGCCTTTGAAACATTTACGCAAGGTTTCTGATAAACTTAACTGCTACCTTTGGCAATGGAACATTTTTTTTTATATATAGAACTGTGTCAAAAATATGACAAAATATCCTGTAGTTCTGTCGTAACCATCAAAGTTTTCTGTAGTTCTGTAGTACTTTTCTGTAGTTCTGTTGTTTTCCTGTAGTATATTTCTGTTGCCTGTAGCTCTGTAGCACTTTTCTGTTGTAACTACAGAAATTTTTGATGTTACTACGGAATGTTCTATTGTCACAACAGGTTTCCCGCCAAAAACCGCACAGACATTCTGTCGTAACATCAGAAAATTTTCTCTAGTTTTTACGACTGGGATTTCCATATTTAAAGAAGTTCAGGTCGCACATAAAACTAGAAATTAGAATTAGAAACTCGCAACGATGTAACATGCAAATAGATAAACTATATGAAGCTTGCACCATTAACAATTCATGCTAAATGTTAAAATAAGAACCGGCCTAATGGAAGCCATGACAAAGCTTTTCATTAATTTTGTAAGCATGTTTCAGCAATGTTTAAGGAGCACTAACCTATGACTTTATGAAAGCGTTCCAGATAAACATAGGCTTACTTCAAGCACCTAATTCACCCCTGTTCTAAGGGGTTTTCTTTCATTTTATGCGGAAACAATCAAAATTCAACAGAACTGCACAACAAAACCGCATTTTTGTCGCTGAGTCAAAGACTATGCTGTGCTGTGTGCGTGTGCGTCGTGTGCTGTAGTGCTGTACAGCAAGTAATGGCATGTGGTAACTAGAGTAAGACTCAGTTCTGCTGGTTCTTCGATGTGCCGAGCAAAAATCTAATCAATGCAAGGTGCCCTTCTGGTAGCGGTTTGAAATTGACTGTTAACAGTTATTACACCTAGTAGTTCGCACAAAAACACTGCTAAACACTGCTTCTTTAGCGGCGCGATGTTAGTTGCCCCAAATAGGTTTAGAATAGAGGGCACAGCCTTGGGGCCCCCAAGGAGATTGGGGCGTCGAAATGCTCACGCGCAGAAAGTAAGCAATGTTTAGTGTGTTGGGTAAACAATTGGGGCGGCCCCTATTTTTCGAAAATGTCGTTTTCCCCAAGCCACCCCGCCGTTGGGTCGCATGGGTTACGGTAGCATGGTGGTGTCCGGCCAAGCGGCGGCCGCTATCCTAGGCACACATTTGTCTTTACCCGGCCATGGTGTCACGCATTCACGGCAAACAAAACGCGCATGAAGCTTGTGCTATGTCTCATGATGCCCGCACTACCAAATGTTATCGATAAAACGCACAAAATGTTTATTGCTTCTGGATTTACCGAGTTGTTAGGCTTAGAGAGTTCGCCTCCTATCGTTGCCATGGAGACCAGATGTAAGAAAGCGCGGAAGATTCAAATGAGGGTTCCCGGCTCAGCCTGGATTGGCTATTGGCCGATTTCGTCCTGTCTGAGGAAAACGGTTTTAACGGGTAGTTTTGAGATACTTTTTTACAATAAAAGCACTTTCTGATGATTAAAACAGCATTGTTGGCTTTTATATATTTCAATGCTTTTCACGGTTTACCGTCGGGATGCTGCAATCGACGAACGCAAGCCCGGCTCCGCTGCATCGGGAAAACCCCAATTCTAAAACTCGTCGGTCGGCTCGCACGTTACGCCACGACGCGGTATTTTTTGGGCGGCCCCAAGCCTTCGGTCCGCCTATTCTAAATCTCCCTAATTATCAGGATAACATCCCTTTACTGCGCTATACATTTGTTTACATTTACATATATTGTCACCAACACACGTAGCAAGCAGCACAACAACCGAGCTGGCCCTTTTTAATCAAGCGAAAAACTCGAGAGAGACGAGGAAGAAGCTTAGCCACTTGCCAAGCCATTCGGCCACTTGGTGGCGCCAGAAGATGGTCAGCGGTGTGGCATTGCCCCCCTTCCAAGGAGCATCGACCCGATGCCGCAAGCGTAGGGGAATAGTCGAAAAGCGGGGCAAGTAATACGGGAAAGTCTCTGGCTCTGGTTTGGATCCTGAATTGGTTTACCGATTGTAATAGGGCTTCATTCTGGCAACGTGAACTATTTCAGATTTCGGCTGCCGAGAGGAGCGTACAGTGCCTTGTGGTAGCACCTCGTAGTTCACCGCGCTGAGGCGGCGGAGCACCTCGTAAGGTCCAAAGTATCGCCGCAGAAGCTTTTCAGAGCGCCCTCGCAACCGTATTGGGCTCCATACCCAGACTTGGTCGCCGGGCGTGTAAGTCACCTCTCGGTGTCGCAGGTTGTAGCGCTGGGCGTCGTGTACTTGTTGGTGCCGAATTCGCTGTCGGGCAAGCTGGCGTGCAGCTTCTGCGTCACGAATAAATTGGTCAGCTCCCACGACAGTGGAGGGAGCAGAATCTGGAAGAAGCATGGCATCCAGCATAGTCAAGGGTTCGCGTCCATGAACCAAATGAAATGGAGTGAAGCGTGTTGTTTCCTGGAGTGCAGTGTTGTATGCGAACGTGATGTACGGCAGAATCCGGTCCCAGTTCCCATGATCATCGTCTACATACATAGAAATCATATCGGCAATTGTCTTGTTAAGCCGCTCAGTCAGTCCATTAGTTTGAGGATGATAGGCTGTTGTCTTGCGGTGGGTGGTGCCACTGAGTCGAAGTATCTCACTCGTGAGTGCCGACGTAAACGAGGTTCCTCTGTCAGTTAAGACGACTGTTGGCGCACCATGACGGAGTACAATGCTGTGAATGAAGAAATGCGCAACTTCATCTGCGGTACCACGTGGAATGGCCTTGGTCTCACAGTAGCGGCTAAGGTAGTCAGTGGCAACCGCTATATACCTGTTACCCATGGAGGACTTCGGAAATGGGCCCAGTAAGTCCATGCCGACCTGTTGAAATGGGAATTTCGGGGGATCGATAGGCTGTAAGAGCCCAGCTGGTTTATTGGGTGGTGTTTTCCGCCGCTGGCACTCACGGCAGGTACGGACGTAGCGGTGCACAATGGCAGCTAGCCTGGGCCAGTAGTACTTTCGGCGTATCCGTGCCAATGTGCGAGAAAACCCGAGATGGCCGGAAGAAAGGTCATCGTGGCACGCACGAAGAACTTCGTCATGTAGCGTTGTGGGTACTACAAGCAGATAAGCAGTTTCTGTTGGACCGTAGTTCTTCTTGTAGAGCACACCATCACGCAGGCAAAATGACGACAGTCCGCGCCTGAAGAGCTGAGGAGGAGATGACACGGTTCCTTCGAGGTATTCAATGAGGGGTAAAAGTTCAGAGTCAGCCCGCTGCTTTCGGGATAAGGTGGACGTCGCGATAACACCAAGGAAAACGGAATCGTCGTCAGAGCCGTCCGCGTGGCAGGGAGTAGGGGCGCGGGACAGACAGTCAGCATCACTGTGTTTTTTTGCCGGACTTGTGCACGATTGTAACGTCAAAATCTTGCAACCGAAGGCTCCATCGAGCAAGCCGACCCGATGGATCTTTCAGGTTTGCCAGCCAACACAGAGAGTGATGGTCGCTCACGACACGAAACGGACGACCGTACAAATACGGACGAAATTTCATGACTGCCCACACAACAGCGAGGCACTCCTTTTCGGTAGTTGAATAATTAACTTCGGAACGGGACAAAGTGCGACTGGCGTAAGCGATGACACGTTCTGCACCGTCCTGCCACTGAACAAGGACCGCACCGAGGCCAACGTTACTGGCATCCGTGTGCAGTTCCGTGTCGGCCTCTTCGTCGAAGTGGCCAAGTATTGGCGTACATTGGAGACGGGACTTGAGTTCCGTGAAAGCGTTTTCCTGGTCGGGGCCCCAAAAGAACGGCTCGGCGTCTTTTGTCAGGCGGGTCAGAGGCTCAGCGATCTTGGAGAAATTGTTAACAAAGCGACGATAGTACGCGCAGAGGCCGAGAAATCGACGCAAGCTTCGTTTATCCGCTGGTCTGGGGAATGAAGAGACAGCGGCCGTCTTCTCTGGGTCTGGGCTAACACCTCGAGCACTGACAATGTGGCCGAGAAATTTCAGCTCGTTAAAAGCAAAGTGGCATTTTTCGGGTTTTAGAGAGAGAGCAGCTGATCGGATGGCCTCGAAGACAGCGCGCAAACGTTTCAGGTGCTCGTCGAACGTGTCCGAGAAAATCACAACGTCGTCGAGATATACGAGGCATGACTGCCACTTCAGACCAGAGAGTACAGTGTCCATCATTCGCTGAAATGTGGCAGGGGCCGAACACAGGCCAAACGGGAGCACTTTAAATTCATACAAACCATCTGGCGTAATAAAAGCGGTCTTCTCACGGTCTCGCTCGTCAACCTCTATTTGCCAATATCCACTGCGGAGGTCAAGGGACGAAAAGTAAGTGGCATGGCGAAGGCGATCGAGGGAATCGTCTATGCGTGGTAGGGGGTACACATCCTTTTTCGTGACGTTGTTGAGGCATCTGTAATCCACGCAAAACCTCAAGGTTCCATCCTTCTTTGCCACGAGGACAACAGGCGAAGACCAGGGGCTCGTCGACGGTTGGATAACGTCATCCTGGAGCATTTCTGTTACTTGGCGGCGGATGGCATCACGTTCTTTTGAAGACACCCGGTAAGGACGCTGACATAGCGGACGTTGGTCATCGGCAACTATAATTCGGTGCTTCGTTAGTGGCGTCTGTCGGACCTTGGAGGTTGATGCAAAACAATCTCGGAACGAATTGACAAGATTATCTATGCAGCGTTTCTCACTGGGCGAGAGGTGCGGGTTCACATCAGTCTGAATGGCTGTAGGCGTCGCATTGTCGGGGTCTGACGTGTTGGTTAAAGCGTACTGGCCTGTACATTCTCCAAGTTCTTCAAAATAAGCGACCGCCGTGTTCGCTGTCAAATGTTGGGGTTCACATGTGAAGTTTGTCACTAGCACGTTTGCTTGGCCACGGACAAGTTCGACAAGGCCCCGAGCTACACAAACTTGTCGAGTTAGAAGCAGTGACATGTTAGCTTCAGCAATGCCACTCGTGCCGGCGCTATGATCACATTCGACTGTGACGAACTTGCTCGCACGCGGAGGGATCGTTATGTGGTCGTCACAGACACGCAACATCGTTTTCCGGAAGTCCGTGTTGCTATCAACGGCTCGCTTCGTTGAAAACGATACCATGAGCTGCTCCCGAAGGTCTATAACCGCACCATACTCTTGAAGAAAATCCATGCCGAGAATTAGATCTTTGCAGCACTCTTGTAATACGGCAAATGTGCCAGTGAAAGTAAAACCGCAGATCTCTATGCGGCAAGTGCACATGCCAATCGGCGTCATTACATGACCACCGGCGGTACGCATCATTGGCCCAGACCAAGGCGTCAGAACCTTACGGAGTGCCGTGGCTAGCTGGCTGCTCATGACGGAGAAATCGGCGCCGGTATCCACAAGTGCGGTCACATCACAACTGTCGGCGGTTACAAAAATTTCCCCGGAAACAATGCGTTCGCAGCACGTCGGTAAGTTCATCGGATCGGGTCGTCGCCGCTCGGGCCGTCGCGTCAAATCGTCGGGTGGAGGCTGTTTAATCTGAAACGTAGCGGCGGCCCCACCCCCGGAGGTCGCCGTGTTTAGTTTTCCCGGTGAGGGGACGTGCCTCTGAATTGCCCAGAGGAAGAGTACCGACTGGGCGAAGCAAAACGCTTCGGAGATGTCGATCGCGACCGCCGTTGTGGTGACGTTGGCTGCATCTCGTTAGCAGCCAGGTACTCCTCAATCTCCTGTGGTCTTTCGCCATAGCGGGGTCGAGGCGCGTTTGGTGGAAATCCTCTCAAGCCTATTCTCCGGTATGGGCAATTGCGAAGAATGTGACCAGGTTCGCCGCAGTGATAACAGAGTGGTCGTCTGTTGGGCGTGCGCCACAAGTGCGCCTTGCTGATAGCGGGACGCTGGTATTGCTGTGGCTCGACGGGGCGCAGATCTTGTTGCTGCTCGACGGGGCGCATGTAGCGAGGTGGTGGTCCGACAACGGGACGGAATGGATTTAGCTCGGGAGCAGGTCGACGTAAGACATCACTATAAGTCATGATGCATGGCTCCGGTCGTGGTGCTGGTGGTGGTGGTGGCTGCACCGCTCGCCGAATTTCATCACGGATGACGTCCACGGTAGGATAATTATTTGCAGAGGGAGCATTCAAGTGGAGGTTTCTTAGCTCTTCGCGGACAATGCTCCTCACAAGCTCCCGCAATGCCTCGTCGCTGGCTGCTGGCACGGACGCACAGCAGGGTGTGGCCGCTACGCTTGCCTGGCGGCCGTATTGGGTACTCCGCTCCTGCAGGGAACGTTCCATGCTGGTAGCTTCTCTCGCGAAATCTGCGACAGTTCTTGGGGGGTCGCGAATGAGGCCAGCGAACAACTGCTCCTTCACCCCGCGCATGAGGTGCCGTACCTTCGTTGCCTCAGGCATGGTAGGGTCGGCCCGATTGAAAAGCCTCATCATGTCCTCGACAAACATGGCCACACTCTCATTTGACTGTTGAGACCTTGAACGAATTGCAATCTCTGCATTTTCTTTGCGTGCACTCGAGCTGAATGTTGTAAGTAACTCACGGCGAAAGGCTGCCCAGTTGACAAAGGATGCCTCGTGGTTCTCGAACCACGTCTTGGCCGAGTCTTGCAGCGCGAAGTACACATTCATTAGCTTCCGCTCGTCGTCCCATTGGTTAAATGCAGCCACACGGTCAAAACTGGCCAACCAGTCTTCCACATCCTCTAACCGGTCTCCATGAAATGATGGCGGTGATCGCGGTGCGAGAAGGACGAACGGTGGGGCGTTGCTGGAAGGCTGGCTTTATGGACAGGAGTCGCGTCCACGCGTTGATGAGCAGCGTCAGTGACGTCTTCGGGGGCAACGTACATGGGATCTTACCCAGCACCTCCACCAAATGTCACCAACACACGTAGCAAGCAGCACAACAACCGAGCTGGTCCTTTTTAATCAAGCGAAAAACTCGAGAGAGACGAGGAAGAAGCTTAGCCACTTGCCAAGCCATTCGGCCACTTGGTGGCGCCAGAAGATGGTCAGCGGTGTGGCAATATCAATGGTCCAGAGATACTAGCTTTTCGGCCTGCATGAAAAAATTACTTTGGAAATGAAATAATTACAGTATAATTCCTTTGAAGAAAATCGCAAAAATGTAATTAAACAACATTACTCAATACTCTCATAAATATAATGAAATTACATTAAATTACTTTTGTTGGGTAACTGAATCACATTCAAATTACTTTTTAGTTTTCCCCTATTCAAGAGATAAGTAAAGCGTGTAAACAAAACAACAACTTCCCTCCAGGCGGGGCACACAGAATCTTTCGTATTTCCGCCCAATTCTGTCGCGGACAACTACCCCTCCCCTACAGCACGTGTCATTATAAAGTAAGACGACAGCAACAAATTAACAAGAGCAGAAGCATGATTGAACTTCGCTACCCAGAGCTGTCTCCGCCGTTTGAAGTCCTCGCAGAAGCTAGGTTATTTACTGCTTCCGTGGTTCAAGGATCCGAACTCGGCACCTTGCGCTCAGTAATGCTCTCGCCATGGACCCTTCCGCTTGGCGCCCCCCACCCTATCCCCTCTTGTTCCATGGTGGCGAGTGTAACCAGTCACCACTGTGCTCCAGCCGGCGCAACAGGGAGTACCACTATGAGCTCCCAACTAGTTTTGAACTTCGGCCGTCTTGCACCATCTGTTCCTTCGACAGCCTTTTCGTGCCTCATCGCCTGCTGCTTGGGAAATTGTTGCGACTACTCATAGGATAGAGGCAATAAGTGACCCAGTTCAGTTCAGTTCAGTTCAGGCGTTCAGTCGTGTCCGACTCTTCGTGACCCTATGGACCATGTCACGCCACGCTTTCCGGTCTCTCACTATCTTCTTAACATCACATAGCTTATTCTGCAATGCCTCGAGGATGCCATCTAACCATCGCGTTCGCTGCCTACCCCTTCTCCGGCGACCCTCAACCTTTCCCAACATCAAATCTTTCTCCAGCGACTCCTCTCTTCTCATCAGATGACCAAAGTAGCTGAGCTTTAACTTTAGAATTTGACCCTCCAATGAGCAGTCAGGGTTTATGGTCGACAATATCGACTGATTTGATCTTCTGGCAGTCCAAGGAACTCTCAAGAGTCTTCGCCAGCACCACAATTCAAACGCGTCAATTCTTCGGCGGTCAGCCTTTTTCACAGTCCAACTCTCGCATCCATACATCACAACTGGAAAGACCATAGCATGAGTTATACGGATCTTGGTTGGCAGACTAATGTCTCTGCTCTTTACTAGGCGGTCAAGGCTAACCATTGCTCTCTTTCCCAGAAGCAGGCGCCTCCTAATTTCATGGCTGCAGTCTCCTTCCGAGGTAATCTTGGTGCCCAAGAACAGAAAATCTGTCACAGCTACACAGAATACAAGAGGTCTCAGACGCAGAGCTGTGTCTCCTTTCTACATCCTCTCTCCATTCTTCTTTCTCTGTTTCTGTTTCCTTTTGTCGATTCGTTACGATAACCCAGGCTTGCCGCACGTTGTTCCTGCTTTGGCGCCATTCTACAGGGTTGTCTATTTTAGTAAAAGTAATTTGGAAAGGAATTAATTAATTTATCTGCGAAATTAGTGCAAAAAGTGATTCATGCTACATAATAAACTACCAGAGTGGAAAAGTAATTATTTTCATTACAAATTTACCGAAAAAGTAATTAAATTACAGTAATTTCCTCACTGTAATTCAACTACTGCCATGTATAATTTTTGGCCACCTCGCAGACAAGTGGCGCCGCCTGACGCCATTATTGAAATTCTTGTTTGAACGTATGTGCACCGCGAGGCGGTGGCCGCCCTTGGCTCCTGGATGCACGCACTAGAAAAATGTCCCAGTTTAACATTATATTTGCTTGCACAATTTCATTATTATAGGTAGTAAATTAAAAAAACGTTTCGCAGTGACTACTGCTTCACTTGACGATATTTGAAGCAATACGTGCACAATTACACTCGATGATTTTGGAGACTTCAGTCGGCCTCACTAAGGCATCTGTGGTTGTCCTGCAGCCTTGATGGACGGAACAGTGACGGACAATGGGAGTTGGAAATGTACGCGTTAAATGCATTCCTGCACTGAAACTTCTTATTTACACATTACCCCAAACACGTGTCAGGGCTCTGCTTATGGGTAGCACGTATAAGCATACGCGCGGGTTAACAGCGCCAGGTAAACACTGGAATGCTACATGCCTCATAATTTTGCAATGCTGTAATGTGCTCTTGTTGCTGTTGTAGCACTCTTCACTCAGTCATAATGAAGATGCTAGTGCACATGCACGCAGTTACGAACTGCAGAATATAGCTTCTCAGCTTTGTACCATTAAGCTTGCGGAATGGTTATATACATTTTGTCACAAGATACATTATAATTACTTGCGTAATTTTTAAGCAGTGCTTGAAAATGAAAATAAAAACGAGAATTAACGTTAGAAAACGCGAATTAGGTTACAGTGTTTTGCCGCTGTTTGGAATAAAACGCAATCATCTCCCAATGAAGCCATCCGCCGTGTCCACTGGGTTTCGCTGCCAGCGCCTGGCCTTACCGAGGCGCATACTTTGCACGGGCAAGGATGTTCACAAATTGTTGGACCTGATTTTACTTTTCATTAAATGTTGCAACTTCTCACTCAGCGGAGTGCTGTCACATGTAGGTCCTATAATTTTTGGCACTATTTGTGATGAGTAGATAAGGCAGCTTTTGGATAAATTCTAAGCTCCACCCAGTGGTGCCAAGGGCGTGTCACTGCCGAACTACTGAGAACATATTGTCAACTGGGCCGCGTGCTGTGGATACCTTGATTGAGATTCCTCAGTGTCTATTGCCTTCCCAACATGATCTTACACTGAATCAAGTAATATGCCAATATTTGTCATTACTGAAACCCCCGAAGTTATGATAGAAAGAAAGAGGAGAAATTTTATACAGTAGTAAGACAAAAAAAAATAATTGTATTGTATGACAGGATACTGTAAGATATGGCATGAGATGGGATAGTATAGCATGGTCTGGCGTGGTATGATATGGTATTGTAGGGAATAGTAGGGTAAAATATGGTATGACACAATATGGGGTGGTATGGTATAGTGTTTATGGCATAGTATATAGTATGATAATGACAAGAATGTTATAACATCACGGACAATAGAGGGCGTAGAAGTGTTGGCGCGTTCTTGATGCCCTCGTTCAGCCACTGCAGTAGTTTTGTGCAGTACTTCTGTGTAGGAACTGTTGAACGTCTGGTGGAGATGCGGGGTCATTAGGTTCAACAGCGAACCTATGATGCTCGATATAAGTTATTGTAGTCAGTCATGTCATCACTAGCAACGACTCGACTGCAAGAAATATGAGAAAGCGTCCGAAACAAATATTAAACTCCTTTAAATGGCACAAACCACACAAACGCTACGAGCACCCGTTTCAATTCTTCTTCTGCACATATACAATTGAACCTACCCTCAACTGAAAGCAAGCGTGTGGTTACTTAGCCTCACAATAAAATTGTTTAGTGTGGGGTTGGAAACACCGACTATGCGTACCCACTTTCAGCAAGGCTTTGTCAACAACTCATCCACTGTTCATTCCCTTTCGCTCATGTGGACCTATAGTGAAACATGCGTGAGCGTGCATTTTCTTCCGTTTAAAACTGCCATCATGACCTCTTGCCCTTCTAATATGTAATGCTAGTGTACCGCGTGTGTTTCGCTGTGGGCAGCAGTACATTCTGCGAGTCCTCTACAAGCGCAGCTTCAACAGCAACAAGAAGACGCTTCTGTTTGTTTTACCATTCCAGTTACGCTCCCAACTGTTGAGCGCTTGTCATGGTGGCTTTCCGACGTCCGCTTGGGGATCAGTCGTTCGCTGGCAAAGATTCGGTTGAAGTATTATTGGCCCAAATTACTGCCATCAGAGTGTAATTGCGTAAAAGTATATTGCAATTTCCAACGGCGCAAGTCCCTCCTCTAAACCCAGCCGGCTTTCTGCAGCCTATAGCACCAACAACCCCTTTCCAGCAAGTTTGCATGGACATCATCGGCCCTTTTCCGAAGTCGTCCACTAGAAAACGGGGTAGATTGTGGTCGCGACGAATTAGTTAACATGGTGTGCTGAGATTATGTCACTTGCAAGCAGTACTGCTGCTGAAGTTGCCGAATTCTCTGTGCACAACATCGTCCTGCGTCATGGTGCTCCAGCGGCTATCATCAACGACCGTGGAGCTGCGTTTATGACCCCCTTCACTCAAGTTGCGCTGAAGCTTACCCACGCCAGCCTTACACTAACAAAGGCCTACTACCCTCAGACAAATTTCTTTGTGAAACGCTTCAACAGAACCTTGACAAACATCATTTCCATGTATATTGGTGTCGAGCACAAAACATGACATCAAATCATTCACACGCAACATTCGCGTATAATACGGCGCAGCAATAAACGACGCGGCTCACCCCGTTCCACTCAGTCTTCGGTCGCCAGGTTACAACGCCGCTGGACCCTCTGCTCCCGCTGATCCTGACAGTCATACTTAACTTGACCTCAACGTCGCCACTAAAGTTCAGTGCGCGGAGACACGGCAACTAGCTATAAAACGAATCCACCGTCAGCAGCAGATCGATGCTGACCGCTGCAGTCGTGGACGCCACTTCGTTTCTTACACCCCAGGAGACTGTACGGGTCTGGACACCCGTTCATCCGCGGGCTGTCCGAAAAAATTAGTTGTGGTGAATTGCGATAGCAACGGCGGAAGCTTCTTTTGCCTGCTACATTATTTCCCAATCACGCCCTATCAGTGTAGCATGCTACATTTTTGGGGGCACTTTAACTCGTTCTTTAAGAGCATGAAGCGAGAACGTAAGCTGCCAGTCCACATATAAATGAGAAGGGTTCAATGCTGCTGAACCGAATGTGGAGCGAAAGCATTAGCGTCGGTGACCGAGCGTTCTTCTTCTTGATTTTCTTCTTCTTAATTTATTCTTCTTCGTCCTCGACTTCTTCGCGGCTGTTCAAGGTCAAACTTGGCCCTTCCCGGAATGACGCGACGGGCCGAAACCTGGTGCAGTATTCCTATCGCAGTAAAATTACTTCGTCGCTATTTCGGCCCTTACCTTGTTGTCCGCCGCCTCGGCGACATATACTAACCCGCTCATCGCACAGCCGCCAGCAAAGCGACATTGTGCATGTTGTGCGAATGAAACTATTACCAGCGACCTCCCGACTGACTTTCATAATGCCTTAGTCAAATTACGCAAAGAAAGGGACAGTGATGCGTATGTTATGTATATAATAAGATACCACAGACAGTGAAGTTAAACGACGTAGTAGAGTAGGAACGTTCTTGGCATCCTCGTTCAGCCGTTGCAGCAGTTCTTTTGGGCAGTACTTCTGTGTAACAACCGTTACAACATTATAACATATGGTAGAGTGTAATATGATGTGCTATTTATGGCATATAATAGGCAAAAGATAAATTGTTTGAAAGACTCAGAGTTAAACCTTTTCAGAAATGAATTATGGAAAAATTAGCAGTTCTACTTTACCAGGAAACTAAAAGGGATTTGATATGATTCCTGCAAATATATAACGAGATTCTATTGGTCTAAGATTTGCGTCTGGTTTCTTTGATTGCCCCTGAAATACGCACAAAGTATATATCACAGGCTATCCGCCACCAATTAGTACAATACTAAAACAAGTACCGAGCCTTGATTTCGGGCGCTCTAGAATTCCACACTCCTCCTCAATTTAAAATAGAAATGCGTTATATTCTTTTAAGCCCTAGAACACCTTTTGATGAGCCCCTTGGTAATCTTAAATTAATTTAGTGTTTGTGATTGTGCTTTGTACTAATCGTATATGTATTTAATTACTTCGTTTTGTTAACATATGTTACTGTTTTGTTTCCAACATTGAGTGGAATTTTTCTCTCACTATTATGTGTAACATATCTTTTTTCTTCCGTAAATCTACCAAATACTTTGCTCCTGTTTTTCTGCTGGCTGCCGCTGAAATGTGAACGAGGTGTGGCTTAGGAGGCATAAAAGCTTCTTTTTCTCGCACCTCGTGGGCATATTGTACAAGGTACTATATATCTAATAAACATCAAACTTCAATGATATGGTATGGTAAGATATGGTACGGTTTACTATGTTATGGGGCGTTTAAACTCCCAAAGCGACAACGACTGTGAAAGGCGCCATAATAGAGCGCTGCAGGTTAATTTTGACCTTCTGACGCTCTTTAACCTCCCTGAGATCGCCCAATACACAGCGCATTCTGTTTCGCCTCCATGGAAACGCGGCGCGCAAAGCCTCTAACCGCCTCCTCGGGCTCAGCAGTCTAGTGCCCGCCCCAAGCAAAGCCACTGAGGAGAGGCAGACAGCCGTGGCAAAACGTTATGAGTGACTCCTTTATGGCTATGATGTTTTAGCTTAGGGGACAACAAGACTTATAAAACATCGCTTTCTCTAGTGGCACAAAATGACGGGCCCATGTAGGTCTGACATGGGAAAAATGGGCACGAGGCTGCTGATATCAAATCTTCATTCTTCCTTCTTGGGAAGAGTGCCGAAAAAAATACACTTCGGCTGTCCACACCATACCTGAACGGGCCCCTTGAAGCCTGCCCATAGGCTTCACAGGTGCGGCAGCCCAAATGGCTCCAACAATAGACACCTGGGATGATGCCGAGGGTTCCACGGGGGCGAAAGATGGGCACCTCCCCTACATAATGCCAATGTGAGGTTCTGCTGGGGACGATTGCGGAAGTGTGTGGGCAAGCAGCTAGAATGCCAAGCATCTAGAAGGAGCTGGAAGGGCACAGAAGTACTGCGTAGTATATAAGAAGGCTGAGCCCTTGGCACTGCAGGGGCGAAGTGTGGGCGCCCCCGTAGCAAACCGCCACCGTACAGCCCAGAGTGGATTTGCAGAAGATGTGTCCGGGCAAACAGCTGGCATTCCCGCATCTAGCCCACAGACATTCCATGCAAGGCATACCAGGGCTCAGCCGTGATATTGCAGTTGGCGAACAAATAATCAAGTCATATGAGTGTACTCGAATAGCCTAAATGCACAGTGCCTGACTTGGGATCTTAGAGAACTTTAAGGCTTATTCTTATTCCACATTCCCATCAGAAATAAGCGATCCGATTTGACAGTTCTAACTTCCTGACATTATGTGGTTTCGTTAAGTCGCATAAACCATCGAAGAATCCGTACATGACTATGCCACCTGCCATCTACTACATTCAGCGCCATGCTCGGCATTTTTCTCACAACACCAGCACCGTATTTTCTCATGATGACGCCCTAAATGCTATCTCGTTAAAAATAGTTCTAGACACATAGAAAAAGAATCAGCTGCTTGGCATGGCATGCAACTAAGATAATGAATTCCTTTTCAATACTCTACAATTATTACGGTTGGAATACGCAATGTACCAGCAGGAAAATAAACGTTGTGGATTATTTTTCACGTTTATAATTGTGTTCGACAGAAACAAAAGCCTGCAGCAATGTGTCCTATTCAATAAATATTCTACTAAATAAATTTTTTGAGGTATTCATACCTTTGGGCCACCTTGACTGTTCGAGATGCCAAAAGTCTTTGGGTCACCACTTGGTCGAAGCACAACCGGTAAAGTGCGATCGCCATCGTCCCAAAAGCGCAAGCCCATATGTTTTCATCACTCGTGAGATCCAATCTGTAGCTGTTCAATGAGATAGGTTCAAGGACTGTAAGCGTTTGTGTAGTGGATTTGTTAAGCTGGAATTTGACCCGCCTTTTTACAATCCACACTCAATAACATTTTAACTATCTTTCTTACTGTGTGAAATGGGTGTCAAATTACAAATAATGTTTAATTGCACTGTGACATAGTTATGTCAAAACGAAACTGATCTCAAAATTCTTTGTTTTATCGGCACGAATGTCAATGGCGCCAGACTTCGCACCTCATTATATTAGCTTTTATTTATGTTTTCAAGCTAATAATAAAGGCAGCGCATAACGCGACTGATGCAGAGCACGCATGTGTAAAGTTTATTCTCACTTTCAGCGATCCCCAAAGCATAAATATATTGGAACAGACTGCAATGACTATGTTCAATATTGTAGTTGTGAAAGGATATATAAATGTTATGCACTTACTCTGCAATGTATGTTTTAACGTCAAGGTCGGCTACGGGCTTAACTGTTGAATTCGTGAAGACTGAATCGTATACTATCTGTCCAACTACGATGGCAGGGGCGCATGCAATGAACAGAAACTGCATGCAGTCTGTCCACACAACACCGCGCAGTCCTCCCTACCAGGGAGAGAGAATTTTTGCATTACTTATTTGCATATCGAGGAAGCACTGCAAAACTAATCATTGGCAGTGCACGTTGGTGTATTTTCTCAAGATTAGCGTTCTGCATAAATCATCATAGTCCTTACTTTTAGCAGGTTACAGGGAAAAAATATTACAAAAATGATACAGTTTAGTTGCAACCCCGCGTTCAGTACGTCCCCCACAAAGTTGGAAGATTATGCTCGGAAATAAATTTGGCAGCATACCTGGAGCCAAACATAAGCGTTAGCACACGCTGTGTTAGTTTAATTATCTAAGAGTCCGTGGTAAAGATTACAGTCTTAGACAGGCCTCCGCGCAGTGCATGGGTGCTACCTGTACGACAGCATTTGATAGGGGCTAGGCCCAAAAATGTTTAGATACTGATAAAAGTCATTGTTCAGCAAGTATAAAAGAAGACGAGGAAATCCCGGATGGCTGTTTTGTAATAAAATATGTTACCCATTTGACGATAATTATATGCTTTTTCAGCAGGTTTGCCGCGCTTTCCCCAGAGAGACCTTGCAGAGTTGTTTCTGTATCCTATAGCCGGATGTTTTGTCCATGTCTCTACCACCAATTGTTCTCGATGTATTCGCGAGTGGGCACCTCCATCTGCCCTCTTTCAGCACTATGCTCGTTATGTCACTCTGTTGACCAAATGCTATATGATAATACATGCAATTCATTTTGCATAGCCACCTTAGTATTCCTGCATCAAGCATGATGTCTAGCCTTGCGAACACTTGTAGAGCTATTTGTTTGTTATTATGAGGCAAGAGAGGAAAAGCACTACTTACCAGTGCGGTGTAAATTGTTGCGCTGAGTCCAATGGCAATATTACTCCAAAGAAGTGGCGCATTAAACACTGCGCAGTGGTTGAAAGGTGTTGACAATACGGAATTGGGTTTACATTGTTCAAGCTATAAATATGAGAAGCATGACTATAAAAGTAAAAAATCATGATGGGGGTGTTAGCATTTTGGCAGGAGTGTGGATACCCCGCTGTTCTAACGGGACGCAAAGCCTGACATCAACGCATGCATATGTATATGTATCATCTTAAAGATATTAAGTTTGTTTTTAAATGATCACTGATTCAACTCCACCCCGCCGGGGTGGCGCAGTGGTTACGGCGTTCGACTACTGTTCCCAAGGACGCGGGATCGAATCCCGGCCTCGGCGGCAGCTTTTCGCTGGAGGCGAAAAGCAAGACGCCCGTGTGCTGTGCGATGTCAGTGCACGTTAAAGAACCCCAGGTGGTCGAAAATACCGGAGTCCTCCACTACGGCGTCTCTCATAGCCTGAGTTGCTTTGGGACGTTAAACCCCACAAACCAAACCATTGATTCAACTCCAATAAATCATTCACGCTGTAGCAGAGGAAATTTAACGGTGTAAGTAAAGTTTGGTTTAGTTTATGAGTTTTACCGTCCGAAGCTACTCAGGCTATAGGAGACGCCATAGTGCAGGGCGCTGGAAATTTTGACCGCCTGGAATTCTTTATTATGCACTAACATCGAACAGCACACGGGCCCCTTGCTTTTCGCCTCCATCGAGAAGTGGCCGCCGCGGCCAGGATTCCATCCCGCACCCTTGGGAACAGTGGTCAAGCACTGTAACCCCTGCACCACCACGGCGGATGAAAGTACACTGAGTTCTAAGAAAGCACAAGTCTCGTCTCGTAACACGTTGACCACTTTTCCTATCAAAAAAGGAGAATACATGAATACACTGCTGCGTACTTTTGCGTAATTGAGTATATTGGTATTATTTCTAAATAGCCTTCAGGAAGCCACAGCAACCATTACTAAACATATTGTGTTTTGTAAGGTTTGTGAATGTTTCTACAACAACGATAGCGTTATGGAAAAACAGGCATGCAGAAGTTGCTACAGTAGGATTCAATAGACATTCTATGCTGGTGTTTTGAAGACATAGCAGCAAACTCTTGCGGTGGCATCCAAATTTTACTAAGTAGTACGATGTACGATGCCGACTCATAACGCATGCTATGTGAGCCTCTCTGTGTCAACTTTTGCTTGGCTCCATTGCTTCGTAGGTAGTAAAACACTCGTCACGCATCCCGTACGTCGCTTTGAGCTCGCTGTAGCCTAATGTTTTGGAGCGAAGCGCTGTGTCTCGAGGCTAACTAATTGAAGCATGAGACTTGGATCTTTCCGTGCATCTCTCTATCATGAAACTTTGTCACCGCCGGTAAAGCTGCTTAGTCGCAGGCTGCCACATATAGGATAAGAAGTCAGACGTTCGGCTACACCCCTTTATTTAATAACGCATGAAGCGAGGCTACCGTGCGATGGATAAAGACAGTTCGGTAAACTGGTTGAAAGCGACATATCCTTCGCGTTTTGCTTGCTGCTCCGCTGGATCAAAGTAGGACTGAGCTTAAGTATGTGCCGACAAAAATGGTTGGCATTTTGGTCGGCACGTACTTAAGCTCAGTATTTAATGGCAGGCAGAGACAGTATTACTGACACCCGCTTGCTGGCTCGTTCTTCCTATTCTCGTTCGCGTACACAAACCTCATTGACATGCCCTTTGCTCCTCGTTTAATGACTGTTCTTTTAATCACTGCCTCACTTATCACAAAAATACTCTTTAAGATGCAATTGGAAGCTACGATAATATGTGAAAGACCAGACTAGACAGATATAAATCATGAATTTAACCAAGCCTTGCGAACATGCCCACGTAGAGGAGGGATTGCGCGCCTAAGAGGGAATCCAAGCACCTTGGTTCGATTAGCATCTATGGCTCTTGACATTTCTTCCAAGCGCATTGCAGGGCTATGTATGTATGTATAACTTTATTAGGGAGCCGGCAAACGACGGGTTAAAGCGTCGTGACGCTGGTCAAGCGTCTACGTGACTCGATGATGCAGGCAGATTTTGATCTATGAGCCAGCCGCTAGGTGGCACGGTTGTCCCTGTCAACGTTGTGTGCAGTTAGGCCACGGAAATGCAGAGTATATTCTGTTATCCGCAACAAAGCCTTGAGGGCACTGGCCCTGAACTTCTCAAGTCAACTTCACGATATTAAATAACACTTACAGAGAAAACAATTTCAACCGCTCGTCGGGCAATGAAAGTAAAAAACAAAATAATCGGGCCTTACAGTAGGTACTTTAATAGCTCAATAAACAAGTCCGCTTTATTGCAATTACTCTGAGGCCTTCGAATGCTGTGCTTCTCGGCGACACAGTGAAACTCCGGAAAGTTCAACCCTGCACAACATTCTTGTTTTATATTTTCAAAGGAAAGGAGCAAAATTAAGTGTCATGCGGCGATACAAAATACGTGCAGCTATACTTCCATACGAATGTTTTCCGAAGAGTTTCACTCGAACCCCGATCAGCGCATGAAGAATGTCCCTACTGAGGACACAGCTATTTCTCCTTACTACCAAAACCAACGACGTCAGTATCATTGGTTGTATTTTAGTGCATGCTAAGTAATTTTTAGTGTCTATAAAAATAAACAGAGAACGAGTGAGTGCAAAAACTAAACGGGCTCTTGTGTAGAGCAGTTATAAATGTTGCCCTGAAATGATATACATCAACATGTCGCGAAGAACGTATTTACCCTAAATGCTGTCGCTAAACCTTCCGCTTCACAATAATAATGGCACAGCTCTTAAGGTGAATCATCAAACGTGGATTCATCCACCCAAACGCAAGCACATGGCTTCAGCAGAAAGCAATGCTGATTTTTCAGTAGCGCTTTCAGAGGGCTTTCTTCAAATCTAAGATGTAATCATTCCCTTGCAGAGGTAACGTCATATTAGGTAGCGTTGAATATTTCATTTCAATACTTGTTTCTCATCCCTGGTTTGTTCGACTCTATTTCTCCACCATCCACTCCTCTCTAATGGCTCACATATATCAAGGTTAGATGCATTTTGCAAAAAAAAGAGTGCAGAAAACAAATTGACATGAAGAGCGAAACTAACGAAAGCCAGAAAAAGAGATGCATAAAGATGACTTGAAAAATAGTCAGCTTAATAATGACGGAAAGGTATGGCCGTGTGAGAAATGAAAGCTCTGGAATAAAAAGGGCGCGATAAAAAGACAAAAATAAATTGCCCACAAAGCACATTTTAGGCCTTGGCGCCGAAATCAGCAACCCAGACTCCAGCTGACACGAGGAGTGTATTGTGATAGGTTTTCTTTATTAGCAACACAATTTCATTGTGTCTGTATTAACAATATTGCCGCAAACAATTGTTATCTTCATTTATTGCTGCCAACAGCCGCAGGCATCAGGCTTTATCAGCTTTCTTGTAATGCGCAGAATAGTTATACCACGAATACTTTGTTCTGTACGTGGATGCTCGAAACCACCTGACGCAGCTTTATTCCTTTCTGTGTCGCGCAAGATGCGCCAAAAATTATTGCAGCCACGAGCATCTGCTTCCAAGTTGTTCTAGTCAGCTTTGGCCAGTATGTCTAGACGTCTCTTTGCCGGGCTTAAATTTACTGCTGCTGAATGTAACGGGCATTCGTAGTTCAACAACCGACGAGCACGCTTGCAGTTATTGCAGCAGCCATGTTGCTTTGTGCGCGTAAATAAGCCCAATATAGAGACTCTTTCAGTGCAATCGTAGACTCTCGGTTTGTTTGTTTTTGTCCCCTACCACCATCGCGTGACAATGTGCTGGTGATTTATATTTTCCTAATCATGCACGCTCTACATTATCTGTTGTTGCCGGTGCCATTTGTCGATCTGTACGAACCTGAGAGTAGTAGATGTTCGATTTCATGGTATCGACTTTCACAGAAAACTAAGGCTGGAAAAAACTAGGACGTGAAAACGGCCCGTTGTTAATCTTCCAAAGCCCTCTTTTTATCGCATCTTTCATTCCTGCGAAGCTGTTACAAGGAACGAAAAAAAAAAAAGGCAGCTGCTTCGACTTCGACAGCACAAATGAGGGCGCTTCAATTGAAACATGTGAGAGGGTACTGACGTTCGTTCCATGGGCGCCTCTTGCTTTTTTCAAATAACGGAGGCACGGTTCCTGACTGTGCTGTGGGGCCGGAGTGTGAATTGAAAGCAGTAAAAATGCCAATGACAGAGCTTCCATTATATTAAATAATGTAATGCACGCCGATAAGTAGTTGTTCAGCTGTACTGCTATACTGTCATCCAAAGCACACCACAACAAGAAACGGCTTTTGGCTCTAAATATTATTATGGTCAGATGTGGGCTATCAAGCCGCGTCGCCTTGTGCTCACGAGGTTTCATCCACAATGCACGCGCGTTAATGTAGCTCCTGGGTTTTGAGCAATGCCCTTAAATCTTTGTAGGCAGATTTCCATAACCAAGATTTGTTAAAATTTTAACAAAGAAGTACAAAGCAGGTAAAAGCAGCTGTCAGCCGAATACTCATATGCCTGTAACCACTGAATAAATATTATTAGTGTGTCTAAGTCAACATTTACTGCGAAGTATTCAAACGAACGTACCTGTTACCAGTGTCAGCGAAGCCGCGAAAACAGAAAAGGCTCCCACGCTTTGCTGAAACAAGAAGTATGAAACATTCATACTAGGAATCACTCATTGCTCAATCGTGTTATGCTGCCACAATGGTTGTTGTTTTTTAGAGTCTTAAGCATCTTTTATTATAGCTATTACTCGCGGTGAGCCGAATAGTTGCAAGTATCAAATAACCACATGGTACGTGCCTCCAGCCGAAGTGTGCAAGCTATCGACCAATAAAAGCCAGTATATAAGACAAACATGTTGGTGACCTCTCTGTAAAGTACACATGCATGTTGGGCGTAGTTGATAGAGAGAGTACCATCTGCCTCGCTTTTCATGTACTTTCTGTAGAGTTTCTCTTTTAGAATGTCTGATTACAATGACCGCTTAATAAACGCATGAGACTAAGACTAAATAGCCGTAGCGGAAAAAACGTGTTTATATTCAAAAGTAGAGAATACACAAATTTGCTGGAACCCTCACGAGACATGCTTTTAATTTCCCTTTGTCCATGATCTGCTCCTGCTGCACTGCGAAATCGCTTTCGACGTTCGTACCATTTATTTCATTGTTTACTCCACGCCCTGCATCCCCAACATGAGTAAAACTTATTACAACTTTTCCCCAACGAGTAGAACCGTTGGACTGGTCTCCGTGTGATAGGTTTGGATGGCATCTTGACGACACACAACCGCATATGTGTCCGTCTCAGTCAACAAAGAGCTCCAAAATACCCATCTGTTTCATACCGAAGGGATTATTTGTGTTGTGCATTACTATCCAACTCCTGCGGTGCTCAACCTAGTGGAACTTGAAGATGAAAGGTACAGCCGCCCTGATTTTTAACAATATAGCGCGAGCATCGACCAAACTGCTGGTCAGCACCTTACAACGGCGATAAGCGTGCAACACGGCGAGAGTTCGTGCATGCGCAAGAATGCGGAACGTCGCTAACAGATATTGTGGCAGGGCGAGTGTCTTCGTGATCCGAACAGCGTAGCAGAAGACGCTCTCTCTTCGTGCGCATGCGCGAACTCTCGCCGGGTTGCACGCTTATCGCCGCTATAAGGCGCTGAGCAGCAGTTTGGTCGACGCTCGCGCTATATTGTTAAAAATCAGGGCGGCTGTACATGGGCTGGTCATGATTGAAGGAGTTGTCCCTGAAACATCACTTCCAAAAATTTGCATAATTTTCGACTGCATTTTCTTCGCATACTATACCAGGGACGGCGATGCAACAAAAAAAAAAGCGCGGTTTCTTTACTCGATAGCGTTTACAGCTCGTTCGATCGAAAAGTTCCCGTCTCTGGCGCCATGTGTCGAGAGAAAATGCACAAGCGATTTCGAGCCAGAACTGTGCCACAACCACTCTTGTTCAATGCTCAGGGTGGCAATTCATACCATTTCGGTTCCCATCTGACATCTCTATGCCAGTCAACTTGAAGGCTAATTTGCGAAACGAGTCCGAACCGATGATCTATACACCTCCAATTGTATGCCGTCACTTTTAACTGCAGATGTCCGCTATGAAGGCAGCTTGAGGGCAGCTGCACTAGTAGTAAATGTTCAGATGTCATTGCTGCACGGCTACTCTCCATCAAAAAGCCAAAAGAAACCCAATGTTCATCAAAGCTGTACTTCATTGAAACGCTGCGGGCACTATTCAACTGCAAAGGATGACAACCGGTCAAGAATGACGGGTGCAAGTGCGATGTTCACCTCTACGCTATTCTCTGCTTCGCAACCTTTCATCAGAAACGTATTACACCCATCATCTGAGACCACAGGGAAGAATATTTCCATAGCTGTAATTTCTGTTTCGTATAACTTCATGCAATATCTGGCTTGAACATGTGTTAAGGTGCTAAAAACAATTATTTTTAGAACTTTTAGTTAATTTGCACGAAAAGAATAACTATGAGCGTATAAGCATTGAAGGCGCTATCAAATTTACTGTCAAGGCGAAGCTTAAGCATCCTCGAACGTTTTTACAGGTTCAAAGATAAAATGTTTTACCCATTAGAACAAAGGCGGGCGTGTGCTGTGGTTCTTATTTTGGATATTGTGACGTGGTCGAGTATTAATCATAGCCTCCACGTTTGCAAGCACTCATTCTAACTACTCAAAAGGAAGCATTTCATGGCCCAAGAGTATGTAAACAGTAGCTTTGATACTCTTGACCATTCTCAAATGACACATCACGTGTCATCATTTCCACTGCATTCTTTCTGCCCAATAATTACTAATATAGTATAGCATGAACATTGTTAACGAGGTCGTAAATCTTGTGGTTCGGCGCTGCAAATTACCTTTCGCTGTAATTCAATATCTTGCGATGATTTTCTCGAACTCCGTACGTTAGTCCCCAGGGTTAAATATATCAAAGTGGGTTGTTGGGCGAGTTGGTTGGACACAATGTTAAAACAGCGCTAGAACACAGACAGACAGAAAGAGACAAGCAGCGCAATGTGGGTTGTCTCTTTCTATCAGTCCGTGTTCTAGCGCTGTTTTAACATAAGATATGGACCACTTTCTCAAAGCAAAGCGTGGTGGAGCCAATGAGAAGCCTTCTATCGTCAGATCGGATATTAGCTTCTAGGCGAATCGCTTTTGTTGTTCCGCACATGAACAAATTAATGTAACCTTTAGAGCTACAATTTCTTATTCTTGTCTACTAATGACGGGCCCCATCAGTACCAACAACTTCAAACGATTGAGCACAATTCACTCTATCACTGAGAAGATGATGCTGGTGCCGCTTTATGGCCTTGTCAGGAGCACACGGGACAGAATGCAAAGAAACTTGAGTTACTGTCGGGCGAGAGTAATGTGAAACAAGGTGAACACTTTTTTCAAAGTTCAATGCATCCCATTTTGTAGGGTGCAGAGGTGAAAATTGTCAGATAATATCAAAAACGTTTTGAAAGATACTCAAAGATGCCTAACAACAATCAGAAAAGAAATTATATCATACGTAAAGGAACAATGAAAAGGTGTTTACTAATGCTAGAAAACGAGCAAGAACGGCCGATGTTCATTCCCGCATCTACACTGCGAAAAAAATGTTTATGTTCGTGTAAATAGTATTTACCGTATTGTTAGTGAAATTTGAGGTTCCTCGTCTCCCCTTGCACACGGAAAAAAATTCCAGAAGGCACTTGTGCGATTAAAGGGCGATGAGGGGAAAGCCTCATGGTATTAATTTTGGCGACATCACGTGGTTATTAACGAATTGCAAATTAATAAACAATTAACTGTTCGGGTATGTTAATTATTTTCAAATAAGCCTATTAAAGTTTCAATCAATAAATTGATTTGTATTAGGGTTCGATTGGTTACACATGACTTTTTGTTTACGATTACGTCACTTGTTGGTGGGTGATGACGTCATTTGATTGACAGGTTAACTGTGACACTTTCTACGGACGGACGGAGGCATGTACGGACGCAGACTCATGAGCCTATGGGGAGCTTGCATGAAGCGATGCATGCATGGTAATCCGCCGTATTGCTGTCGCTGGCAGCAGACGATGCAGCACGGCACTGCCCCCCAGCATCGTCTGCATGGTCGCGTAATGCGCGTACACGATGCTGGCGCGATCGGACAGGCCGACTGTGGTTCTTCGCGATTCTAAAAATACGTATGCACGAGTGCGAGGAAGCAAAGGATGCCTCTAGCGACGCCGACGATAATCACTCGCCCCTTCTCACACGGCTCAACGGACGCGAGATCGACGCCAATCCGGCCAAGTTATAAAGCTAGTCGCCAGAACTATAAATCATTAATAACGGCGTTATCGACGGGCGGCCACAGGTCCAGACGTGTAGTGCAGTCAGTTGTCTGCGCGTAGCTTGACCGGGTCCGCGCCGCAATAGTTTGCACTTCTTAATAGGGTGCCCGATATTTCGGGAGCAGAGTCGACGCTTACGCTCATCAGGAGTCTGCCGACATCTTGAACACATATAAGGGCCGCCACGAACAGCCGTGTGTTTGCTCAGTAGACCATCGAAAACGACAAGGCACTCGGTCAATTCAGGCTGGCTGCGCTATGATAGCTGTGCTGCCCGCCGTCCGCTGTCGACAACATCATGGCGGATTACCCATCATGCATCGCTTCATGTAAGCTCCCTATAAAGGCATAAAAATAAAGAAAAGCCGCGACTGCTTTCGTGTCACTTAGGAGCGCCCCCTATCAGGACTCATCCAGGCGGTCTACTTTACGTTAGCGGGCAGAGGAGGAATAGGATTGATATGCTGTGAGGGCCCTGCGAGAGCAATTTCTTGAGTATTTGGAAAGAACAGTTCTCAGTGGAACACTCACAAACACCTCTTCTGTCGAAGCCCAATATGACCTTATGTGTTGTTTGTTTTCTTTTTTAAGGGCTACTTTAAAATAGTGATGGCAACAGAAGCTAACGTACTGCTTGTTATGACTGACAATGGCAACATTTACCGCACTACTTGTGATGGTGGGCGTTCACCATGTTCTGGGGACCGCGTGCGTTATAAACTATGTCTCTGTATACTTCCGCCGTTTGGTCTGCAATTTTTTTGTTTTTTTTTTAGGTGGCTTTAAATGGATTTCAACGTAGCACGCCTTGCTTCGCGGATTTCGTTTATAGATTCCATGGGTTGAACATGTGTTCCTTGACTGAACCCATTCTCCCTTTGGAAAACGGGTAAACGCTGACAATACCCGTCGCGGTAAATTGCGGCTTTTTTTTTACGCCAGAGAAAGTCCATTGAAGTCTGCCCCTGTAAAAAAGCTGACAGCGGTTGCAGTACTTACTGCCTGACTTGGGTCACGGGGAAACCGCGCAACACCAGAATATGATCCGTCGAACTTACCGTTAAAAAGATGTACGCTGCACATGCAGTCATGGAAATGCCAGTGTTGAAGCGCATTCGGAGATACTGCGCGAAAAAAAAAAAATAAGAATTGTTTATTTCTTCTTTCACTTTCTTTTCGTAAACTAAGTATGGATTTAACAACACTTTTATGTTCAGCTTGCTTGTCAAATGCTTTGACAAGCCATTTTTCAAATATATATAAGAATGTCTGCCCTTACGATGAGCAGATAAACCTTGATTAACACTTCTTTTTGGGCGAGTTGGTACATTTTTGGAAAACTTTGAAAGAGCGCGAACACACACGACCACTAAAGACAAAAGACGAGACACAAGCGCGGCGCTTGTGTCTCGTCTTTTGTCTTTAGTGGTCGTGTGTGTTTGCGCTCTTTCAAAGTTTTCCAAAGATAAACCTTGGTTACGAAGTGGTCCTGCTGTAGAGAAACTGGGCTCAAATTAGTTTTGTTTACTTTTGCAATGAGTAGTCGAAAACCACAACCGTAGATAGCGCAGAAATTCGCGGAACTATTGGTAATCATAGTGCGATTTTCGATGTTCGAAAATACTCATGCAAATTTCCTTTCAAAATATGCCCTTGACTCGAATTCATGGGTATGCTGAAATATATTAAAATAAACATACTGAGCTGCATTTCCCTTTAATTCTCACGAATGTTGCTCTTAAGGAAAGCAGAATTCATTTTCTTTATTTAGCTTGCCTCCCAAACCTCATTTCTTCAATTCTTTCATTTAGTCTACATATATAGGAATCACTTACTTTCCATTACTATATTTGTATAGGAAAGGTGGGAACTCAGCTTTTCGCGAAGCTGGTGCAACCAAAGCAATTCTGTTGAAGGTAATTGACTTTGACGTTGAATAATGACAGCGCCCACCCGTTAGCCCAGCATTATTTCAGCGGCTCGCTATCAGTAGAGAATCCATGCATTACACTTTGAATTGGAACCAAACGATGTCACGAAGCTTAAGGGGAAGGAAGCTTAAAATGCCCCATATAACTGAATTAATTAATGTAAAAATGATCGAAATTTTTTTGTTCCAGAAGTTAACGCTAAGAGGTTGTCCTAACCAAGTTGATTCTCTTTTTTTTTTTTTAGTCGCAAAGAATGTTCAACGGTTCGATGCACCTAATTAGTTATTAAGAGCATTAAGAGGAAACGCTGTGAGGATGCTCAAGTCATTGCTACAAGTTTGTCGCAATGCAGCCGGATGCGGGCGATTTCTTTCACTTTCTCTTTCGGGCACTAACAGGAAGTTATCCATTCAACCATCCCTACCGCCATCACACATGCCAATCCTCCCATGAATTCACACGTATCGGTGACTATTCAGCGGTCAGTCATGTCATCTGTCAACTGTCGTTTTCCGGAGCTTTTGCACGTCAAGTGCTGGTCCCGCGACATCACACAGCCGGCCAATCAAGCAGTGCTCAGCCATGTCACCTGCCACATGTCAGAGCACCTGTCAATTCGACCACGTCCCGTGGGCTTATGCCGTTACGCACACCTCTCCAAACAACCAGTTGTCAGTTAGTAGGTACGTTACGTGGTTGCCTGATCGCTAAGCGCTGATTGGTTGAGACGCTGATGACGTCAGAAAGTAACGTGACCTCTCTCAACCACTCAGGGAATTCTGTTAAAGTGAAGCCTACTCTTCTGGTATGACTTCAAGTATAATGATATCCCATAAAACATCGCAGAGCGAAACGTTTCTGCGACGATCCTCAATTACTTCCAGATTCTCAATTTATTGAAAGGGCAGAGGGGGATGGAATTCTCGGGTGCACTCTATCTCTTTTACAGTCAGGATATTATCATATAATTTAAAGATTAATCGTCCGATCCCTATACTGCGTATCTCAAGTACTGTACTGCAGTACGAAAGGTACAGAAAGGCCACCTGACCAAATCAGGATGGCGCGCACTACATGATTGTATTCCTACGCGCCTGTCGTCCAGGGCGTAAGCATGCATTAGGAACACAATGATGTGCGCGTTATCATGATTGGCCCAGGTAGCCCTAACCTTTCAAAGAGCTGCAAGCACCTTGGGCAACGGAGCATAGTCAATATTTCAGACAGAAATATTGGTGTATTTTGGTATAGATGTGGCAGGCCTGCGGCTCGCGAGTCAAGTAGTTTAGTGTACTATGTAGTTACATGAAATGCCTGCCGTGGCTATGGTCAAGAGATTAAACTTGCACACTTCGTCAGCCGCTGGTGATGCATCCTTTAGATCTTCTCTTGAAACAAGCGATTTGAGCTTAATGTCACCACCGCCTCACCTGCTAGGAAGCAAAAATAACCCTTTAGCGTTGGGAAGAAGAGGACGGCAATTTGAAAACTGCATACTTGCCTGGAATATCGAACTGATGCCGAGTGTGTAGAGTACGGGCACAAAGAGGCGGCTAGCCAGTGGGAATAGCAGCAGAGGTGGAACGCCAGCCCACACGACGTGCCAGCCGTACGCGTAAAAATGTGCCGGGAACCCCACGAGCCCCGTCGAGGAGAATAGGGAGGCCACCGCCGAGGCAGCCAGTGGAAGCATCTTAAGTGTCCTGCTCCCAAGGAACACCTCTGTAGCTGTGACTCCGGCCGACTTCTTCCAGAGAGAGTAGTACAGCCCAAGGAAAAGGTTTGCAGCCACCAGTACGGCGAAGGTAGCATATTCCAGCGCCTCTGCCATCCTGTAACATCCACGAAGACCTCTGTGGTATCAACAACCTGCAAAACAGGCCAGTGGGAAATTGCTAAAAGGTAGAGGTACAGTACGCCTCGGTTTACCCTCCGTTTTATACCTTTTAATAGGGGAAGAGCATCTGGGAGAGTATTATTTTGACAATTGTGGCAGGAAACATTTAGGTAAAACATCAATCACGTACTTACTGCTTTCTTTTGCTTTTAATTTGACGGAATTCTTAGTTTTGCTTTGTGAAATTAACTGTAGCTCGATCAGCAACCGCCTAACTTTCGTTTAGGTAACACTAAAAAGACACCGTCACATGTACACAATTAAATAACTAATACACATCAACATGCAGGTCTAATTAAGCATGGACAAACAGAGCAGAGCATATTGAATCTAAAGGTGGAAAATTCTTCAAAAGGGGGAGGGGGAAGCAAGATTTAATTTTAAGAGGCTATAAGCTTGACTGCTATTAAAACCATCTAAAAGAAATAAAAAGTTTAACGTATCCGAGGATGCTCCTTGGAAACGTAGTTTCAAAGAATATTATGTAACACACTGTTCCCACGCTATCGCAACATTTGAAGAAGTGCACCAGGCAGAATACTTCGGCCAGAATTATCCTTCACTGATGAATGAAAGGTGAACGGCATTTCTCGGCGCAGGAAGTTTTGTAAATGCCATAATGTTACTGATTAAAATTGTCTAAGCGTGTAAGATGCTCATGATTGAGCTTTGTATAACATGTTTTATAAAAAATTTTACTATGATGTATTTTTCAAGCGAACAAGGTTAGTAGATTCCACAGAAAGGTGACCACTCTTTTTGCTGGCGCAAGTTTACACGTTCAACACAGAAAGCGAGAAAAATGTCCATTGGTGCGAGAGTAGCAGAATCTATTAATTATAACGCGCCATACAACCAGGGTCGCTTACATGCCCAACCCAATGTCGAAATTTTTAACAGGTGCTGTACGTTGCAATCGACGCGTGCTCAGTGCACGTCTATAAAAACGAACAGTCAACACTCCCAGTATCATATTGGAGAAGCGTACCAGAGTTCTTCTCCCTTAATTCGAAGTTGCTGGTTAAGATTTTTATCTGGGCCCAAAGAGTGGTTCGTAAACTGATGGGGCTAACTTAGACATGTATTTCTGCTACATCTAAAAGTCCTACAATATATTCGAAGGATTTCAAAATTAAAGCTCTGACTTGAGCCGCCTCTATAGCAGGTATCTTCCACATGTTCATGCTCTTACCTGCACGCCGTCACGAGTGCCCTTATTCAAGTGATATCTTCGTGTAAAAGATGAAAACATCTGGTTGCTCTTGTCCACCGCATGGAGACTGTACGTGTGACCGACTGCATTGCATTATCTATTTGAAAAACTTTTCTTTTTTGTTGCTTTTAATAGCGAGTAGGGCGACGTAACCCTCACAGGCATGCACTGTAAAACTGCACACAAAGACAGCAGAAGTTATATGCGAAATGTCCTCGATGTTGAAATGATAAAGCTCATAGCACATGTGCACCTGTACCGACTGATCGGTTGCTCTGATAAAAAAAAAACTAAAAGAAGGCAAACTATGGAGGTCATGAAGGCTCCACTACTTAATAATCAAACAAGATTTGCTAAGGACAACAATTTTCTATTACCAACTACGGTAAGCACACGGCTCTTTTTGCTTCTTTACAAATTTGGAATAACCTCCCTTCTCATGTCAAGCAATCCCCATCTCTGTCCGGTTTTAAACAACAACTGTTATCTGTATAATCACAATAGTGTCACATAACTTTCAAACAAGTTTTTTTCTTTATATACATACCGCTTTGTTCACATTCAATTCATGAGTGTTTTCATATGCCCGTTGGGAAGATGTATCACTTTGTATATAATTTTCAAATACTTTATTTTAACAATACCGGCCGCGCATGAAATTTTCGAGCTTGTATTGAATTTATACTTTTTTGTTTTTACCATATTGTGTTCGCCGGTTCTGCCTCTTTTGACTGCTTTTGCTGTACCAATAATATTTTTCATAAGTTTATGCATTCATCCATAGGGGGTCCCGATACAGCCTTGAGCTCTGGGACCTCCTTCTGTATTATTTATGTAATACCTGTTTTCATGAATAAACAAACTTCTTCAAGAAAAAATACATCTAGCTTCTAGAGGCTATAAATCAGAAATTTAACTCCACTACGCCTCAGATACGCCTCAGAATATTATAAAGACTCTTTCATAGTCTTACACACTGTTTTATTATTAGCGCGAAAGCACTCAAACAATCATGAGAACCGAGAAATAAAATGGCTGTGAATAACTCCTGATCGCCTCCCCCCATATCGAGACCTCCAAATCATGACGTCAAAGTCTACGTGTACTGGCGCTGGTAATTCAAGCAGTGCTTTCACGCGGTGCCATCAGTTTAACCACAGCACTTCCATACTACCAGTAGCACAACTTCCAATACGGCCCATATAACAAAAAACAAAGGTATTGATTGGTCAAAATTTGGGTATTTATGTATGGTGGTGGGGCCAGCAGCCATTAAAGGAAACCACGTCTAAGTTGCAAACTACCAGATTGTTGACAAATGCACAACCAGCTGGAAAATAAAATCAACAAAAAAGATGCAATGGGAAAAATTATTGAACCTAGGAGCCGTTGAGATTATTAAGGGGGTAAATAAAAAGAGAAGAAGCGATTGTCAGAAGACAGTGGCGGAAATATGAGATAGTTTTTATTCGCCAATTCTTGATGGATCCGCAATGTAAAAGCACCCCAAAATGCATACTAAAGCAAGTCACTTTACGAAGCGGAGTTTCCTGTACTGTCTGATCAAGATCCCCTGATTATACCTACATTGTATCCCAGAGAAATTTAGTGCGAAAGAGCGACTTCACAGGCTCAGATCGACCCAAGAATGTTGTGGCTAGCATATGTTGAGCTCAGGCGAAAAAAAAAAAAAAAACCCTGCAGGGTGGAGATGTTTCAAACCCGGGAATTTCTCGCAGGAAGCGATTAGGTTATTCTTGACCATTTCTGCTCTTTTTTTTATTTATTGCACTCAAAATATACAATATTTATGCAGTAAATGTCAGCCGTTTTAGACTGATGCAAACTGGCTAAAATTCTTTATAAATTTGAAGGACTGAATGAGCAGAAGTCAGTCAGACGCTAGATCGACAACTTCTAACGTTACAGTGTCTTAAAATGTGTACTCTCACACTAGCCGTGCATCAACATCTGCGTGACGCACCGCCATCCAGAATTTGCATATACTATGCAGGCCTAACGCCATTACAAGATCGTATGGAATCATATTCTATCTTTACGTGGCCTTTCGCAAGTTCGTACTCGATGTACGTTAAACTCCTGCATTTGTGCGTGTGCGTGTGCGTGTGTGTGTGTGTGTGTGTGTGTGTGTGTGTGTGTGTGTGTGTGTGTGTGTGTGTGTGTGTGTGTGTGTGTGTGTGTGTGTGTGTGTGTGTGTGTGTGTGTGTGTGTGTGTGTGTGTGTGTGTGTGTGTGTGTGTGTGTGTGTGTGTGTGTGTGTGTGTGTGTGTGTGTGTGTGTGTGTGTGTGTGTGTGTGTGTGTGTGTGTGTGTGTGTGTGTGTGTGTGTGTGTGTGTGTGTGTGTGTGTGTGTGTGTGTGTGTGTGTGTGTGTGTGTGTGTGTGTGTGTGTGTGTGTGTGTGTGTGTGTGTGTGTGTGTGTGTGTGTGTGTGTGTGTGTGTGTACGCGCGTGTGTTTAGTTTGCGTGTGCCCTCTTATAATAACTGGATGGAAGGTTGGTCTTTAAATTCTCACATGTTCGTTCCAGTTAATTATGGGCCCACAAACTCTCACGCAACCAAATAGGGGGTCGGGAATATCAAGTTATGATAATGTTTGCAGAAGCAGTTGGTGTGACACGTCGAAGGCCTTATTAATCATCTAGAAAAAATGGTGTCTATTGGTAAACAATTGATATATTCGATGCAATGTTATGAACGAATTCAGGTGCACACGACAGTCTTGACTGAAAACAACTATTTTCGGCTTTTCTCTGCAGACAACGCATAAAATATTGCAGCGCGCATTCAATTCACTGAATCTTCACAGCAGCACATAACGTTTTATCGTATAATCTTAGAAATTGTCGACGTGTGGAAAGTTAGTTACAAACCTAGGCGTTTCGCAAAATCCACTTTGTGCTATGACCAAGCTTGGTCATAACTACCGGCGAAATATGTATAATAGGTAATCATTTCATAAAGAATTTCATAAACCACTGCGCCACCCCTGCGGGGTGGCGCAGTGTCCTTTGTAACACATCCCAGTAAAACACCGCATCCCAACAATCCAGGAACACGTGCTCAACTGTTTCAGGTTTCCTACATAGTAGACAGTTTGAGCCCCAAGGTACAAAAAGGCCCTTTTCTTCCATCCATGCCATTGACGCCACGTGGAATTCGGTACTTGAGAACTATTAATGATGATTTTCAGCATGACCTCATCATGCTACTGGGCCTTCACAGTATTTGGAGGAGTAGGATGGCTTATAGACACTGTGATGTCGATGCACGATCTGTATATGATTATTTTGTTGAACAAGTGTATAAACTAAAAGAAATTTTGAAGCAGCAAGACGCTGCGGAGGAGGTCTTGAGTCTGATGGGCGAACTTGTGGCAATGAAAGTCCATTAGACACGGTTGTCAGCCAAGGGGCATCGCAGCCAAGATCTTTTATTGATGTATTTGTACCAATTCATGCAATAAAGAAAAAAAAAAAGTCGGGGTGGCGCAGTGGTTACGGCGCTCGACTACTGTTCCCAAGGACGCGGGATCGAATCACGGCCTCGGCGGCCGCTTTTCGATGGAGGCGAAAAGCAAGGCGCCCGTGTGCTGTGCGATGTCAGTGCACGTTAAAGAACCCCAGGTGGTCGAAATTTCCGGAGTCCTCCACTACGGCGTCTGTCATAGCCTGAGTCGCTTGGGACGTTAAACAACACAAACCAACCAACCATAAAGAATCCGTTGTATGTCGGCAGAATAAATTGAAACGTCCAGCCGTAATGTTCTCTGCATTATGTTCCCCATTACTGCATTCAATAAAAAAGTAAACTGAACCTGACAAAGCCGGATAGTTGACGGAATCTGCTTTGTTTGGTTTATATTTTTAGTATAAATTTACAATTTATTTTGTCAGCCCGTGTCATTATAGTTTAACGTCCCGAAGCGAGTAAGAGTTATCAGAGGCGTCGTAGTTGAGGACTCCAGAAATGTCGACCACCTGGGGTTATTTAAAGTACACTGACATCGCATAGTGCACGACCGCCTTTCTTTCGCCTCCATCTAAAAGAGGCCGCCGCAGCTAGGATGCAACCTGTATCCTTGCGATCAGCGTTTGAACGCCGTTACCACTGAGCCACTGCGACATTGAAAACTGAATACTAAAAATCCACATACTCATAATCGAAACAGCTGCTCCTGCACTTTAAACTTTTTGCACTCCGATAAAAGAGAACAAAATGCAGCGGAAATTCCTTTCAACTCAACCTCCGCAAAAAGCAAATATGCCAAGTGGTGACGTCACTACAAGTGAAGTAAAAAATGACCCCAGTTAACTTCCCATGTCCCCATGTCGCTATCCGAAGCACCAACTATGTTGAACGACCTGTGCAGGTAGGCAGGCACAGGGTTCAGAAAACATCAGGGTAGCGTTTCCAGGGCCCGTACCCTAGTACGTGGGCACTGCTGTCGCGGGCTGCGCGTATAATCACTTATGTCACCCCAGTCTCTTTCCGTCATTTGACTGGGAGTGAATTGATATGAAATTTGGCGACCATGCATCGCAGCATGCTTGCACTTAGTAACGAATACGCAGAACGGAAAGGTCAAAGGATGAAGTGGGGCCTTCAGGTTCCCTTATCTGCAGACCGCGCACCTGGCCACTACTGGGAAAAGGCTGCGCACATAACAGTTGTGGCAAGAATATTCAGCCATTCGCCGTCGTTCAGGTGAAATCGGCGAAGGTTTCCGCAAAAAGAGTCCGGAAATTTTCCCTCCCAAGTATTCAGTCAAGGGCGTGGAGCTTTACTCGTTTTACGAATACACCAAGACACACCTCGTAAAAAAACCTAACGTGGGCGGATTGGGAAATTGCCCTGTCAGCTCTGATCTTGCAGCGCAAAGGACTTTGCTTCCGAGAGTTCGGACCAGGGTTTCAGGCAAATGAGTCCCTGACTGGGGACTCGACCAACCGAGACTTAACCCATAATTCATTTTTCTCAAATAACTACTACATTTTGTTGTTTTACTTCCATATATACTTCTGAAACCGGAGCAATTTTAGAAAATTTTCAGCTTGCTCTCTCTCTCGATTGCAACGCGATCAAGAATACGTTCCTACTCGAAGAAAAACCTCTGCCAAAAACGAAAGTCACCCAGAAGCGCCAACAGATGGGGCGGAAGAAAAACACACGCTCTGTGTTTTCTCCCATTTGTTAGCCGTGTTCAATTGTTTCATTACCCATCAACCAGCCCGACTTATCATATCTCGAATTCTCTTATCCGTTGAATTCTCACATCCCTTGAATTCATCCTGTCTGTCATCTGTGGGCACGTCGTCCGCGCGAAATTTCAGAATCTGAAGCGCCGACCTTACTTAATGCCACACGCTTGCTGCATTTACATACACACAAACGCGCACACGCACACACTGAACTAAGCGCCGCAGTGAGAGTCTGTGCAGATTTTCCTGCACGTTTATTGCGCTCAACTTTGGCTTCGTGTGGAAAAAATCGCCAGATTTACTCGAACTGCAGTGCTTTACAAAAATCAGCTTTTTTTTTTCCTCAAAACCTGCTATGGCGTCGTCTTGCTCGGGGCCTCAAACTCTATGTTCGAACTGATTTGCCCACTACAGTAAGTAAACAGTTAATGATCTAGTTCGGTTAATTAGTTTTACAATTATAAGAGATTTTAAGAAAATAGCGCCAGCCATGAACACATTTCTTAGTGGAAACATTATTTTCTATTTTGAAGATTCCGTGTGTGTGTGTGTGTGTGTGTGTGTGTGTGTGTGTGTGTGTGTGTGTGTGTGTGTGTGTGTGTGTGTGTGTGTGTGTGTGTGTGTGTGTGTGTGTGTGTGTGTGTGTGTGTGTGTGTGTGTGTGTGTGTGTGTGTGTGTGTGTGTGTGTGTGTGTGTGTGTGTGTGTGTGTGTGTGTGTGTGTGTGTGTGTGTGTGTGTGTGTGTGTGTGTGTGTGTGTGTGTGTGTGTGTGTGTGTGTGTGTGTGTGTGTGTGTGTGTGTGTGTGTGTGTGTGTGTGTGTGTGTGTGTGTTGTGTGTGTGTGTGTGTGTGTGTGTGTGTGTGTGTGTGTGTGTGTGTGTGTGTGTGTGTGTGTGTGTGTGTGTGTGTGTGTGTGTGTGTGTGTGTGTGTGTGTGTGTGTGTGTGTGTGTGTGTGTGTGTGTGTGTGTGTGTGTGTGTGTGTGTGTGTGTGTGTGTGTGTGTGTGTGTGTGTGTGTGTGTGTGTGTGTGTGTGTGTGTGTGTGTGTGTGTGTGTGTGTGTGTGTGTGTGTGTGTGTGTGTGTGTGTGTGTGTGTGTGTGTGTGTGTGTGTGTGTGTGTGTGTGTGTGTGTGTGTGTGTGTGTGTGTGTGTGTGTGTGTGTGTGTGTGTGTGTGTGTGTGTGTGTGTGTGTGTGTGTGTGTGTGTGTGTGTGTGTGTGTGTGTGTGTGTGTGTGTGTGTGTGTGTGTGTGTGTGTGTGTGTGTGTGTGTGTGTGTGTGTGTGTGTGTGTGTGTGTGTGTGTGTGTGTGTGTGTGTGTGTGTGTGTGTGTGTGTGTGTGTGTGTGTGTGTGTGTGTGTGTGTGTGTGTGTGTGTGTGTGTGTGTGTGTGTGTGTGTGTGTGTGTGTGTGCAGGCACAATTAGTGGTCCATACCGCCCCCTCCCCCCTCCCTTACTCGTTATTACGAGGAATGGAACAAATGGATGCCGTCTGACTTTCTACAACATCCTTGTGGCTCGCTGGCCACCATAGAGAACGAGGAAGCCGCCTTTCCGAAGGGGAGCTTGATGGACATTTGATTACTATTAAGGCGAAAGCCTTCAATCCCTTATGCTGTCGTGGACAAAATGTGTCCCGCTTTTGCGGCGTTCTAATTAGCCGAGGCGGGATGCGTCCCTGCCATCTGCAATGCCACACTTGAACGTACGCCAAGGAACGCCACGCGACAGGAGCGATGGTGTACCGTCCAAACTCTCACTTGCCGGAGGAAGTGCGATAGATACTGCGCCTTTCATTTCGTGTAAACCAATTATAATTACAGGTAGCACTGCAACGAATGCCAACAAGAGGCTAACGATAGTATACAAACTATAGAATAGGAAGGGTAGGCTTTCGCCATTCTCCTCTAAAAAGACATGTCTAAGAAAATCTCTAATCTTTTTTTTTTTTATCCTTTCCAGCGCGCACATCGCTCTAGTATTTTTTTTTTTTTAGAGACTGTCTTCGATACCTGATCGTAGCATTGGGCTTGATTGTTTAAAATCTAACGCTGTAGTGAGTGACATTTTAAAGAAATTACTTCGCAGCCCGTCACTTTGTTGGTCTAAAATTAAAGGTTGTTGGTAGAGAGGCACGAGAGCAGAAAACTCAATTCATCTGTGTGCAAAGCGTGTCCTCGGTACCTTCCAACGGATTAACGCTTTGCGCTGTCCACTGACAGATTGATATTGTCGTAGTTTACAAAACGGCCTAACACAAAAAAATTTATACGTCAAACGCTGATTTCTCATTCTACAAAAAAAAAAGCACTGCGGGCAGTAGGCGGCTTTAGGGGGATGCTAGTCACATCATTCGCCCATCGAGCGCAGCATACTGGGCTTGCGATCTCGCCCCCTGCTAGGCGCCCATCCCCTAAATAATAAGTTGCCCTATTCATAAACTATGTAGTAGCCAATTTCCACGAACCCTCCGAACTAAATAGAACGGGGCGTTGTTCTCTAGCGTTGACCTTCTATTGATATGTTCCCTGGCAATTTTTGAATGGTCCTAACGTTCTTCTTTTCTTTGGAGCGTAAGTGCTGCCAACCAGAGACACAAAAAGTTCAAATCAGAGTTGTCTCGTAAACCGGTGAGCTCTATTATGTATTATGTTTCTCGCAGCCTGTTTGCTTAAGTCAGCTTTCAATTTGTCAGAGACAAGTAGTGCTATCAGCTTGTCATCAGCGCGTGCTTTTGCATAGAATTTTGCGTATCTATTTGCAAATGAGGGCTTTCCAGTCTCAGCCTTTTTTCTTTCTCACGGTCAAAAATCGTCCAGGGTATTACGCCGCTCATAGCGAAAACTCACAGCAAGTGTCCAAGGAAAACTTTCACGTTAAATATCAGCGTAGTTTGTTTCGGTTGTTTAAACGTTGATGTGTTTTTTTTTTTTTTTTTCTCGTGCTTATCAGCCTAGATACCGATGTTCCGTGTCGCATTTGAGTGCACACCCTTTGGCGACCAAATTCACTACCTACCAAGCAGCTTCCCCTCATCATTCCTCGCCAGTCCAGTCTCGCCATCATGAACAAGACATTGAAAATGCGGAGCAGTTTCCGATCGGTCCTAATTCGTGCCCACCATGCAGCCCCTGATGTGTCGAGCTGGGAATGAAATCCCCGGGTCGGCAAGCCGGAACTCGAAGCAAGCAAAAGAGCAGCGGGCACCAAGATTGCAGCCTCCTTCAGCAGGCCTGATAATGCGTGTCAGATGCGGCTTAGCCTTACCACGCGGACAGCGTTGCTCCCGTCCATTTGGCGCAACGAGTTCTCCCGAGGCAGGGTTGCGCCGCAAGTAGCGAGATAAAAACGTTCGCCTTAAGCAGCGTAGTTGGGATGCACCAACGTTAATTTGCAGAGATAGAATTACTTTTTTTTTTTCACTCTTACTTATGAGAGTGTGCTCGAGTACATTAAATACATCACTACAGTCCCACCGAAGAATCAACAGCCAACTGATGAAGCCCACGGCGTTGACAGCATTCTTCAAAAGATCGGCTTTGCTGCTCGTTTTGCTACTCCATGGTTAGTGCTGTTTTCTGAACTTATATTTAACGTTGTCGAAATGCCCGTTGCCTAAGTGAGGCCGATTACAGTTCGAAACATTTTACATAGGACTTGCATAGCATCATCCTATGATGCTTGGTTTTACGAATCTTGACTGGCCACGTAAAAAGCGATAGTTGAAGTTCTTTGTAAGGTAGTTTAATCACTGGCTTATCCTGCCTGTTTACTGGTCACAGGAGTTTGGCGGTACACGTGCCCCGAAATTTTGGAGATTTTCTAAAACCGGGTTTTAAACTTAGTTTTCGTTCATGTTGTTTGGCATCAGGATACAAATAAGTATAACCGCAGATCTCTCAAGACTTCTTGTTTTTTGCTATTATTTTCAAAAACGGGCTTCATTTGTTTTCTTGGGCAGACCTAATTACTCTCTGTGAGCGACAGACGAAGTTCGAAAGCAAAAGTTCGCAACGCATCGGGACCAATATGCTCATAAACATTATCTTATGATATTTCAAAGTTCACTTAATATTTTGCCAAGGAGAAACGCACCCTATTTCTTTTCTATGATAGCCTTAACGGCTCACTGCAAACGCAGGAAAAACTTTAAAAAGAAATATTTCCAGGTATCAAAAGCTTAAATAATTCCTATCAACATGTGTATAAATGTATCTTACAATATCCCAGAGTTGCCTCAGAATTAAATGATGTCCTGGAATCCCGGACTCGCCTCCTATGTCGTGTCCAGCTTTATCGCAATGCAAAAATTAGCTAAAACATAGACTGCGCTGTTTACTTCATGCAGGAACCGCCCTGTATTTTCTTATTTATTGTTGCCCTCTCTTCGTTCAATATATGTTCTGGAGCTTATAACGAATAAAAAATGCAGATGCCTTTTGGAAAACGAAAGGAGTAATAAGAGCAAGGAGAGGGGGGGGGGGGGGGGGGGGGCTGGAAAAGAATGGCGCACAAAAACATATAGTGCAATCTTTTCACTTCGTGCCCAGCAAGGTCGTATACAAATTTTCGAGCAGGCGTGGCAGGGCTAGCGTCTTTCCTAGAGCTTCATTTCTCGGATACTTAATTCTACTTTGCAAATCGAAGGCATGGGCTTCTGCGGAGCCTAAGGTCACTGGTTCGAATTCCCGCTGTTCGGGTTGCATTCATAGAAAGGCAAGTGAGCCCATTAAAAATTTCCTATGATTCGAAATAAATTCAGGTGCGTCACCTTTGCCACCTTTCACTACTAACGTCAGCACCGGGGACATTAATCTTGTCATATTCCCCACCATACCACACCTTGCGCATCCTAGAATACTGCTAAGCTTGCCGCATGTCAGCACATTTGATGTTTTCTTCTGTAAAGAGAAACATTTGTTGGAGGCACTTAGATTTCTCTTAACTGCAGTAAGGCAGAAGCCTTTACTGAGACTGTTTGCATTAATTCGCTGCCTTTTCACCCCTTTCCTTTTTGCTCTTTTTTTCCCTTTCTTATAAAACACTAGGTGTATACTTTACAGACGATATGTCATGGAACGACAATATCATTTCCTTAATTAATAAGCTTCTAGAACAGTTGGTATCATGCGCCGTCATTACTTTAATTTACCTTTCTGTTAACATGCTATTTTATAACTGTTTTGTTCTCGTCTATAATTAACTACGGTTGTCTCATATAGGCGACAACAACAGCTGAAAATATTAACAAACTTACTTTACTAAAGTTCTATATTTTCATCACACCGCTGGTCTTTTTCATACGCACAAAATTATACCAATAAAATCGATGTATAACTGTTTATAATGAAAAAGATGACACCCTGATCAGTCTCGCTGGGTTAGACCAGAACAGTGTATAATGTCCTCAAAGCAGAGAATTGGTATGTCCATAAATGCCACATCAATTAAGGTCAACAAATGATGCAGTACGCGTTACTTACACTCTAAATTAAACGAACTGTACTGCTGTGATAATCTTCCTCTGCAATCAATAACTTTCAAGCAACTTCGCGAAATGTTCACATTGTAGTTTTTTTTTTTCCTAATCCCATTTTTCCTGCTCGTGTCTCTTCATTGTCTGATAATCTCCTCCACTATAATCCTCTAGGGTATTCCTTTTCTAATATATGCATAATATGCAGCAGGTGTGTTCCTTGTTCTTTTTCTCAACATTCAGCATTTTATCATTTATTGTCATGTTTTCTTTTCTTCTGCCGTCTTACTTTTGTTTACCGTCAATGCAGCTCTGTAAAGAGGAAGTCAGGACCCCTCAAGATGTTTATGCCGCTTTTTCCCTAGCTTTCTGGTCACTAATGGTTGCAAATAAACTTTAAACTTTTTTTTATATCTTGCTTATTTTTTTTTCTACTTTTTCCTCTCTTGATTGTGTTCTCTCTTTCTATTCACTATTCTTACCCTTTTATTTTTTGTTTACTGCTTTTTTCCCTTTCTACTGCATTTTTTCCTCTTTTACTCTTCACTCACAGTTTTAGACGATTTAACTCAATGACAAGGCCTAATATTAAAGCTTTGCCACTTCTTGCACGTTTTTTGCATTTTTGACGTATATTTCCGAATTTCAACGTCCGTGGAGTTTTGACATCTGCACACTATATTGACGTCCTTGCCTCTTTTGACGTCGAATGGACTTTTTTCACTCATTATTTAACTAATTGTTCCACACCAACTAAACTTTGCACATACACAGATGTTTCACCTTCTGCCTCATAGAACTATTTTAATTATCAAATTATTCCATTTCTTGACATTGATGGTGTGACACCCTCCGCGGACATAAATATCCTGTCCACACACATGATCTTATAGTGTTTCACTTTAAAATTGCAAGCTAATGGATAATACCCTTAAAATTAGCCCGAGCTTAAGATTACCAGACTACGAATTCCTGGGGATGAATTTGTTAATGAACAATGTCCTTCCACAAAGCGTTTTGAAGCACTTTGGGAAACTTAACTTGCACGCCTTGGGGATGTAGCCTTCTCAGGGTGTGTGTTTAGCGTATAACCAGAGAGCCCAATAACTTTCCGCTATCCGTTTCAGTTCTAGCTCTGTAGCACATGATTCTGCGGAAAGGTTAGTAAATATATACATTATCATCACAACACAGGCAAACAAAAAAAAATTCGAAGAGTACTGTGGAATCTACTCTGGAGAAATGCGAAAGCTGGTGCACACGGTGCATCACGTTTGCGCTCATTATCATTATCAACTAAATGCATCGTTATTATCATTGCTAATGTCGTCATTGTCATTATCACTAACTGCAGCGTCATTGTCATCGCTACTATCTGCCTCACCATAGACAAGGAAAATTATGATATACATTTGATGATCCGGGGTGTGGCCCAGTTGGTTAAAGCGCTTGGCTGGGGATGCAAGGGACGGTGGTTCGATTCCCAATGAAGGAAGGAATTTTATTTTTCTAATGACGTTATGATGACGTCATTTGAAACTGACATCTAAAATGTGACCGGACGATTAACGAACGCCGACAGTATTAGCCATTAAAGGCTTTCGCCTTAATGTTAAAGATCATTGCTGTCACGCCTCGTGCATCAAGGCAGCCTTTTCGTGTGGACCTGCATTGGTTATTTATCTATGGCGAAATCCCGTCGCTGTTGTGTCACATGCTGCTTTTTGTGATCTAGACATTATTACTCAGAACAAACGTAGATAATATCAGCGTGCATACGTGTAATGTTTCCGTGTGAAGTTGAAACGTGCTCCCTGAACGACGCTCTACATGCGAGTAATCAACGCGAGAGAAAACAAATGAGTCCAGTAGCGTATACCCGGATCTTATTTCTAAAAAAAATAGTTTCTCAAACGAGATCTCCTGCCATTAGCTATCTTTCTTTCTTGCACTGCGTGTGTTATCGTTTTTAGCGCTCCTTTGTGAGGCAGTGGTCTTTAAGCATGAAAACAATTTTTAAACCTTTTAAACTCGAACATAACTCCACATTTTTCCTTCAAATTCTAGCAGGCTCTTTGTAGCAATTTGCGTAAAGTTACTTAAGGCAGTAAAGATGCATAGCGAGAGAACACGTGGAAGGCGTCTTCATCCCTAAATGCCCAACATGTCTTTATACCGCGTGCTGATAATCCCAAAGATAGGTGTACATTCCCTTCTGTGTACCGTCTTTGCCAAAAGTAACCAGGCTGCCTGTTTTGCTTCTCGCTTGTATTCTAAAGCCAAAATTGATATCCAGAGGATCCGAACTCATTAAGGAGTAAGGAGAGGTGCTCGTCTTCACTTTGCAGAGATCTAAAAATTAAGATACGGTATGAATTTAGCACCACGCGGCCGAAAAGCAGACCCTGCAGCCTGGTTACTTTTGGCAAAGGCGGTACATTCCCTTTAAGAAAGGAGTTCCCGGTTATGATAGTTACAAAGTCGTCATTGAATGAGCAGACATTCTTATTATGGCACTTGCGCTCAGTACGCTAACACCACTGTGGCTTTTCTGTTACAGTGTGATATGCAAGAAGCCAGAATTAAAGGAAATATCCATCGGCCGAGCTGTTCAAGCGCAAATAGCACACGTTTTACAGTGTTTTTGTTGATGAAGCGATCGGGCATAGGGACAGAGCGTAATTGAGCTGAGAGATTTTACTTCACCTGTAGGCTTTTATCTTTATCTCATAACACGAGTGAAAGCGAACGCATGCTGCCGTAGTGGCACTTGCGCGTGGCGACATTGACGGCACCTCCGCTAGGAAACCGTTTAGCAGCCTACAAGTTTGTAAAAATAACCCAATTATTCACTCTAATCTTTCGCTAATACGGCTTTGAATCCTTACCCGTGATGTGAATTTCAATTTTCCCGGTGCAGCGCACCCTGAGCAGTGCGCGTGAGCAAATGCACAAGCCACCAAATGATGGCGCCACAGGTGCAACTGGGGTACTTTACGGAGTACAATGCGCAACATTTGACTGTGTTTGACGCAGAACAGAAAGGGGAGGGAGGCAATTATAAAAGGGCCACGCAGTTATTGTATTTATAATATATACAGCAAGCAGTTAGTAAGGACAAACGATTTGAACTATAAGTGAAATGTAGTAACGCGTTTTTTTTTTTTAGTTGTTTTTGTTGTCAGCGGTTGGTAGCCCATAAAGTTAACTAATTTTGCGAAATCACACCTAAAACAAGGATGCCAGGAGCACAAGGGTAGCAACCATATTTATATATATATATATATATATATAAGACAGTCCAAGAGTGCTCAGCCCCAGCAAAAATTTAAAAAAAAACGCAAGAAATAATAGTCAGAAGAAAGAAAGAACATTTTCGTTTAACTGGTGTTCTTTAACATGCACCGACTGGCGCCCTCAGTGCGTTTCGCCTCATTAGAAACGTCGCTGTTGCGGTAGGAATTGAACCCGAATCAGCCGGCTCAGTATTCGAGCACGAGCCACTGAGCTTCCGTGGCTGTCGCTACATAGCCTAATTGTGAATGGGTTAAATTCACCGTTCGGTTTTTCGTTTGGCAGCTTCCTCATGCTAGGCTGAAAGCTGAAAGGAATAGTACTGGTCAAGGTCTGCCAATACCGCTACCGAATCTATCGAATTATGAAGGCTGACAGAAACAGCCCCGTCACGAAAAAAAAAAGAACTAATACGAAAGCGCATGTCAGCAAGAGACTAGTTTAATAGGCTAATAGCAAGAAGTATTACTGCACGTCGGGTGTCATATCTATAAATGCGGGGAGTCTGTTTTCTTCGTAGGCTGCCTGTGTCGGTCGAGCACGTGTCCGGCTCCGAGGGCCCCCAAGAATGGCCACGTGGTGTACCACAACAGGGAGTCCAGCTACGTGATGTATAAATGTGCTCCAGGCTACAAGATGCGGGGATACCGCTCCTCGCTCTGCATGCTCGGTCGGTGGGACCCCGAGCCCCCCGAGTGTGTTCCCGTCAAGGACTACCACGACGACAAAGGTTTGCTCGCACGTGCCGTAGCAGGCGAACGCTACTAAAATTTTGGACATCGGTTTCATTTCCTAATACTCCTGTTCTATTGTTAGAGACAAAGCAGAAGTTAGTTGTAGCTAGTTTTAATACAAATATGCGTTATAGCAAGATGCTTCTGAAATAGATTAATATGCAATGATCGCAGGTAATCATGTTAGTTATTTCAAAATTACGCGGGGAATTGTGGTGAGAAAAAATGGGCCAATTCACCAGATAACTCGCTCGGAAGGAGCGTTGTGAGATAAGCACTTGAATGTTAGTCGACGCATGTACCATTTTGTGTAGCATGGTTAGAATTTGCACGTCGGTCGATACAACAATGGTTCCAGTGTCGAAGCACGTGCATGAAATGACGGTGACAGCATATCGCTATGACGGTGTTAAATAAATCTGGCAGCTTTCCTTCTATTTGGGATATGTCGTTTATGTAACGAAATGACCCCACTGTAGATACATATTCGAAAACAGGTCTCATTAGTAATTTGTTGGCTGTTAACTTGCAGGCTTTAGTGCCGCTTTTTAGTGTGTGCTTTAGGCATCCAAGATAACGCAGTGCTTTAGAGCGGGTTATTCGATGTGAGCGTGCTAGCCGTGGTTAGTTGTGAAAGTTACACTGAAGCATTTTACTTCGTTACGTTCATTATAAACTATACCCCTGAGTGTTATACGCAAATTTGAGGGGCGGTTTCTTCATAACAAAAGTTATGGGTGCGGTAGTTTTGGTGAAATTTGTGTTCATCTTCCATGCGTTACTGCAAACGACGCTGAGCACTTGCTGTACGTGAAGCGTACTAATAATAGCGTAGAAAACACGTCTGGGTATACTGACGTAATTTTGTGGGCATGAGCAATGCCATTAACATATATAATGAATACATTTAGCCCTGCCACTGAGCCTTGCCGACGGGATGTGAATATTAGGAGAAATTTGTAACTGAAATCGTAAGTACAGGTAATCGGGCATCCTGACGATTACATTACAGTCGATTAAGGATATCTCGAGCTCCAAGAGGATCGCGAAATAGTTCGAGATATCAATAATTCGATACATAAAATATGTCAACCGATGAGTTTTCCGTAACCCAGAAGCGTGCATACGATGTACCCATACTAGAGGCGCGCTTATATACGCTTCCCGCCAGTGCACTGGCGTCCCAGCGCTCACCGCAAGCTGCACACACGTGTACACGCGCTTTGAGCACCTTTTCGTATCAGGCGTCAGAAAGAGGGGCGCTCCTCTGCTTGCTGCTCCGCGGCAACGACCGCGTACATAGGGACAGACAGGGATGTCAGGGCTCGCGTGTTATGTAAGGCGACACAAGTGCCTTTGGCATTGGTAATGGCATCAAAGCTGCTGAAAATGGTGCTTCTGGAAAAGCCACTACTGATGATAAGATGTTTTATGTTGTTACTGCTACATTATAAGAATAACGATATCTCTGGTCAAATAAGGTACAGGCGATTTCGTGTTCTCTTTCAGCAGCGAAGTAGGCTACGCAAGAGCTGCAGCAAGCCTTCGGTCAGCGGGGCTGGCTTCACCACACGACATCAGAGCACTAAACTCGGGCTTCTCCTCACGGCAGCGGGGTCGCGTAAAATACAGGCACGCCGGACCGGAAGCCATTTTGAATCGGGTCTGCGTTTCTACAACATTGCCAGTAAGCAACCAAAGCATCGCAGCTAGCCCGGCTCCGCGCTCAAAAAGCGATCGTGGGGTACCATTAGGAGAAGGGCCGCTTTCATGGGCATAGCGCAATTCAATATATTGAATGCTGCTGTGAGCAGGACTTCAATATAAGCGAACACCGCTTGTATACTTCTGCATTGGATTTTCAAGGGGAAATCGTGATAGTTCGTTATAAACAATAATTCGACATATCCCGATTCGACATATTTGGAACCGAGTGCATGCATGAAACAAAATGCTGAGAATAAGAACATGGTTTCATAACCAAGCTTCCGCATTCTGTGAAACGAAAATCAATATTGCTGCCACGGTAGCTTGAGGTACCATGAGTGGCCACACGCATCGAGCACACGCATGTAGGACTCTTGGTTTTTCGCTTCTTCACCCAAAAACTCATCAAGCAGAAGTTGCTGTAAAGATAGCTTGACGAAGCGGCACTCGGTTAATTTGACCGCACCTTTGTAGGCGAATTAGGGTAATTTTACTCATTTACGAGCTTACTTTAAACACTAAGGTGAGATACGTCTCTGCGGTCATGTGCAGGTGAGTTATACGGCATGGTGGACATCATTTAAATAATAGTGCTTGAAGAATAATCTATTTTATTTTTGATTGTAGGATCAAGTACCCGCCTTTAGAGAACGCGTCCACGAGGCATAGTCTCGCCCGACTAGTCGCAAATCCTAAGTTTTTATGAAAACGTCAGTTTATTCCAGGTCACCAAGATGCACTTTGCAACGCGACAGGGCAATGCTTTGATTACAAAAGAAAAGAGGGCAGTGCTTCTACACTGCAAAACAAAACATGGAAGGTCGGTGATAGGGCAAAGCGACCCGGAAAAATAGCTCCGAGTGGCACAAAGACATTATTTCTTTACGCGTGGCCGCAGTTCACGCAAATAAAAAATAAAAAAATAAAAAATAAAAAATAAAGTCCCAGCTGTATTGGTCTCGCTTCTGTCGTCATCCCGGTTAAACTCCACTCCTCCTTCTGTGTACATTAGGACGCCTCGAGCCACTCGCCGATAGCGTAACCGCGCCCCAGTAGGGCTCCCACCGCTGTATGTACTCGCCGCTGTTAACTTTGTAGTTGCGCTGCCTCCGTGCACTAGATCGGAGGAAAAGAGCGCGCGCAGTTTAAAAGGCTAAAACGATCGTAGGAACCCGCCAAGTGTAATATTAAATTTAGAAATCAAGGGTCATCAACATTAAATATTAACCACGTTTCTAAACTCCGTGATCGGCAGTTAGGACAGAGGTATAAAACTTGTAACATTTGAAAAGCCCGTTGTCTTTCCTACATAGCACATCCCTAAAATGGCGTTTATTGTCTACTGGATTTCTTAAGCATCAACTACAGACATCGTTTATGTTTTTGACATTGTAGAAGTGAACATAGTTCCAGCGACAGAACGACGCATAAAAACGTCATTATAGAAGTGTGCAATAAGGGAAACCCAAATAAGCAGCTATCTAAAGGACATTTCTGACGTTCGATATTTCGCATGAAAATGCCTATTAAGAAGATTTAAAAGCAGAGCTCACCTTTCATGCTGACTATCATCTAATTTTGCTAAATCATTTGGCCCTTATAATAAAACAACATGTTGATAGACAATTTTATTTAATTAATCGCCTAATCATCAATCTTTATTTGTACATGACGTCCGCCTTGCTGCGAAATTCATCGGCACAGGCGTACCCTGATATATTTCAAATACCAGCTTGCAAAGAGTTTAAAATCGTCGTCTATAAGAGTCTACCTTAAAGCGGAGCAGAGTTCAGGAGCCATTTCATAGTTTCCTATCCAAAACCCGAACGATTTACCAATGCACACCGATCGGTGCGGACAAGAAGATTAAATGCGTTATGACTTCTTCAGCTGTCTCCAATGAGACGCTTCTATGTACTATTTTGTAAACATTTTCTTCTATTCCGGAAAATGAAACATTCAAGGTTCTGTGCTTTGCGAAGCTGTTGTAGCGCATGATGCTTCACGTGAATCCACGTACCCCATTCATCCAGCACTCATGCACAGAAGCTTCGTGTGGTGAAGCAAACAAAACTGATTTCGGCTGTATGTATATCATGCACCGCACCAACGCGGCCGCAGGCCGGAGTATCCTCAACTCCTAGAGCGCATCGCGGGAGCTTCGACGTCGCGCAACTGCTCCTAAATCGGTCTATTGGTACGCATCTGTATTGGTGGATTCCAAATGATTTAAGGAAACGGACACTCTGCAGTGTGACTGATGCAGGTGACACGAATGATCATCCTCTCATTCAGGGTGTTCCTCCGCCGCGACGAGCGTTCAGTCCAACGTTACTTAATGTTGTGCTCTTCTGCCTATTCAATCAACTCCCAGATTCAGTGTCGGTATCCCCGTACACAGACGACCACTGCATATGGACATCAAGCGTCACGCGTCTCGAGATGAGGCGAGATCGCAGCATTCCGTGACTATAACGTCTGGATGCTTGCGTCTTGAAGGGGGTTTGAACTTTCTACGGCTAAAGGTGTCATATTAGACTTCACACTTACGTGTGGAGACTAAAATAACAAATGACCGTTAAGTCGTCCTAAACCTAAACTGGAGTCCCTGTAGACCACGATCATTCCTGGACGAATCATTATTCTTTGATTTAATAAATCCTACATGTTTACAGCCGCAGCATGTATAGCTGAAAAATCTGAAGTCCGTCCGAGCGATCTTTACTTGACTTGTTACCTACCGGACGCTGGAAGTCGATTTTCTCAAACACAATGCGCTGGTCTCCCGGGTATGAGACCAGTTGTTTTGCGAACACTGGAAAGCGCTCAGGCATGCCCTTGTGTTTACCCCGGTGTGTTCGCCCGCAAAGATTCGACATCGGGCCCAAGCTTCGATCAGAGCAGAGACTGGCATGGATTACTTGCACTGCAATATTGCAGAGACCTTGCCAGTACCATCAATACACAGAATCATGAGGGCACTAAAAGCGACGAAGATTCTTCTCAAGTTTTAACCTGAGACATGCTTAAATTTTCTTCTGTGACGCCTGCACACAGTGTGTTGTGCGTGCTTACACGACTTGCACTGTGAACAATACGCGAACGATGCCTGATTGTGCTTACACGTTCTATCTGGCTCATACGTGCGTATAGTTAGAGCTCTTCTCGGCAACTATGTTCAGTGTGTGTGTGTGAGAGAGAGAGCGAGAGAGAGAGAGGGGGGGGGGGGGGGGAGAGGGATAGAGACAATTGAAGCGCACACAAGAAACAGCTGGCGTATTTGAAATGTTGATACTATGTATGATAGATGCTGGCCAGTGTTCGCGCAGATTTTTCTACCCTGAAAGTGACCCTAATCAATTCATTGCTTAATGACTTCATCACCCTCCATTCTCGCTCTAGCCCTCGCGTTCCTTTCTCCAGTGAGAAGTAGGAGGCTAGGGCCACCATATTGACGTTTCCGCCTTTCCTAGCCCTTAAAAACCTTCTTTCTATCCCTAGCATTTTCTGCTAACACCTCGCCGGCAAGAGTAGTAGAGGTACCAGAAAGTTGTTTAAGATATTACCGTTGTCTTTATGTTATTTCGGGAATGGTCTATTACCTCTTTGGACCTGTACCGAGTTACCTGTTGGTTCTCTTTTCTGTTGAGTTATTGGAGCATAATTTCGTTATGATACGTTGTCGAAAGACGACGAGGATGTTCTGAGTGATACTCTCGACAACAACGATGCTACAGCTGGGTTTCCAAGGTCTTATCGGCTTTGCACTCTCTATCCTACCACTAAGTAACACCTAGTAACAGTTTGGTGCAGGGTGCGTTGGTCTATCACTATGCCGTCTGACGCACACACATATGGAATAGCAACACCAGTTCCGACCGTTGTCATGGCACAGCCCCGCGAAACAGACTTCGTTAGCGGCACTCCTTCAGCGGCCAGACTAAGTCGACGTCGACGACTGGCTCGCCTTCTACGAGTATGTTATAAAGTACAACATATGAGACGCCACCGCCATCCTTGCTAGCGTAATTTTCTGCCTAGCGCGTATGGCACTCGTTTGGTTAGAGACGCGGTTAGAGGCGCGGTTAGAGACTTCCCCTAAAAGGACTTCTGTAAACAAAAGTTCAGGAACTTCTTTGGCGGGCCAAATAGACGTAAGCTCGCCACTAAATATCGGGTATCTAGCTCAGGTATCCACCTAGTATCCTCTTCTACGTCGAATAGGTCTTAGCCCTGTGCCGTAAAATGGACAGCACCATGTCAAAGACATACATGGTAACCCATATCCTGAAGGTAACGCGGGAGGCGCATTTAATCTCCTTTCTAAATATTTTTAAGGGAGGATGGTAACCGCGGGATGTGTGGATGATGATGATTCAAAGTTTTCTCAGTTAGTACTATAACAAGAATCTTTAAACTTGGCTGTGTCTTTTAGGAATGAGCTGGCTTCAAGCACTCAAAGATTTATCGAGAAATAATGACCAGACTTAAGTAAACAGAAATTAATAAGAACTGCAAAGCAACACATTGATAAAGGTACATTTACAAAAAAAAAAAAAGCCGTTCCCACCAGAGCAAACAAAATTCACAGCAATCTTCTTTAATATAAGTACTTTTCACTGAACTGGAATAATTGCGCAAGCCCACTTCTTTTGTGTTAAAAAAAAAAAACGTTTAACCTTGACAATTGGTTTATCACAACTTTTTCAAGGACATACATATATATAAAAAAATAACTTTTGAACGCATCCTGATTTCTGAAGTTCAGTAGATGCAGCAGTAATAGATTAAATGTCCTGAAAGATTCTTTTTATTACTTATAGTGGCTGATGAGAAAATGTTCCTTACAGGCACCAAAACAGTTTTTCTCAGAAACTGCCTTAGAATAGTTTTTGCTTTTTGGGGACACCTAAACTCACATGGAGCCCATTTTTGGCCTTCATATCACTCTCATATTTTAAAAAACCCTTTCTGCCTACTTTCCTGGCCTTTCCTTGTCTCTTCTTTTATTTCTCGGGGCCCAGAAGTATCCTTTGGCTACGTGAGCATTGTCCACCCGGTTTAGGGCCACAGTACAGTACAGCGTTTTTCCGAGCGCCTCCAAGAACTTTATTCCTTGTCTTATTTCCATCATTGTAGTGGCCAACTGCATTGTCCACGTCACCGACAAGCAGAAATAGGTAAATTAGCACAAACTTGCAAAGCTGTAGTAGAGTGGATATTTTTTATAAAACGGTATCATGAACGCGTCTTGGAATGCTCGCTAAAAAAGCGCAGGAAGCCAGGTTTGAAGCGTTTCAGTGGTTGTCCGACAGCAAAATTAAGAACTAGGCAAAAGAAGAAACAGACCCATGATTTTCAGAACAAATCTAAAAAATACATGTTTTCCGCGCAAATCAATTAAAGAAAACAAATTATTAGCCGCCCCTCCTTGACTAAGAAAACGGTATGTTTGGCGGGACTTTTAAAGCGCTCCTGGTGCTCAGTTCAGCCTGTAATTTCAGTCATGTTGTTAAAATTCTGTACTATTTTGAAAGACTAATTTGAAAAAAAATTACAAATTTTTTGCGGATTTTACTATACTGAAGGGGGAATCCCTTAAGAGTCTTCTACGTCCTTCTAGTCTGCAGGAATTTCGAGTACCGCACAGAACATCCTCGTCGCCTCTCAAGCACGCAGCGTAACAATATATTCCTTTACTTTCCTCGTCATACACGACAGAATTACTTGTGTGGGTTATGTAATTTCCATTGACGCTTGGAAATTGAACCTGTGTAAGCTTTTCAAAGATCCTTCCTTCAATCGCTTTCAAAGTACAACTTACCTGGAATATGTTATGTTTCCTTCTCTATCTCGGTTCCCTGAAGCAAACAGTCTCGAAGCTGTCTTCCAGCTTGCGCCGCCTCCAGCCGAACTGCCTGATCTGGTGGCCACAACACCTTGTCCTTTCCACAACAAAGTCAGTGGCAGCATCGAAATCAAAAGGAGATCAGTGCCACGGGCCCAAAACCGAGGCATCTACTCGGATCGAAGCTGCCCCCTTCCACCGATTACAGGCGAAGCTTACATAGTCGTGTGGAGGCAACATCCGGACCAAATGGCGTATACGTGCAAACATGGCGGAGTGACGGTCAAACACGCCACAATATTTTGCCAGAACGGAAGGTGGGAGAGAGAGCCACCCGTCTGCCGGGACGCCAAAGGTGAGTCGCCTTTCATGTCCATCAGTTTCAAGGGGCTGCACATCTCAGATGCGAGGTATTGACTGCCGATAAGGGTAGCCATCTGTTTTCATCTTCATCAGTCGAAGGGAGCTCATTGGGCCATAAAGTGCCCGATTAGAGATCTCAAATTCCCACTCTCTTGCCCCTCACATCGAGAATTTTATATCTCCGTCATCCTTCGATCAGTATCTTGCGGCCTTAAACAGCGTTTCACTCCCCTCGGTAGCCACTAGACTACTCTAATGAACACCTGTTACCTCCTGCCCGACGCATTTGCGTGGCCTGGCTGAGTCATTTCCTTGTAGGAATTTCATCTCGAGTCTAAACAACTCCTGTCTTACCTCGAATCTATATGTGTATCGTTTTCTGTTTCTTAAAGCATGGTTTTACCTTCCATCGTTCACTGCACTGCCTTAAGTGAATTTAAATTTTTTTGCTAGGTTTATTTGGGCTGCACAGATTATGGCTGTCAGGTTACAAGGTCACCCACTCTTAGTTCGAATGTCACACTGGGCTGCCGACGTAGGAAACCTACTTGTTGCGCCGCGGCGCCCGGCTTAGGGTGATGCCAGCCTTTGAAGGGGCACTTGCCGCCGGCCGCTGAAGACCAGTGTCGCCAGTTGAGCTAGCGGCGCCATTTTGGTCCCCAACTGAACCGGCGCGGCCGGGCGCTCTGCAGCCAGGAGAGAGTTGCCGCTCCTACATTACTGCGGTCGGACTTTTTCTTCGCTGCTAACTGCATAGAATATTATTTGCGCACTTCGCCAAATACTTAGCGATGCTTATACAGATCGCTCGGTAGAAAAGCCGTCGGCGAGTAATAGCAGTAGTAGTAGCCGTCTGAAAAGCGTGTTGGAAATAATCGGGGACTGCGTAAAAATTTGTATCATGGTAATTTCTGGTTCTAGTGGTTGACTATTGATTGGTGTATGATAGGCGATTACGAGTTAAGGAAGCTAATTAATTAAAGTAATAAAGAAATGAAAAAAAATTGGAAAAGGGGGTTTAAAGATGTGAAAAGGCTCAACATGTAAAGTCAGTGCTTGATTAAGCTAAATAAAAAATTCAGTGTGCGTAATTCACCAATTAATCAATTGAATAATTCAAGGGAAAGGGAAAATGGGGATTCAATGGTCTTAAAAAGCTCAGAATCTAAAGTCAATACTTGATGCTGCTAAATAAGAAAATTTAGAGCACGTAATTCATCGATTAATGAATTGAAGTAACTAAAAACTAAACACTGAAAAAGGGAGTTCAAAGGTGTAAAAATGCTCAGAATGAAAAGCTAATGCTTGATAGGCCTAATTAGAAAAATTGAGTATCTGGTTTTTAAATTTATCAATTGAAATAATTGAAAAAATTAAAACTTGGAAAAAGGGGGTTCAATGGTGTTTAAATGCTCTGAATGAAAAGGCAGTGCCTGATCAGGCTAATTAAGAAATTCTAAGGCGTGTAAATAATCAATTAGCAATTGAAGTAATTGAAAAAAATGAAAATTGATAAATAGGGTTTAAAAGGTACGTGTCAAAGCATGACCGATCACTTTCTGTAAGGGGTTGAGTTTGTAAAACATTATCTAGTGATGACTCATATTCATAATCATGACTAATGGGTCGGACGTAAATGACGGCAATTAACAAATACCGGCAATTAGTATATTGCAATTGTACAACATATAAGCTATCCTATAATATATGACTTGACATTGTAGCCTAATTTCAAGTTTAATCACATTAAACTAACAGCGATTAACCAACAACGCCAAATAGTGTATTGCAATCAAAGAAGATATAAGCTATCGCGTGATATATGACTTGACGTTGTAGCCAAAAGTTCAAATCTTAATCACAATTACCTAGTTAAGTTATCCAGGAATTACAAATACCTTGTTACGGTATCCAGCAACTAGTGTAATGCAAACACACTCGGTGTAAGCTATCCAATGATATATGACTTGATGCTGAGCCTGAAGTTCAATTTTAATCACAGTTCATTAAATAATGGCAATTAACAATGAATGACCATTAGTGTACTGAAATTGTAAAGATCTAAGCTATCATGTGATATATGATGACGTTGTAGCCTAAGGTTCGTGTTAATCACAGTAATCTAATTAACGGTGATTAACTGAAATTAACTAAACTAACATTTAAATGTTAATCGCAATTAACTAGTTCACTGTTATTTAGTAAAACCGACAATTAATGTAGTGCATAAGTACTCTGTATAAGCTATCCAATGATATGACTTAATGCTGTAATGTGGAGTTCAATTTTTAATCATAGTTAATTAAACAACGGCATCCTGCTCCTGCTGCAGTTCTCAGCTCCAGCCTGATTCCACCCCTGGAGAAATCAAAGCTGTAGGCTGAGCACCTTCGTTGTCTTTCCCTTACTATCCAAATTGTTTATCCATAAGTAGATTGCACTCCAGTATGTCTTCATCGCGGCAGGCAGTCTCGACTTGCCGGCCATAATTGCCCGCATAATTGCCGGCCATAATTGCCATAATTGCCCACATGGAATAGCTGCAGATACATTGTCTCCTCCTTCTTCAGCCCTTTCCTATATTCATCTTTTGTACCTCTCGTGGAATGCAACATTTACTGCGCAGTCCCTGCAGGTGTAACGTATTAATACATCTCAAAACAACTATGCTAAAGATATCTGAAGAACTGCTGATGGCTACAGGAAAATGCTATTTTGTAATCTGTGCGAGGACAGTTTATTCTTCTTTCCCTTCAGCGACTTGATCACCTGAACAAAAGTCTCTTCGTACAGGTTCATTAAATAATATATTGTAGCTTTAGTTTCTAATCGCCTCAGTTAATGTGTTGCGAACGGTAAACTGTAAACTAAGTGCTAGATGGGAGTTGTATAATTTTCTGTTAACTTGGGAAATATGAGTCTACAAGAGCAAGAGACTCACAAACCACTCCGCGTTTTCATTTTCGCATTTGGTCACCCCTCGTTTCCTTTCATCTCTCTATGAGGCTGCGGGACCCATAATGAAACCTATACACTTCCTTCACAATATTAGAGAACTACCGCGAAAACTGTACCAAAGGTACGCGCGCTTACTCTCCCTACTCCACATCGCCCAATGAAGGATACGTACACCAGGAAATCACAAAGAAATATTAGCGAAAACCTAGGGCACCTGCTTAGCGTTTGGTGCGATCGTAAGCGGCCGCTCTCGGTTGCCTTAAAAGATATGCTTTAAGACATTTCGTTGTACGGAATCACTGCGTTTTATAAAACCTCTGATTCAGTGGAATTCTATCACGAGAGCGCGCAGGTATGCTTATAATAAGGTTTACAGCAGTTAACTATTCAGAATCTATTCTCTACATACTGCATGTTAGGTGCGCAATCCGGGTGGAGCGCTGGAAGCAGTGGGTCATCCTCAAAGGCTGCCGCGATTGAACTACTGGCCGCAGCATTTCCAAGTCAATAACCCGCTCTGTGGGGAGTGTTAGCGCAATAATTATATTTATTCATCCTAAAAAACATTTCATTTTGCGAATCAAAATGCCGCCTAATCTAGCACATTGAGCTGGAATGGGGTTATTAGCACACAACAGTTGTGACCGCGAAGAAGCAACCATTCATGTTGCAAATACTAAGCATGACTCTCGCGATGTTCATTCCAGGGAAGCCGGCTGTCGTCCCTTCCGAGCAGCCGCAGCAACACCAGGTGGTGAATCCGTGCGAAGTCGACTTTGGAGGGTGCGCGCAGTACTGCTATTTCGACGGGCACCGCATGTCGTGTGCCTGCAGGGGTGGCTACATGCCCAACGGAACAGACTGCGTAGGTAAGACTGAATACGTCACTGACTTCACTGTATAATTTACAGTGCCTCAACGGCGCTGCAATCAATGTTATCCAAGACAAGAAAAAAAATAGTAAACCCATCAGAATTGAAGCAAGCGAATCAAGTGTTACTGCATCTTTTCAACAAAAGAAAAGAAAACAAGACAAACAAGATTATAGTCAGAAAAATTAGTTGCGCTTTAGCTCTGGTTAACCCTAGTTGAATTGTGAAAGCAACGGCTGAAACTTCTTCTGCCTGCTACATTATTCACCTATCACGCCCTATCAGTATAAGATGCTACATTATTGGGGACACTTAAGCTCATCCTTTAAGGGTATGACGCCAGAGCGAAAGCTACCGGCCCAAAAATAAAGTCACACTTCAACCAAGCCGTATGGACGTGCCTGCGTGTCGTAGGGGTAACGAGAATGCAAACGGTTCTGGCGGGCTGATTCTGATATCACCCTACCATATGAAAGGAGCGATTCGAGTTGGCAGCTCCTGCCCGTTGCATAGGGGTAGCTAGCTAGCTAGAAGACGCGTAGCTACGCCTCTTCACGACGTAGCTACGCGTCTTCACAACGCAGCTACGCCTCTTCACAGAATAGCTGCGGCCACCCGAGGTCTCGCTCTGCCTGTCGTAGTATTGCTTTTGCTATAATAATATTTGAACAATACTAATATAGCATTAAAGGTTGCTAGTAATGTGCAATAAGACGTCAAATTCTGCGTGGTCTATGGATAGTGTGTTGAGTGTGACTCAGAGTCAAAACATTTGTTGTGTTCTCTAGATATTCGATATTTGGCGTGGCGCGGTAGCGTTCAGCTACCCTGATCCGCCACCGAGCATTCAGCTGCGCCTGCTCATATTCTCTGGACGTTCCAGTGTAGAAGTCGGCACACAGACCTGCCGCATTTGGACCAATCAACATGTGTTTACCGGCCGCAAACGGTGACGGTTTACGGTGACGGATCGCGGATCGCGGATAACGTTATGCTAGGTCTTTCCATTGTCGAAGTAGTTTGAGCATGACAGTACATGCATATGAGCCATATATTAAGAAAAATAAAGACCGTCTCACTGGGCGTCTTGAAAGGGAGAAAAAATGGGCCAATTTCAGGCGAATAATCATATATTAATCTTGGCCAGCTTTCATCTGTATTATACGGGAGCGCTGTTATTGCAGCTAGGAGAAAGAAAACAAATTGGCACATCAGTGGTTTATATCAGTTACCACCGCGGGCTGAATGTACCACATGAACCGTGAGCGGTTCTCTAGAGTGTCGCAACGCTAAATAACGTATATTAACTAATGGCATTCCCAACAAGCAACTGTATTCCTTGGTGGCGTAGCGGTGGCGTAGCGGTAGAACATCCGCCTCGCATGCAAGAGGACCGGGGTTCAAATCCCGGTGCCGCGCAATTCTGCACCGGATGAAAAAAAAATCCGCGTGTCGATGGAATTGCATACACAGGTTTGGGGTGCGACCTGATGCCGGTGAACACCTCCGGCAACGCACACCCTCACCAGAACAGGAGTTGGCCACCCTGGTGCAGTAATTGGCCGCAACCTCCTATGATAAGCTCCATAAAACCCCGGCCCTCAGTCACCAGCGGCTGCGGAACAACTGACCACGGCGGCGGTCTGACCTGTGACACAGCAGGGGGTGCTAAGAAAGCCTGGCTCTGCTGGACAGGCCGCCATTGGAAACTGACCCTGGCAACGTTTAATGCTAGAACTCTAGCTAGTGAAGCTAGTTTAGCAGTGCTGTTAGAGGAACTAGAGGGCATGAAATGGGATGTCATAGGGCTTAGTGAGGTTAGGAGGCCGAATGAGGCATATACTGTACTGAAGGATGGGTACGTACTGTGTTATCGAGGTTTACCAGAGAGGCGACAAAGTAGGTCTCCTTGTCAATACGTATATAGCGGGCAATATAGATGAATTCTATAGTATTAATGAGAGGGTTGCAGGCATCGTAATTAGGCTTAATAAGCGGTATAAACTGAAGGTTGTACAGGCCTATGCACCTACATGTAGTTATGATGACCAGGCAGTTGAAAGCTTCTATGAACATGTAGAATCGGCAATGCGAAAAGTAAAGACGCAATATACTGTACTAATGGGCGACTTCAATGCCAAGGTAGGGAAAAAACAGGCAGGAGACAAGGCAGTAGGTGACTATGGCATTGGTTCTAGGAATAGCAGGGGGGAGTTACTGGTTGAGTTTGCAGAGCGCAAGAACTTACGAATCATGAATACCGTCTTCAACAAACGGAAGAACCCGAAATAGACATATGGAAAAGTCCTAACGGACAGACTAAAAATGAAATCGACTTCATAATGTGTTCAACCCCCGCCATTATGCAAGATGTAGAGGTAATCGGGAAAGTGCGATGCAGTGACCACAGGATGGTGAGGTCCCGAATTAGCCTAAATCTGAAGAAGGAACGCAACCGATTAGTAAGAAAGAAACCCATCAACGAATTAGCGGTGAGGGGGAGGGCAGAAGAGTTCAGGATCTCGCTACAGAATAGGTATTCAGCTCTAACTGAGGATGGCGACATTACCCTAGAGGCAAGGAACAATAATTTCAGAGATATCATTACTGAGTGCGCGGTAGAAGTAGGCGGTATGATAGTTAGAGAGGATACCGGTAAGCTGTCTAAGGAGACGAAAGATTTTGTTAAGAAACGCCAGAGTATGAAAGCTTCCAATCCAGCAGACCAGATCGAATTGGCCGAGATATCAAAGCTAATCAATAAGCGCAAGGTGGCCGATATAAGGAAGTATAACATGGAGAAAATTGAGCATGCTGTAAAGAACGGGGGAAGCCTTAAAGCGATAAAGAAGAAATTGGGCATAGGCAAAAACCAGATGTATGCGATAAGGGACAAGGCGGGCAACGTCATCACTAATATGGAAAAGATAGTCAAAGTAGCCGAGGAGTTCTATACAGATCTCTAAAGTAGCCAAAGTAGTCAGGACCGTAATGAGATTGGCGGTAGGGAAAAACAGTCAGACGTTCCACCAGTGACAAAGGACGAGGTCAAGAAAGCACTAGAAACTATGAAAAGGGGGAAATCAGCTGGAGAGGATCAGATAACTACAGATTTGCTGAAGGACGGGGGGGATATCGTGCTAGAAAAACTGGACACACTGTATACGCAGTGCCTGGTGTCATCGACGGTACCGGAACCATGGAAGAATGCAAACATTATCCTCATTCACAAGAAAGGGGAATCTAAGGACCTTAAAAATTACAGACCAATCAGCTTACTGTCTGTTACGTATAAGGTATTTGCTAAGGTAATCACTAATAGAATCAGGACAACTTTAGACTGCAATCAAGCAAAGGATCAAGCAGGGTTTCGGAAACGGTACTCTACTGTCGATCATATCCATACCATCAATCAGGTGATAGAAAAATGCTCGGAATACAACCAGCCCTTATACATAGCATTCATTGATTACGAAAAAGCATTTGACTCAGTTGAAACCTCGGCGGTGATGCAGGCATTGCGAAATCAGGGGGTAGACGAGCCGTACGTGAAAGTGCTGGAAGATATATATAGTGGCTGCACAGCAACCATAGTTCTGCATAAAGCAAGTAACAAAATTCCCATAAAGAAAGGTGTTAGGCAAGGAGACACAATCTCCCCAGTACTATTCACAGCTTGTTTAGAGGAAGTATTCAGAGACTTGGAATGGGAGCAGTTAGGGATAAGGGTAGATGGAGAATACCTCAGTAATCTGCGATTTGCTGATGACATTGCCTTGCTAAGCAACTTGGGGGATGAACTCCAAATAATTATTGATGAACTAGACAGGAAAAGTAGAAAGGTAGGCTTGAAAATCAATATGCAGAAGACTAAGGTAATGTTCAACTTCCTCGGGAAGGAACAGCAGTTTACATTAAGTAGCGAAATACTGGAAATAGCAGGCGAATATGTCTACTTAGGACATGTAGTAACCGCAGATCCGCACCATGAAAAGGAAATAACAAGAAGAATAAGATTGGGATGGAGCGCATTTGGCAAGCACTCGCAGATTATGACTAGCAGCTTACCGGTATCGCTCAAGAGGAAAGTATACAACAGTTGCATCTTGCCTGTACTCACCTATGGGGCTGAAACGTGGAGGCTAACCAAGAGAGTTCTACTTAAGTTGAGGACAACCCAGAGGGCTATGGAACGAAAAATGGTAGGGGTAACATTAAGAGATAGAAAGCGTGCAGAGTGGGTCAGAGAAATAACTCAAGTTACCGACATTCTAGTAAAAATTAAGAAGAAGAAATGGACATGGGCAGGACATGTAGTACGAGGAGAGGATAACCGATGGTCGCTGAGGGTAACAAACTGGATTCCAAGGGAAGGAAAGCGTAGCAGGGGGCGGCAGAAAGTTAGGTGGGCGGATGAGGTAAAAACGTTCGCAGGGGTCAAGTGGATGCAGCTAGCACAGAACCGGATTAAGTGGAGAAATATGGGAGAGGCCTTTGCCCTGCAGTGGGTATAATCAGGCTGATGATGATGATGATTCCTTGCAGACATCCTCTTCTGGTTCGATTCACAAAGCTGACATAAAACTTATCATGCTTGGAATGAAACTGATTAAATCATGATACCGAATTGAGAACAACATTCGCCACATGTCTAGGATTACACAGAAATTAATTGCGCTTGAATAAGAATGTCGAGATTTTGAGGTTTCAGATGAGATTCAAGCCCACGGATATTTGGCTGTAAACCAGACTCTCTGTCGACTAGGCTAAGTAAGGCCCGCTTATACAGTTCACAACAAGCTGCGCTTGATACGTATGCTGTGTGATAGTTAACTTAAACTTGTTTCTTACGAGTAGAGACTAATGAGCCTGTGCCTAATTAGAAAACAAGGCCGCTATCGCGTCATGCACAGAAGGCGGAGTTGTGCCTCATTATTATATTTTTGTTGTCTTCATCGATATGCTTCTGCCGGAAGTCGATCTGGCCACCTTGACGTGAAGCGGAAAGCCACTAGTACCATAAGCCAGTTCCGCGTTCGGCGGTTTGGCGTTGACGATATCTCTATCCAAACCCGTTATTCTCATGAGAGTTTTACTCAACCTTTTATTATTGCGAATCAATACTACTTTAGTTACCACATCAGCCCGTACCACCTCAGCCACGCTTGACCTTTCGCGTGATCTCGCTGCGAGACGTCATACCACCTGTGTAAAAACGGGGCCTTATCTCACGCCGTCGCCTTGCGCGGCGCATAGCCACGGCCGCGGCCTGACTCCCGCTCCTCTCACGAGGGGCGCTGCGCGCTATGTGTCGTTAGTGTGCCTCGATGGGCGGCGCTGACATCGAGGCACCCTATGTGACGTCATACCATCTGCTTAAAAACGGGGCCCCATCTCACGCCGTCACCTTGCGCGGCGCATAGCCACGGCCGCGGCTTGACTCCCGCTCTTCTCGTCAAGCCCATGAGATGCCGTCTCCAGCCTATACGCTTCGGCAGGTTGCAAAGAGAAAGCATCAGCGAGCTACGTAGACAGAAGAAGAACGAGAAGAACGGCTTTCCAAGCGACGAGCTCAAGATGCAGCAAGGCGAAAAAAACGCTCAGCGTCTTCGGCAGCAGAATCAACGGCAGAAGCAAGTGAGGAAGTTATAAGTTTGGCCGACAGTGAGGAATGTGCATCTCGTTCCAGCACTACTAGTTTGGAAAATAAAAAATAAAATAAAAGATGAAAACAAGTAGCATATGTGTGTCGTCATTCTTGTCTGTGCGTGTTTACCCATGCCAAACATAGCAGAAACATAGCACAGCCAAGAGTGTCACCATAGCCATACTAGCATAAGCCTATCCAGAGCATCACCACAAGCGGTACAATAGCAGAACCCACGTATTGCTTCGCAATTAACAGGCTTAACCAAGCTAAGCCACAGCCAATTTTTTTTCCTCAATTGTTTATGCTTTATGTGGGTGATCGTGAAATGTGCCTTTAGATTTGAGAATATTTGCTTCAAATAAAAATAAATTAACTGCCACTCCCCGGTATTCGCTTCACGAAATGGGAAAATGTGCGCGAACAGTACTTTCTCACAACCGAATAACTAGTAAAAGAACTTATGTGAATGTAAATCGAATATTTGCAAGTAGTTTCTCGGCATACACGATGCAGTCGAATCGAACAAGGCACACTTGCATTTTATTGGCACTGCATGCCTATTTCACAACAAAGACACAAATTTCAGCATATTCCACGTGATGACATGCCCCCGTAGCACACCAAATGCGCTGGAGCGTCGCAGCACAATATGTTTTTTGTCAATTTCGACATATGATAAAAGAAAAGCCTGCTTCGAGTAATGCAAGAGAGATCGACCAATAACGCGCAGGGGCCCTAAGCAAGAACCGAGAAGTTTTTTCTTCAATTACATGACATTCCTCCCCCTTCCCCAGCCACAGGCTGGGAGCAATCTCTTCCGTTGCAATATAATCCTTATCCATTTGTTCACTCGAATATCAGCGTGGTTATATGCTACTTGTGTGAATATTTGTACAAAACGAAAGTTCCGTGCTCCGTATCAGTATTCTTGCAAAACGAATACTCACGCGAAATAGTGAAGTTTATAGGCGGCGCTATAATCAGTAGACTTCAGGCGGTGTGCAGTGAGTATATTCACTTTATGGCCGCCATGTCATAATCATTGTATCAAAGTGCCACCTGCTTATGATGATCGCAAAGAAAAACTAGCGGGAAATCTGAGTTAATGAAAATGATGAGGGTAAAAATCAATCAGTCCGATATCAGGTACGCAGGCAAAGCTTGAAAGAACTGGCTGAGCTTTGTCATGTCGCCCAATTTTGAAGGGCCGCCGGGGTTGCGCAGTGGTTAGGACGTTCGACTACTGTTTCCAAGGATGCGGGATCGAATCCCAGCCTCGGCGGCCGCTTTTCGTCGGAGGTGACAAGGAAGGCGTCCGTGTGCTGTGCGATGTCAGTGCGCGTTAAATAACCCCAGGTGGTCGAAATTTCCGAAAGCCTCCACTACGCCGTCTCTCATTGCCGGAGTCCCTTTGGGACGTTTAACCCCATAAACTAAACCAAAGCAATTTTGACAGCCATATGTCGGAGCATTATATGAAGGATCCGGTATCCCACTAAAAGTCTATTTGCCACACAGAACACAGAGGTTATCCCTAAAATGAAACATGAGAATAAACCCTGTTTTTGAAACATCGATGTCACAAAAAGCTACTGCTTGCCAATTGTTTAAATCTTCTCCGCAATAGTCAGAACGTATTCAAGATGCTTCGAATAACATTGAACAGCAGCCACTGTTGTTGGTCTAGCTGACTGAATGGATTGGGTTCGTTCCAGTAAAATGCGTTGCGGGGCTAGTTGGTTAGAGACACCTCAATATGACAAGCTGCTCAATCAGGTTGGGTTCGTTACTCGAAAATTTCAAATGGCCGCACACCGGCCACTTCTATTAGTCTGATCGGTTCGCTAGAAGCTTCACATCAGAAGGCAGCGTGGCAACTGCTTTTACCATTTTTATTCCTAGTGACACTTTTATGCCTGGCTTGCTCCCTAGCTGCTTACTCTTATTTTTTGAGCTCGGTTTTCTTCTTCCTCTTTGTTTGCAGATATCGACGAATGTCAAACCGAGAAGAACAGATGTCAGCAATTCTGCATCAACACAGTGGGAAGCTTCCGCTGCGGCTGTCCTGATGGGTATAAACTAGACAGGGACGCATCATCGTGCATAGGTAACTATTATAAATGTATATTACCCTATAAAAGTTTCTATCATTTTCTTAACCGTTAGCCGTCGAGGGATTTCAATAAATATTTGCAAAGGAGTGACATATGTGCGCAGCCATTTTCAACGCATTAAACCAGCGCAAATTTTTGATGAATTAAATCCCTACGGCGGATGTTTTTTGCAACTTTATGTAATTACACTTCTAATAATTTTTATCTTCACCTAGGGTTTTTTGTGCACGGCGATATTATCATGACTCTATTTGCGCTGATTAAGTAAAAACCCCATTTGATCAGTACGCTGTTGCGGTACGCGCCACCCCCTCAGGAATGACTCTATTCGTATTACTAAGGAATTGAAAACAACAGCTCTCTTTCTGAGTAAGCGTATACACAGATAACTGCAGTTTTCATTTTTCATATGCTGTACAATTTTGTACGATTTTTTTTTTATTCTGTTGTTATTAGATTATACCCGATATGGAGCCAAGCACTTTCCCGATTCTCGAGTCTTCCTATTTCATCCCTCCTTTGACAGACTCCCAATTTTTCTTTGAAATCAGACAGGTCTTAACCGAGCAGTTATGAATTTCTCGAGATAGGCGAGAGGAAATTGGTCAGAGCCGCTACCGGTGACCTACGTACCCTAAGCTACTGAAGTCTCCCAACTTCCTCCACACCCCTTCTCTGCTCCACGCTCCCCCATCTTTCTCAATCACAAACTCCCTTGTGAAGATTAGCGCGAACACAGATGAACAAGCTACTGTGTTTGTCTGTGTTTGCGCTGTTCTTCACAAAATCCTGCACCAACTAGCCTGGTAATATTCTTTGATCCAAGCTCCCACTCCCCCTTCCTAAACTAAACCTGCTTTCTGAAGTTCGTCCCTTCCCACACACATTACCTTATGCTGAATGTTCGCGTTTGCCAACAGTCACCGCCCAGTAAGTTACGACGTTAGCATTAACGACTCCGCTCTCTGGAAGATCCAGCGTCGACGTTGAGAGCAATAACCGCGGGCATGCGTCTGCAAGCTTGCAGTTCGCGAGTGACGAGCAGGGTCAGGTACTGATTGGTCGACGGATTGTGTGACGTCACAAGAACGCGTGACAAAGGCTTAGTTGGCAAGAGGTACTGAGATAGGTCCTTTGTGATGGGAGGGTAAGATGGGACTCGACCTTACGGCCCTTGGAACCAGAGTCAGACAGGTTCCATCGAGGCCACGCAAGCGTGCTCTTACGGCTTGGTTAAACGAGAGCTTTTCAATATGTCGGGTGGTCTTTATGTAACGTAGTAACCACGTCTGAATTGATTCTGACGAGCATGAGTGAGGTAATAGAGGCACAAAGTAAAGAGGTAGTGAAGTGCAGGCAGCACCCACACGGGGAGTGCGGACGGGAGCCATTAATGCTGCATCATCTAAGTTTCCGCCCATTTCTGTCTTGCTTTCTCACTTCCTTTTCTGCCGCTCAAGCTTTTTAATAATAACTGGTGCCGAAGTTTAGATGGGAGAATACCGGACCGAGCTCATTCATCTGTCCTCAGCTCTTAACATTTATGTATCGCAGGGAAATAAAAAAAAAGAAATAAGAGAGAAAGAAACAGTTAAATAAAGGGACGATTGAACATTTGATGCTCCAAATCTGCGGAAGTATTTCATTTACCCAGGTGCTTTGCTCATTTCATTCTATGGAAAATTTTTACTATAATCCGGAGCCTCGCACATTTCAGTTTCCTCGAAGGTGACAGGGGGCGATACAGGCGGAGGTACGTCGAAGTTGGCGCGTGGGTAAGTGAGCAGCCCCTAACCTCCGGTGGTGGACTGGGATGAGGAGGTGGCTTAGGAGTAAGGCTTCAGAACAGCTGGCTTTCACATTGCGTCTTAGAATTTCGTTTTGCTATCTGATTTCGGGTCAGCTGTCGTGTGGGACGTTAGTCGGTGTAGTCCTTGTGGAGGGCGTAGATGGGTGAGTTGGTGGTGGATGGCGCTTATGAGCTGTGGATTTAGCTAAATGGATGGTATATCGGCTTCTAGAGAATACATGGTTTCCAAGTGCGTCTTGTACTTTAGACGTTTTAGCCGTCGCTTCTTCGTTCCGTTGCTACATGGACTTCTAGTAGATGTAGACCATGTCGAGGGTGCAAATGGGTGAGCTGGTTCTGGGTGGCGCTTGTAAGCGGTAGATTTTGGCGAATGGGTATAAGTATGGGCTTCTAGAGACTATCTGGTTTTATCATTTCATCGTATAATTCGGTTTAGACGTTGCTTTTTCGTTCCGCTGCTGCGTGGGCTTCTAGCCGTTGTAGTTCTGGTGGGCACGAATAGATGAGCTGATGGTGGGTGGCGCTAGTGAGCGGTACAATTTGCTGAATTTGTGGTCTATGGGCTTCTAGATAACACCTGGTTTTCTCTTTCGTCATATAATTTTGTTTAGACGCCGCTTTTTCGTTCCGCTGCTGAATGGGCTTCTAGTTGGTGTATAGTCCTTGTCGAGGGCACGGATAGGTGAGTTGTGGGAGGATGCCCTACTGAAAGACCAAAAGTTCTACGGGTCAATAACCTCATAAATTCTCATATAATCGCAAAGACTCTCATACGGTGCGCATCATTATCATAAAATATCTTAAATAAGTTATAATGTACAAGAAACTGTGAGACGTTATGCAATTATATGTTACTTGTATGGCATTTCTTATGCGAATTAAGTGAGATTGTGTGACAAAATGTGAGGTTATTGCCTCATACAATTTTTTCATTAGGGTCGACGCTTGTTAGCGGTAGATTTATGCGGAGGCGTGAAACTTCTATGAAACTTCTGGAAGGTACAGAGTGCGAAATTGCAATAAGAACGCATTAGGTGGCACTTCGCTAACAGGGGTTCTCCCCAGCCATGCTGAAGACCGCATTTCACCACGCACTTGCGTTCATGCTCCGTGGGTAGAAAGGTGCAATCAATTGAGAGCACAATATTAGAGTAAGTACATAACAAACCATTGTAATAATCCTCCAGACATCGATACAATTTAAAGCACTACCGCTGCCACTGGCTGAGTTCTGTGGAATTGCGCGCGTTCAAGGTAGAGCTAAGAGCACTCGCTGCCCGAATAGCATGTCTAAGAGTTAAATACAGGGGGTTTACATGAGACCGACAAAGTCGGGTCGGGGAGGCCTGTCGGGCTAAAAACCGGCTATCGGGCTCATGTATACGCTAGGGGGTCGAGCTAAAGGACCGTCGGGTCGGGTCCCGCCAGCCCGACTGCAGGGGGTGGGTTGGCTCGACCCTACCCGATGGGCGAGGGGCATGTATACTCTGACGCGTCGGGCAGGCACCTCCTCTCTTGCCTCCTTGCTGGTCGGGGACGGGACCGTGAGCTGTTCGTCTGAACATTCCTCCTTTTCCTCCTCTCCTGCCTGCGCCTGGTTCTCTTGCTCGACGCACGGTGTAGCAGCGATCTTTGCCCGACAGAAACGAGCTCATGTAAACCCGGACGGGTCGGGCTGGCTCAGCTCGACAACCGGCTCCCCCCTACCCGACCCGCTTGCGTCGGGCTCATGTATACAAGGCTATAGTGGGTAACAACTTGAAGAAGGGCAAGAGATGCACAGAGCACACATCGATGAACAAGGTCGCACTTCGATGGCTCATCCCGCCAGACTGCAATGGCCAGCGGCGATGGAGAAGAGGGCCCCAATTATTGCCTCCCCGCTCCTCTCTTCCTAGACTCAAGCAGACAACCCCTGGGCAAAGGCCAGCAAACCGGGAGGGGTATACACACGAACCTTGTTTCTGCCTGTGTCAATGCGCAACCACTGACTATAGGCTACTTCGGCCTCACGTCAAAGCAGCAATCCCCTACACCATTTGTGGGTGACTCAATGCGGAGTACTCGAGAACAAAATGGAAAAAAAGGAAAGGGGGATAACTAACCTCTGTTCTCTGGAAACATTCGATTCGGTAGGGACAAGCACAACGACTGGCTACTTTCATTTCGCAAAAATTAGTGGATAGTAAGAGTGGTACTAATGACCGCAAGCTCTAGTCACTCACGATACCATATCCTTACAAGGTTCATGGTGGCTGGTTCCTGTTTAGGCTGGATGCGTCACTTCAACAGACCTCATATTTCCAGAGTTATCACAGTACGAATGCTTTTGGACTAAAAATTGTGGAGGACACTTAGAGGGCGTAGTTGCACTCTTTGAAACAAACGCCTCTTATGCTTTTACACGGCTACGCGCGATTCTTTCCTTTCAGATATAAACGAATGCGCAGCTAATAACGGAGGATGCATGGAGTACTGCGAGAACACTGTAGGCTCCTTTTTTTGCCGCTGCCAAACCTACGGCCATGACCTGCACTCAGATGGAAAAACCTGTATACGTAAGTTAAATGCAATCCAAAAAACAGAAAGGGAGCATGGAAGCATGCTTCCATGCTCCAGTCATGTAAAACAATCTTCACAATCTACGAATGATGTAATATAAAATGTTCACCTTAATGCCATCCAAGGCGAAAATAAGGCGATACCGTAAAGTTAAATTGGACATCTGTGTGGAACAAAGAGTAATAGCAGAAGAAATCTCTTCCGTATACAAAGACATGTTAAAGTGTACATTTGTTCTAAAGGAATAATGCGAAATAAAGCAAAGCCACCTGTTTACAACTTAGTAGCTGCCTTATAGACTTTTGTCCGAAGTTGAAAACAGTACGCTTGAATGGCAGTATTGCGTTTTGGCCGTGTCGTGCAGTAGACTTCTTGGTAAATTTTAATGAAAGCGACCTGCAACAATGTCAGTTCACCTAAGCGCTAGAGTGAGGCAACTTTGTACATCGAGTTCTTCTTTTTTTCTTCTTGCAGCGTACCTTCGCAACCGACTCAATTACTGCGAAATAAATAACGGCGGATGCTCACACACCTGTCACTCAGGCAACGGGGCTGCTATCTGCTCTTGTCCTAATGGATTCAGACTTTCTCACGATGGGAAAACATGTCAAGGTATCTGCTCTTGTCTGGGCTCCTTATTTTAGACACCACCCAAACATCGCAATCGCAGCAGAACAGGGACATTCTTTTTCCATGTTTGAGGGCGAGAGAGAGAGAGATAGAATATGCTTTTATTAAATATAATGATTATCAAGTCGGGCCTCCTAGTCCATGGCTCCGCGGGTGGCAGCTGACTCGTGAACAAGCTCGATGATCCAGGCTTTCTGGTCCAGGTTATCACTGCTCAGGGCCGCCTCTCACTGATCTTGTGTCGAGTGTGGCACTTCTAATTTTTTTTCAGGTCTGTCCTGGCATTCCTAAGAGATATGCTCGAGTATGGGGCCTGCCCCGCACTAAGAATAGGAACTTGGTCATTGTTTTGTACTGACTTTCTTTAAAATATGAAGACTAACAAATAATGTGTTGGTTCCTTTCTTCCTCCAGTTTATTGCGCCTGAGGAGCATATTTTTTTGTGCGGTGGTGAAAGATTTCTTCTTTCCAGCCTTCCTTTTATAGTGTTTTTATTTCTCTTGCGTCTCCCCAGAACAAACACCAAACAAAAATTGCTTCGAAGTCCCCTGAGCTGAAAAACAACCATACTCCTAACACACCAACACTCTTTTAAATTGAACTCCTGCTTTAATCACTACTAACACAGGTATAATGGCTCTAAAATTCTGAATCCAATACCGGGGATTCAATAAACATTACTCCGCTGCGCCACATATTTAACACTTATTACGGTGAAATAAAACCGTTTTTTTGTGTGACATCGTGCAAAAATTGAGAAATTAACTTTTCCAATAAAATTATCTTATTCATTCGCGCAAACATAGCCGCACATAATCACTTCCCCTATAATTCAGCTCATATTGGTAGAATGAAGAATTAGCAGATAATATTTGCATGAAGATGAGCACTTTAATTATCTTCATTTTCATTTCTCTCATCTAATTTAAGCAACGTTTCGACAAGGGAAGTTGTATTTGTCTGATTCCCCTTGGTGGAGCATCAGTTTGGCTAGAAAACTGATGCTCCACCTCAACCCTTCTTCAGTTCTCTTTCCTGCAGCCATCTTCTTCCGCTTGTTCTGATCTGGTTCTTCAACAATGTATTTAGTCCCTTTTTCGCAAGTGTGTTAATATCCTGTCTGCACAATTGCCGTATTTTGTTCTCCAACATATCACCACTGCAAAACGCTTCCTCACGGCTATATTCCACAAACCTCGGTCTCAGCTTCGGCGTGTAGAAGGTCTGGTTCCAGGCACGAATAACCTAGAACGATCGCAGTGTTGATTTGAATTATGTTAGGATTGATGCAGTTTATTTCTGGCAGTCTTTTTCTTGCACCTCTCAAAATCAAGCCTGTACATCTAAATCTATATAACGTCAAATCTATACATATGTGTATGTAAAGGCAGATTTTTCTTGATCCGTTTTTTAAGCTAAGTCGGCGAGTTCTGTAGAGGTAAAGAGCACTGCAATGCAAAGGGCTTGTTTAAAATAGGACCGAATTAAAAATTTATTATGTCCAACTAATTAACACTTGTTTGGGTTCTAGAGCTCAAACCTATATTAAGAAATTCATAGTCGCCAACATCGAAGTTGAGGCCAGTATTTATATTCCGCAGTCATCGCCGTAGCTAGAGAACCTGAACGTCAGAAATGCGCTTTTGCAATTTCTTGAATTTCGCTTGACCATGTTGCATATTGCACACACGGGGTCTCCGATTCAAACTAAAACGGATACGAAGCTCAGATTTTAGCTCAGGTTTTGTTTACTAGCGCTTCGCAGCGGCGCGCGCCTTCGCCTGGAACCGCTTCAAAGTCTTCTACGTGATAAAGCGCATGAACTGCCCCTGTGTTTCGCGCGTAGTAAGTTCGAACTGCGTTTCGTTTCCAACAGCGTTTATTTCTTAGTGTGCATAGACGAAGCGCACAAACACTTTTGCATTGGGTAGGCGAGTTGCGAATCACGGTTATGGTCTTGATATAGGGAGACGCACTGTGTTCGGATGGAGCTAAGGGTGAACATCGCGACCGTTCAGAACTTAATGATAATCTTGAGATCTTCGATCACTTCTCCTTGTGCCTATTTGTATTACAAACTTGACACAATGGATACTGAGGAGCGATGTCATCAGAAGCTACTGCTCAGCGCACTGATTCACGCAGAAATGTTTCTCTCGATAACTTATTTTATTAAGCGACTAAAATGTAAGTAAACTATATGAACGTTGTATTCGTATTTGAAGGTTTACGACATTCTTCAAGCAAACCTGATTTATTGACACTTCTCGATGATACTGTTAGTTCAGAAACAAGCCTACATTAAGCTAAGTGCTCCATTTACATATTTACACTTGCGTTTTTGACGTTTTGTAATATGGCAAGATTATTTTCCTTTGAGGACTATCGCGAAGCTTTTTAATCACATTTATCCATGCACAGATATCGATGAGTGCTCGATAGGTCGCAGAAAATGCCAGCACCGCTGCGTCAACCTTCGTGGATCATACAGGTGCGAATGTGCCCAAGGATATTTCCCTCACGGCCAGGGAGGCAACCTCTGCAGAGGTACGGACGAATTTATTATGCTCTGTTAATTATTGTTGCCTGAAATAATAAGAGTTCTGAACGGCTCCAAGCGCACAATGCGTTGAACTATATGGAAGCGCCATCACCACCAAAATGGCAGCGACACTATTTACTTCGTGTGTGCAAACGCCATTGTAGAGGGCGTTGGCAGCTGAATCCCTCCAGCGATTTTGTGTGTGTGTGTGTGTGTGTGTGTGTGTGTGTGTGTGTGTGTGTGTGTGTGTGTGTGTGTGTGTGTGTGTGTGTGTGTGTGTGTGTGTGTGTGTGTGTGTGTGTGTGTGTGTGTGTGTGTGTGTGTGTGTGTGTGTGTGTGTGTGTGTGTGTGTGTGTGTGTGTGTGTGTGTGTGTGTGTGTGTGTGTGTGTGTGTGTGTGTGTGTGTGTGTGTGTGTGTGTGTGTGTGTGTGTGTGTGTGTGTGTGTGTGTGTGTGTGTGTGTGTGTGTGTGTGTGTGTGTGTGTGTGTGTGTGTGTGTGTGTGTGTGTGTGTGTGTGTGTGTGTGTGTGTGTGTGTGTGTGTGTGTGTGTGTGTGTGTGTGTGTGTGTGTGTGTGTGTGTGTGTGTGTGTGTGTGTGTGTGTGTGTGTGTGTGTGTGTGTGTGTGTGTGTGTGTGTGTGTGTGTGTGTGTGTGTGTGTGTGTGTGTGTGTGTGTGTGTGTGTGTGTGTGTGTGTGTGTGTGTGTGTGTGTGTGTGTGTGTGTGTGTGTGTGTGTGTGTGTGTGTGTGTGTGTGTGTGTGTGTGTGTGTGTGTGTGTGTGTGTGTGTGTGTGTGTGTGTGTGTGTGTGTGTGTGTGTGTGTGTGTGTGTGTGTGTGTGTGTGTGTGTGTGTGTGTGTGTGTGTGTGTGTGTGTGTGTGTGTGTGTGTGTGTGTGTGTGTGTGTGTGTGTGTGTGTGTGTGCGCGTGCGTGTGTGTGTTAGTTGACCTTAACAAAAAAAGAATTAAAAAGAATTGAAACAATCACCCGAAGTGTGCGGCGAATGAAAGCAGTCAGTTTCTCCTTAAATGTAGAATCATAAAATGCTCTCAAAATATACCTTTGACATATTGTTTTCGGATGTGTTCACAGCACGTGCCGCAGTCGCGCTACCCTCTAAGCGGCAAAGGCGACAGTGGTGATGAATGCGAGGGAGTGAGAAGTCATCAACTTTGATGTCTGCGATTGCAGCACCAGGGCTCTGAGAAAAATCTTGCGCATGCCCTCTGCTTTTAACACCCGCCTTCAAGCATCGCCAACCTCGAGTGCTGGAGTGCGAAATTCGCGCCTCATACGAAGTCTACAGCGTTTTCCCTAACACCATAACCCACTCCTCATCATCACCAAAGTAACATCCGACATTAACGGAATAACAAAACAGAATTATGCAAAAACACGGGTACAAAAGGCTCTAGATGTCGAGGAAAAGAAACTAGAGGTTTAAAGATGCATCGCTTTCCACAGGCAGTGAAAATCTTTCACGAAAGCATAGCGGCGCACCAGGCTGACTCATATTTGTTTTAGTGCGTGCTTAAAATTAGAGCATGATCGACAGAAAGGCCCTGATATTTCAAAAATGCAAGACTAAAAATCGCCAGTAGTTCTTACAAAGCAAGTTTTACAGCACCTCTAACATACGGTAAAACAAGTCAAAGACACGTTGACAGGTGCTTTTTGTCCCTTTTTCCAAACACAGATGTCGACGAGTGCCAAAACCACAATTTTGGCTGTGCCCACAAATGCGTAAACACGCCTGGATCGGCGTACTGCGAATGTCAAAAAGGGTACGATCGTCAAAACGACGGAAAAAGCTGCGCAGGTGAATGCGAACCCTATATATACCTTGTCTGCTGTCATCAGATGCTAACATCGAACGCATAACATTTTTTTTTTTTCAATTAGTAAAATCTTGTTTGTTCTCCCTGACCGAAACCTTTATGGGCATATGCACAGTCGTCTCTGGGAATTTGCATTAACTGCATTAAACTGCATTAACTACATTAACTGCATTAAAAAGCAAGTGTTCTGCATGGAGACTTTGCTTGCGCTCCCCCCCCCCCCCTCAAAAAAAAAGAAAAAGAAAAAGACCGACTAAACCACTATAGGACAGGCAATAGTGAACGTTCTTACAAATGGCATAGTCCAACCTGGATGCACAAAATCGAAGGCGATCTCAAAATGGTTTGATTTATCGATAATTCTATATATATAAAAAAAGTTGCAATACTTAAGCGTGCAAAGCGCACTACGCGATGGCTGTCGCCAAGTTTTAGGTAGGTACTCTTTGTCGCTTGACAGTGATGGGGCGTGAAAAACGATTGCGAGAGACTGAAGGCCACCCCCAAGCACTCTCCACATGCACCGCTTAAAAGATTTCAAAGGAAGGAAGATGCCTGAGTAGGCATACCCGATCTGTTTCACCGCAGGTAAAGGAATCGAAGAGTTCCGTCAAGGGAAGTATCACTTAGGCGCGCAGCAAGCGGTTCGATATGTCGAACGACCGTATATAAATACATTTCGATGTACAGCGCGACTTTCTGAAATTTATGCCCAGGTTTTTCAGGAGAATAATGACCATGCGGCCTTTAGCCAATAATTCGAAATATCCGCATTCGATACGCTCCGGATCAGTTATAATAGAACATTTTAGGCGAGTTGGTTACATACATTCATTATTAGAGCGCAAAGACGAACGGGACAAGAAGAGGACACAACAGCGCTGTTGTGTCCTCTTCTTGTCCCGTCCGTCTTTGCGCTGTAATAATGAATGGACCAGATCAGTTGCCTAACTACGTTGGCGGCGCGGCGCAGGAGCCGCCTGAGAAGCTGACCGTAGGGATCACCGTAATATACGTTGCCATGAACAGCTCCTTCGTTAATGTCTGCTTCGAACACGAATACTTGGTCGCTAATTCCGCTATCGGCTCCTTACAGCGAAACAGGAGATACACAGGGAGTGCCCCGGAGGTTGTGTGAACACTCAAAGACGCTACGAGAGCGCCAAGAATAACACGTACGAAGGCCCTCACTACATCGACGCTGTGGATAGCACAGAAGGATCCGGCGATGAGCAAACAACGCCCTTTCAGTACGATGGAGGAATGTTCCCTGTTCATGACACAACGTGTCCGGACGGTTACGAATTGACAAACGATGGCTGCAAAGGTAAGGCCTAATCGCACCGATAGTTAATGAGAAGGGAGGGAAATGTGTGCAGATATTGAAAGAGATAAACTGCTCGTGTGACTTTTTTGTAATCGTCAGATTCCTATTAGTATGTATTAAGCAGGCACAAGCAATGTAAAAAGAACCTCGTGAACGTGTCCCATTGCGGGCAAGCTGCGCACCAGTCAATAATACTGTTTTGGCACAGTATTACCGTATGCTGCAGCGTATACTGCCATGTCGTGGCCAGCACCAAAACATCGCATGCGTTGTAGGTGGCTGGCGCGATACGTTGTTCAATATTACGCTTTGCTAAAACGTACTATTGGTAACGAGCACGGCCTCATTCAAGCCGGCCATTGCCTCTTTTTACTACGGCACAAATTACAAAACTATTCTCTCCAATTTTCGGAGTCGAAGCGTGCGCAAAAACGAGCCCTTCGGCGTGCGCTTCCTTCCCTGAGTTGTCACACGACAAATGTAAACGCAAAAGAGCGCGCCTTCTATATATATATATATATATATATATATATATATAGGAGGCAATATGGCGTCACCGAATCTTACGCATTGTAAGCACTGCTGAAGAGCACCAGTTCTGTTTGTTTTATCCCCAGATTGCGCGGCCAGCACTGAAGTACTTTCCTATTCCGCGTGATGGGTGGCATGTGGCCAATCCTTTAGTAATAATCATCACTGTCCAGCTGTTACATTTCCGTCATATCTCGTATTCCCACCGCATTGCAGTGTTAAATTAAGCTGAGATAATATTGACAGAGTACTGCTACGTTTCTTCGTTACAGATGAACTTGTGTAATAGTCACTTGTAAGTTTCTTACTCCAGTTTTCATGAAAGCGTTTTTTTTTTTCTCTCTACTTTGTTTTCAGACATCGATGAATGCTCCAAATCGCTTTGTAGGTATAACTGCGAAAATACACCAGGGAGCTACCGATGCTCGTGTCCAGCTGGCTACAAACTGCACCCTGACCGGAAAGATTGCATTGGTGAAGCATCGTTGTTCTACTTTGTCTATATATATTCTTTGAATGTGTTTGTTTGTTTATTTATTAATATAAACCAACAGTGCTAATTGCCTCTATGCTCAGAAAATTGGCGTTGGCGTTGTGATCGAAAAATCACGAGAATTCCGCTGGCGGGCGGTAACTGGCAGCTGACATTGCCGAGTACTAAATGGACGTAGATTTGCCTGACATTTTTTTTTCTCGAATTCACAATCCAAAGGGTCTGCGAGCTTTACAAAAGCGTTGTACAAACACGCCACAGTCTCATAGGACCATTCTGGAAATGCCAAACGCAGTCTCATGCATTGAATTACCCATGCGTGTCAAGGCCTTTTAGTGCCAGAGTCTCCCGCACACACTACACATGTGTCCAAACGAATTGTTCACGAAGTTAGCTTAAAATGTCTGGGTCGCAGATGCACTTTCGGAAACTAGAATATTGTGATCATTCACGCGACGGGCCTTCACATCCTCTTCTGTTGGTTCCCGTTGACTGACGTTTTCCATACGTTCCATCTCGGCGCATATGCGCTGTCACTTACGTTCGGCAGTCTGGGATCTTCGTTTGCCAAGCCGTTCCTCTCTCTTTTCGGGCGTCTCCGCTGCTCTCTTCCCCTTGACAAAGAAATAGGATACGCAAAAGGGACGATCGCTTAAGAAGAGAACACAAGACAGGCGCAGACTTCAACTAAATGTTATTGAAACCACACGCATCTTTATATACATTGTCCTCGCACAGGCGCAACGAAGGATCAGAAGCAGTGGCAAAGGCAACTGATAAACTATGTAGATGTACGGGAGGTATTTAAACAGTGGCGTCGAGAAAACACTCCTTCGGTACAGTTGATAGAAGTGTCACTAATGCAATCAGGCCCCGTTTTCCTGATATGGTAAGCCTCCAGGAGTTCCCTTGCCCTCACATCTTTACACAAGCTAATAATTTGTACTTTGCTAAGTAATGGCCGTCAAGGATGGCCGTCAAGGATGGCTAGAACAGTGGTTAGGTAGGTTGGCACCCCAGTTATTAATAACTGATCTTTCGTGCTCACCAAGCCGTACATTATTACAGCGACCAGTTTGCCCTATGTAGACTTTTGCCGCACCGCATACCGTAACCAGTCTTTATCGTAAAACGTAGCAAATTACCTAACATATAGGCAGCAAATAATATACGTACAGAAGACACCTCACGGAATCAGTTATTATCTGTCATGTGCATTTCCGAATTATTCTGGTGTCATTTTAAATAGGTTTGATCTATTGTAATCCAAGTTTGTCTTATTATTTATGTTCGCTTTTGTTTTGTGCGTGGTCAGCGTTGTTTTCTTGTCCTTTTCTAATCTTTTATAGGGCTATTATGCTTAACTTAAGCACGATGTACGCGAACATAATGCTGTCGATGCATATTTGAGGCACTGGGTGCTACTTTAATTTGTATTATTCGACATTTTTGTATCATTCGACATTTGTATTATTCGACATTCGAAACTGAAACTTTCAGTTTCAGTTTCGAATGTCGAAACGTCACCTATTCGAAACTGAAACTTTCAGTTTCAGTTTCGAATAGGTGAAAAGATGCTTATATTATGAAAACTTTTATCGGTGCTTCTATGTGCCTCATTTTACTCCCTATTTCATGCTTTACTGCTCGGTTCAATAAACTACTTGGATTACTATAGTTATTGCAACTTTGCGCTCCCGCTGGGCTATTTATGATTTCTTACCATTGCACTGCTGCGTCTTCCTGTTTTCAAGACATTGACGAATGCTCAGAGGGACTTGCGAGCTGCCCTTACCAATGCCAAAACACTCCTGGAAGCTACAGGTGCACTTGCCCTGTAGGCCACAAAGCACGTGACCTCAATGGCACCGAGTGCTATGGTGAGTCCCCTTCTACTCACCTAGCTGTTTTTCGTTTCTTTCTGGCAGTCACCCTGGCGACACAGTCCTGCACTTGTCATTCTACATCGGTGAGACATTCCACGCTGTCACAACAAATTCAATGCCCCTAAAGCAACCTTAGGTGAAACGACTACCTCACAATCTTTTCGGCCTACTCTCATCTTGTCTATACATCTCTCACGTGTTGGAATCGGCGTAGACACAGCGCTCATCAATAGAAGCCGTCTCGGCTTTCGGTTAACCATACATCACCATATTGCGTTACCCCTTCTACTAACTTTTTTTCGAAATGTGCACATAAACGCACTGACTATTTTTTTTTTTTCGCCTCATACTGTATGAGCTTGTCAGATACTTGCTTCTTGTGACGCTCTGAAACTTGTCCGACAGAGGGATATATTGCAATGAAACACGCTGAGGGATTCAAGCGTTTTACGGGCGCGGCCTAGGCGAAATCATAAATGTTCGTGGGCACAAGTACAAAGACGAGCTAAGTACGACATGCATTCCGATTCTTCTTTGCGCTTGAACCGCTACTATCATTTTTTTTTCTCCAAGAAATGCTAAAAAATGAAATGGCACAAAGACTAATTCCAAATTCGATGAACACTGGACCGTCACGGAATCAAAATCTTTGCTCCTAACACAAAAAAGAAACACGAACTAGAACAGTAGTCATCGTAGACGAGTAAGCTCAGTGAAATGTTATACGTAAATAGCAGCGTTGTAAGCATCATGTGTCGGTACACGAGTGATACAAGTTTTTGTATAAGAGTACGCTCTCTGCGCTGAACCACAAATTAGGTATACTATGTTCCCGTTCCGCCTAATTTGCAGGCTCATTGAGACTCAAAGTTTATAGTGAGGTACTTTTTGTAAAGAAACCGTCTTCGACACTCCTCGCTAACAAGAATGTAACTGAGGTTCAATCGTAGGAGTCACGAGGTTTGTGACGGTCATTTGTAGCGCTCAGTTAGTTTAACATCCCAACCCTTGAAATATGTTTACTTCCCCGCAGATATCGACGAGTGCACACAAAAGCCTCCTCCTTGTGCTCATGGTTGCGAAAACACTCCCGGAAGCTATAAGTGTTCGTGCCCTCCGGGCTTTAGACTGCGGGGAAACCAGAACCAGTGCGAAGGTAAGGTGTGTTTTATGTTTCAGCTACACTCTCACATATCATGCAAATAGCCAGCAGATTTACCGTTTTACAATATACAGCTGGTTTAGCCGAAGGCTTTCCGCAATTTCCTAAAGTTGGATTTTGGAGCTAGAAAACTGCTTTTTTCAGCATAGTATTATCAATGTTGGCGTGCTGCGTTTGAACAACACTAAATAACTAGCACGCTGGTTAACGAATGTTACATAATTAACTTTTTCCCCTATTACTGTTAGGATCTTATTTATGAAAGGCTTGGCCGTAAGTAATACTTACCTTAGCTCTTAAATTTCGAAATGGCCCATCGTCATCCCTGAACCTCAACCTTGCTTGAACCTTGAGGAATATCGGAGGCCTACTCGGGCGTAGCGGCGAACTTGTACTTGCTCGCCTAATTTTCGCTCGCTAGCCGCTCCCATCCAGGCGTTGAGCGATACAGTAAGAGACGATGGGATAGGCTCACCGTTGTGTGCTGTGCGCACGGAGCCGTCGGGTTTTCCTGTAACTCGAGTAGGGCCCCGAAATTCCGCTCACTGAAGAAGCAACTAGAATAGTGTTTCCGAAAATCTAAGCACGCCTTAGATATTACTTACGATGGCCCTCAATCGTTTCAATAAGTAGTCTAACAGTAATAAATAAAACTTCTCTGCGCAATATTAATTAACCACCCTCTTTGCTTACGTATAATTACTGCATTCTGATGCCCGCCATCACTGGCAATGTTGTGCTTAAAAAAGCGGTCTTCGAACTAAACTGTTTTTAGAACTGGGGAAAGTATTACGTTTAAAATTCTGTATAGGGATTCTTGGGCAAATTAGAAGTGGGACTATAAAAATACTACCACCAGCATGGTGACAATGCAGCGCCAATACAATCTTATCTTTCAAATACAAGGAATGTTTGTGAAACGTAATCTGCTTAGCCACATCTCACTCACCTAATGTAGTTCTTTTCTTTTTTTTTTTTTTTTTGCTTGCTTGCTTGCTTGCTTGCTTGCGTGAATAAAGAACCGTTCTTAACAGTAAATTCATAGAAGGGACATTGTCATGTATATTGCTGTTTTGTCTAATCATGTCCTGTCTGGTAATTTGAGTCGTATAAGTTATCAATTGAAATACTAATTATATAAGTCTAACTACGCTCGATCAGTGTTGTCGTCATTGAGCTCTGACAACCCCAGATGTTTTACTTCGGTTTCAGAGCTTCACTCGAAGCAGAAACCCCCAGATAGTAAGCTGCCCTATTATCTCCCTCTCTCTCTTTCTCTCTCTCTTTGTAGCACGTGCTCTTTTTATCTCTCGTGTAAAGCACTTACTATATATGTAGGAACCACATCGTGACTATCATGTTAATCAATATACTTGAACATATCGTCTCTTAGAACTGTATGTTGCAGTGTTAGGCGCCCTTCGTTTTTGAAAATGAAACTCAACAATAAAGCTCGTTCACACTTGCGACTCGCGGAGGTCGTGCGAGCATTTTGGTCGAAAAGCGAAAGTCGCAGGCTATTCGACGACTGGTCGATTTTCCAGCTTTGCGATTGCTGGTCGCAAACGATGACCAATGAGCAACTCAGCTGAAGTGAACGCAAGCCAGCTTTACTCTACAGTCCTGTGGGTCGCATTTGCAAGTGTGAACATCGATCGAGCTGAGCGCCTCTGTGGTCGCATCCGAAAGCCGATCGCAAGCCCTTCGCGACTCGCAAGTGTGGATAGACCATAAGGATTCTGCGAGTGAAAAAAAAAAAAAGTGCAAGCTAACGAAGTAAGACAAGTTACTTGGAATGTAATGTGTTATTTGTCAGCAGACCTGGAAACGCACCAAAAAGAAAAATAAAACCAAAGACTTCACATTTAGTTTTAACCCTGAAATTATGCAAGATATGGAGCTCATCAAAAAGGTCTGTTGCAGAGACCGTCGGATGAGGCATCTAATTAGTGTATATATGAAACGAGAATGGAATAAGTTAGTAAGGAAGAGGGACCACCAAAGGTTTGGTTTGGTTTGGTTTTGAGGTTTAACGTCCCAAAGCGACTTAGGCTATGAGAGACGCCCTAGTGGAGGACTCCGGGAATTTCGGCCACCTGGGGTTCTTTAACGTGCACTGACATCGCACAGCACACGGGCGCCTAGCTTCTCGCCTCCATCGAAAAGCGACCGCCGAGGTCGGGATTCGATCCCGTGTCCTTGGGCACAGTAGTCGAGCGCCCTATCCACTGCGCCACCCCGGCGGGGCTCCCCTAAAGGATTAACGGTAAGAGTGAACGTAGATGAGTTCAGGATATCGCTACAGAGCAGATATTCGGCTTTAACTGAAGGCGAAACTAGTATACAAGCAATGAACAATAATTTTAGAGATATATTTACTGAGTACGCCGCATAGTAGGCGGTAGGATAGTTCAACAAGATACCGGAAAATTATCTAACACAAAGAAAAAGTGATTAAGAAACGCCAAAGCAGAAGGGATATAACTGGCAGAGATATCAGAAATGATCAGTAAGCGTAAAGCGTCCAGGAAGCGTAATATGGACAAAACATGGACCTCCTCTCAGACGTATATGCCAAGAGACCGGGTGGAACTTGTCTTTACCAATGTTGATAAAAACTACAATGTCGCCGAGAAGTTTTAATATAATCTATGCAGTAGCCGAAATAATGGGAACGCTGCTGGAAGCGGCAGCAGAGCAGAGCAGTCGGGAATTCTGGCTTTAACATATAACGAAGTAAACAAAATATTGAAATCAATGAAAAAATGGAAAGCCCCTGGGTAGCATCATATAACTGCAGGTTTGTTGAAAGACGGTCAGAGATTGCAGAAACACTGGCCACTTTGTGTACGCATGTGCCTCGTGGACTCGCGACAGTACCGAAACCTTGAAAAAACGCTAACATTACCTTGAGACAGAGCGCCTCAAGGGCTTGGAAGGTCAGGACAGATCAGCTTACTATCAGTTATGTGCAATTTGTTTACTAACGTAGTCACTAATAAAATCGGGACTTACTTAGAATTCAATTAATCAAAAGACGAGGCAGGCTTTCGTCAAGACAACACGACAATATATGTCACAAACGCACTATACCGGTATCTTGCACTTTTGAACACTATCAACCATTTGACAGAACGATTTTCGGAGCATAAAAAATTATGCATAATTGTAATAAGTTTCAAATATTACTAGAAACCGTTTGACTCAGTCGGAACCTCAACAAATATGCAGGCATTGCGGACTCCCAGTGTTGCTCACTGCTTGCTTATAGGAATTATTTAGAGATCTGTATTGAGACAGTTGAAAATGAGCCTTATTTCAGAATACCATCGTAACCGGCGATTCGCTAGTCCCATTTGCTTAGGTAAGCAGCTCAGGGGACGAAATGCAAAGGATAATTTATGATCTGGGCAGGAAAATCAGAACGGCATGCCTAAAAATTGCAGAGGACGAATAACGCTCGACTGCCTTAGTTCAGTTCCGTTTTATTCCTTAAAGGCCCCCATTGGAGCGCCTGTTACATGAGGAGTGGGAATATATTTGAAATGTGAACAAACAGCGATTATTATTTAACCGTGAAGATGATCTGTTACACATGTTTGAAAAAACAGATCGCGAAGCGGTTGTGACGATGTCATAGGGAAGACCATCCCAGCCTTTAGCTCGGATGGTATTCTGGGATGGGACAGAGTACAGAGAACAGCTTCAGCAGTGCAAGCTAGAACAGACAACGATAAGCTTATTAGATATACCTTAAGTAGCCTTTCGCCGTGCCTAATCGACTGAAACATTGTCGCCATTGTGCCGTAGGTGCGTACTCCGTATATTGGAGAGGCATTGCTGAGAACGTAGTCAAGATGGTGATGATGATGGTAATTGTGATGATGGTGGTGCTGATTTTTCAGCTCCAGTGTTTCGTTGAGAACCTTGCTGGGATGATTATAATTTTATCACCTAGCCCATTTGCTGACACTAGACGCTTATATTTTCTTCCCTTCACCAAATTCATGGCCAGACGTTGATGAATGTAAAACAGGGCAGCACAAGTGCCAACAAATGTGCTTAAACCAACGAGGAAGCTTCCGCTGTGGCTGCAACCGAGGTTTCCAACTTGATAAAGACGGCACATCTTGCGTTGGTAAGTGCTGCTCGAAAACACTTATTTTTGCCTTCATTACTCTGGTTTTCAACGAATATCTAGGGAAGATACAGCTATATTAACTTAGTCATTGGTAAAATTTACTGATCTGGTACAATGCATTAGGCGTCTGACGAGCTTAGATCCCCAGCGGACAAGGTAGATAATAGCTGGATGCAAGCATTTCCGAGAGTGTGGAACGTGATTCAAAGCAGCAATCTTTATGTGAGCAATGAATCATTGGTTCTATGGGTTGGCATTCTCAACCTTCGCAATATCAAGTTCGATTAATCAGCTCGACAACCTAAATTACGATGACTGAAGCCATATTATAAACAACGTGTTGGTATACATTCCTCCACTTTCTTAATGACATTTCTGGCATGTGTGCATAAGACGACAGGACAGAAGCAGGCCGATGTCCTTTGCTGTCCAGACCAGGGCCTTAATTTGAAAACTGGCACCGGACAGGCGGCCATTGGAAACAGACCCTGGTAAAGTTGAATGCTAGAACCTTAGCTAGTGAGGCTAGTTTAGCAGTTGCATTTTAGGAAACGTAGCGCAAAGAAGACAAGGACAAAAATGAGGGATACACACACGAGCGCTTACTAACAATTGCAACTAATGCAAATGCACCAACTCGCCCAATTTAGCGTTTCTGTGTAGTTTAGCAGTGCTGTTAGAGGAACCACAATGTATGAAATGGTATATGGGAAATGGGAATCAGTGTTCAGTCGGCGAAATTGATTGTTTTCTTATTTTTTTGTGTTTTTTTCTTGCTGATCAATTGTAGATCACTGTGGCTAAATAAACTTTCGTTAATAGAGGTATCTATTTATTTTTTCTAATATGAATGTTATGGGGTTTTTTTTTTTTTTTTCGTATAAAAAGCAGTCCTCCCTGAATAAAAATTCAGTTGGTCAGCGCCGTGTTGTCTCGCTTCTACCCTGCCTGTCCGTGTTTTTTTCGCGCTGTTAGACCATGTCTGATTTGAAATGGGATATTATAGGGCTTAGTGGGGTTAAGAGGCCAAATTAGGTATACGCTCTACTGACGGGCGAGCATGTACTGTGTACTATACACGATTTTACAAAGGGGTGAAGGGTGCTGCCATATCCGGGAGCTGGGCTCTTATCGTAGCACGGGAAAGTGTTGACTTCCCCCTTAACAGACCAGTCGAAACGGTTTCTCAAAGGGTCGTAAAATGGTCTATAGAGGAACTGTAGAGCATTAATAAGAGGGTGGCAGGCATCCCAATTAAGCTCAATAAGCAGTATAAATTGAAGGTTGTACAAGCATACCCGCCAACATGTACTCATGATATGACCAGGTAGTCGAAAGCTTCTATGGAGATGTAGAATTGGCAATGGGGAAAGTAAAAACACAATATACTGTACTGATGTGTGGCTTCAATGCCAAGGTAGGTAGAAAGCAAGCTGGAGACCACGCAGTGGGCAACTATGGCATCGGATTAAGGAACGACGGTATTAGTTGAGTTTGCTGAACGCAATAGCTAACGAATTATCAATACCTTCTTCAGCAAACGAAAGAACCGGAAGGGGACATGGAAAAGCCCTAACGGGGAATCTAAGAATGAAATTCACTTTATACCGTGAAATTCACTTATAAGGCCTAGGCTTGAATATGCTTGCACAGTGTGGGGACCCCCATACGATGTGCAATATAAATGCTCTTGAAAAAAAAAAAATTCAGAGACGGGCAGTGCGTTTTATTTATTCCAAATACGGTAGCACCGATTAAATATCTGAATTAATGGCAGAAAATGGTATTGTCACTCTCCAAGCCAGAAGAAAATTCCTCCGTGTTAAATTGTTATTTCTTTTACTTAATAACAAACTTGCACTTGATCCTAGCCCTTACGTTTGCCCTCTTACCACTAGGCAGATACGGCACACTCATGCCCTCTCTTTAGCACCTCACTTTGCAAGGACTAACTTATACAAATTCTCCTTTTTCCCTAATAGAATTGCAGATTGGAATAGTTTGCCTGCTTCTTCTCTCCAGTCTTAAGATATACTTGAATTAAGTATGTAATGACTTATGAAATATTGCCTCCTGTCAGTTCTTGGGTGTCAGTTTTGATTGTGTCAGTTTTTTTTTCTTACTGTTGTGCTTATATTTTATGTGCAGTAATAACCGCTTCAACTGGTCTACTCGATGTGTTGGTGTGTTTTGTACCTTATGCTTTCATGCTTTTTTGAATTTTATATAAATGTATGCCACTCCTGCTTGGACACTCAGCCTGCCAGTATGTTCAAAATAAAATAAAATAAATAAATACCGTGTTCTAACACTGGAATTGTGCAGGATGTAAACGTAAGCGGAAAGGTTCGATGCAGTGACCGCAGGTTGGTAAGAGATCGAATTAATCTGGATTTGAAAAGGCAACAAAGCCGTTTAGAGATGAAGAAATCCATCAACGAAATGTGGATAAGGGGAAAAGTAGAAGAATTGAGGTTCTAGCTGCAGAATAGATATTCAGTGCTGACCGAGGAATCCCACCTTAGCCTAGAAGCAATGAACAATAATTTCAGAGATATCATTACTGAGTGCGCGGTAGAAGTAGGTGGTAGGATTGTTAGAGAGGATACTGGTGAACTATCTAAGAAGACGAAAGATTTTATTAAGCAATGCCAAAGTATGAAAGCCTCTAACTCAACAGACCGGTTAGAACTGGCAGAGATATTAAAGCTAATCAATAAGCAAGGTGGCCGACATTAGGAAGTATAACATGGGGAAAATTGAGCATGCTCTAAAAAACTATCGTAGTCTGAAAGCGGCGAAGAGATAATTAGGCAAAGGGGAAAATCAGATGTATGCGCTGAGGGACGAGGCGGGCAATGTCATTACTAACATGGACAAGATAATCAAGGTAACCGAGTAGTTGGCTGTCAGAGACAATGAGATTGGCTATAGCGAAGAGCAATCAGACGTTTCGCCACTAACGAAAGACAAGGTTAAGAAAGCCTTAGAAGCTATGAAGGGGGGGAGGGGAGGGGAGAGCAGTTTGGGACCATCACGTAACTGCAGATTTGTTGAACGACGGAAAGGACATCGTGCGAGAAAAGCAGGTCACTCTGTATACGCAATACTATCGAAAGTACCGGCATCATGGAAGAACGCTAACATTATCTTAATTCTCAAGAAAGAGGACGCTAAGAACTTGAAAATTTGACCAATCAGCTTACTATCTATTACGTATAAGGTATTTACTAAGGTAACGGCTAATAGAATGAGGGAAACCTAAGACTTTATTCAACCAAATGATCAAGCAGGATTTTGGAAAGGGTGCTCTACTATCATCATATCCATATGTACCATCAACCAGGTGATAGCAAAATGCTCGAAATATAACCAGCCCTTATACAGAGCATTCATTCATGTGGATGCAGCTAGCACATGACCGAGTTAATTGGAAAAAATGGGAGAGGCCTTCGCACTGCTGTGGGTAAGAAGCCGGCTGATGATGATGATGATGATGATGATGATGATGATGATGATGATGATGATGATGATGATGATGATGATGATGATGCACTCCATGCGCCTAGAATTGGCTCGTTGTAGAAAGTACCCGTTCGTAGCTAATTCTCTTGGCACGTTGTAATGTGCAAATACAAATAGATAGAATGAGATGGAGCGCAATCAACATTGGTACGAAGAAGGCGCTAGAGAGGGACTAGCTTCATAAATGAAGCGATGCTCCCGTCCAACCAATAAATGGTTGCCACCCTCGAGTTATAGTTGCAAGCATATAACCAAGATGATTAAACATCCTGCGCTATTCAATTGTGCATCTACTGACGTCAATGCGTACGTTTTCCTCACACGCAGACATAGACGAGTGCGCGACGGCACAATCAAGCTGCACCGAAGTGTGCATCAATACCAACGGAAGCTACGACTGCAGATGCGGAGCAGGCAGGGAGCCTGATCGCACTGGTTATGGAGGGTATAGCGGATATGGCCACAACACCGGCTACAGCGGATATGGACGAAATGTACGATGCAAAGGTAAATACAGACGCCATTTTCTCTTTGAGGTAACTAGTCCCTAAAAATGACTACACAACTCTAAAGGCGCTGCCAGTGCATTAGGCATTTTGACGCTTACTCCTGAGATGATTAGATAAGTACATGCTACCATATACTCCTAGTGCTCTTCACTTCATTTGTAAGCAGTTTAAACTAGGAGCATAGAGAGTAGAAATACTCGAGCGGCTCGGCTCAGATTCTTTGGTCCTCAGTTCTTGGAGCAAAGCGAAAATTTTCATAACTGCTGGAATCTGAAAGCGGATTGATTAGGAGAACTATTCTCCTTTTGAAAAAATATTGTTGGTTAAAGCGCTCCCATCTAATCAAATATAATATGTGCTTTGACTCCGGATGACGGAGAAAATGTGCTTTGCCCCATAATTTGAATACTGAAACAACAACTTATCGAGTGCCCGAAAATGGCAATGGTCCCTGCAACACATAGTTCACTGCTATTTTTCCGCGGGAAGAGGCGCAACTTAGTTTCTCCAACTAGACTAAACATTTCAAGGTAATAGCTTAACAGGTAGATTATTAAAAACATTTTTTGAATGCCAATGATTTGACAAGCTGCAACTCAGCCAGAAATTTCCGAAATTCTTCTTAAATGCAAATACAAAGATTTTGTTCCTTCCTCTTAGATTAACTAATCTCTCGCTATTGTCCACCACTTTCCTAATCTCCTCGTAGGCGTTCACTCTTACGCGTTTCGCCTCACAAGGGCTACTGTCTACTAGTACGGTCTACTATCTTCTAGTACGTTGAGCGTCGTACATTTCTCTATTACGGCAGCTTCAGACTTCATTTCCATCCCCTAAATCTTAGATAAAAGGCTGACGCAAGTGTTGATAATCCTAGGTTATTAACATGCACCGCGCACTGTGACTAACTAAAATCTGCGGAACTAACAAACCGATAAAAGTCTCTACCGTCCCAAACAGCAGCAGAATGTGTGTTCTATAATAGGTTTTCATCTTTTGTTAGTTTCTTTTCTTTTTTGCCCGAGTCCCACCACCTTCTTGCTTTACACTCAAATCTCAGTCGACTGAAACAACTAAATGGGCAGTCTATTTCGCTTCAAACCAGATTTTTCTGAAAAACAAAAAGAAAAGTGAGAAGGTCCTCCACGAAAAACGTTGTTTTCTCTTGCTCGATCACATTAAGATGCGCTGCGTGCAATGAATGAACGGCGGCGAATGAATTGAACGGCTCGAAAGAAACACCACTGAATCACCACGAACAAAAAACATAAAAAAATGATAATTTGTTGCAAATGATGCGTTCCTTTTGAAGGACTTTTTTTTATTACTTATTAATCGCTCCATTTCATGAGCTCGACAATTCGCTTCTCAAGTGAAGCTAGTCAACGCAATCCTTGTTGCTCTGCGCGTGTTTCGAGAGAAAGCAGGTTTATTTCGCGACTCTCACGAGATCATGCGATTCTCTCTCTGGCCTCTGAATTGCGCTGCCCTTGACTCTCCTGCAGACTGCCCCGTGAACACGTACAAGGATGACGTGTTCGACCGCTGCGAAAAGTGTCCCACCCGGAGCCACACGAACGGCACAAGAAAGGCCTCAAAGAAGGACTGCATCTGTGACCAGGGATATCGAGGTAGTCCGGGAGACGGCATCCGCTGCGAAGGTACGAAAGTTTCCGTTCGAGAGCACAGAACACGCATTGAAGAATGCGGGATATTCGGGATATTTTCGAGATATTCTGTGCACTCCCAGGACAATGCACGGAAAGCAGGAAGGGAACGAACAAACATAGGCATGGTCATGACGTAGACGTCTTGATTTCGCTGAAATGATTGCAGCCGAAGCACTATGCCGCGCCAATCGGTCGCCCAACTAGCACATAACTCTTTTCTTCCCTCGGGACGATTTTAACGTCCATAAAGCGCATTCGTAAGCGTTTGTTCCGGTCCAATCAGGTTCCTGACTCTACCAGTTTCACTTGAAGCCTTATTGCCTACTTCATGTGAAAAGGCGACTCATAGCAGATCAATAAATGAAATGCAAACGAGATAGTTTTTACATGGTTTGCGTCCCTCGGGTTTCATTGCTTCGACGGAAGGCGGGTGTGATGTTCCCCCTGGTGGTGGAACTGCTTTCTGTGCTTGCTTTACCTTTTTGGGATGTTTAAAGCAGCAACGATATTGGCGATATAGATGACGCTCATAACTATATGGCAGAAGTTTTGGCAATTTAAGGATTCGTTGACACATTGGATAATTTTACCAATTCTGGAAATTTCGGATGCTCGTTAACTTTAGACCAAAACAATGTGATTTTCCGCGGGTGCCATTGTGAGTTGCCAAAATGACAGTTCCGCCTCGCGAGCTTCTTTACTGTCTACAACAGTGCTGGAGGTGGCCCTTTCATTAATTAGACATGGCCTGCTGCTCTCAGCTTTTGTGTTCATTTATTTATTTTCATTGTTTATTTCTTTTATTTTATTTATTCATTTATTTATTTATTTTTTTATTCATTCTATCGACCGAATAGGGATCCTAAAATGGTTCATTGAAACAACAGCGATAATATGCACGAAGGTGTCCATTATTATTGTCAGCTAGGCTGTTATTGCGAACAAAAGCCGAAGACCATGCACCTACTACCATGCATGCGTTTTCAGGATCGCTCTATTGATACACCAATGGGGAAGGCGTTTCAGGTGATCAAGCTACAGAAATAACAGGATTGTTATTGATTGTTAATGCCAGGCCGGCTTTGCAAATATACAGCAGATGACATAAAAAAATCTGCCATTTCTCGTCCTCCGTGGGCTAATAATGGCGGTAATAATACCTTCTCAACGTGTGAGTGCAATGTTTTCGCAATAAATCCGCCATTTCTAGCTAATAACCCTGTGATGCTGCAGATCCGTGCTGCTCTGTACTGCAGTTGACAAGCTGCTTACAGCACTACGACATGTATAAGGGCTACCGGGGTCAACCAGCATAGAGCGCACTACATGATTGTGCTCCCACACTCCTGTCGCCGATGTCGGAACAGGTGGAAAAGAGCACAGTCATGATATGCGCGTTATCTTTATTGACCCAGATCACACTTATACCTATCGCAGTGCTTCAAACAGTTTGTGAAATGCAGTACAGGCAGGGGTAATAAAATGGTTCCACGTGAAAGGTATTTGGGATCTAATCAGCACTATGTCATGTGGCGCCGCAGCAACATGTAGCTGCTGATGGGTTCGATTTCATATGGCATGGCACACGTAATTGGTGGTCTTTTCTGAGAAATATGAGGTAGTGGCGTAGGTCTGTGACATCAATTCATTTTCTTCTAAGCTTGTCGCCTACGCTCGTAAACCTTCGTGTTACCAGAAGCTATAAAATCAGAAGAGGGACAGTCGGTGATAGCATCAGTTAATATAAAACGGGGCTTGTATGTTCATTTGCATAGTGTAAGTTTGGCGACACAATGGCACTACCAGGTCTAGGGCAAGCGTTTAGAACTAACTCAAAATGGAATAAGGAATGCATCCATATGGGAGATTAATCAACGCTTCCTTAGTAACTGATAAACATACAGCTTGGATCTCTCCACGGAAGGTCGTAAGAAAGCTAGAAATCAGACATATGGCTACAGCGAGTACGAGCAGCTGCTTTTTCAATGCTTGAGCAAAAACCTATTAACATCTGATAAACAATTTTCTTTAAGCACGCCCAGTCAGACGCTGAACTATACGGATGTAATCATCACTCATGGTTTTAAAAAAGTTCGGAATTGTTGCGTTCTTGAGAAATATTTTGCATGTATGTTTCAGATGTGGACGAATGCAAAGAGAAATTGCTCAACTGCAGTCACGACTGCATAAATGTTGAAGGAAGCGCTTTCTGCAGCTGCCCATTCGGCATGAGACTCCAACCCGACAACCTCACCTGCGCTGGTAAGCCACGGAGTGAAACACTCTTTGCACTGAATCTAGAAAGAGCCCGAAGGCAGAAGCAAACTGCACGCTACACCGTGCCTTTGTTGTGATTCGGTTTCACACTAACATATTCAATGCACTGCTTTCAAGAAGAAATGGGCGAACATACCAAAGAGTGGCAGGTCTTATAATTAAACTCCAAGTGCTTTAATTCATTCGCTTGCCATTTATTATTTATATTCTGACCTCCCCCCCCAGGAAAAAAAAATTACTAGTCCTAGCAGGCAAATCGTTCTCCGAGAAAGGGACGGAGAACGTGCTACTACGCTAACTATACGAAAAAGGTTATTTCCGCTCTCACTTCTTGGTACGAAAAGCACCTTGTTAACAGTGTGAGAATCTCAATTCATCTGAAGCAAAGAATCCAGTACTAGGAGAGGACATGCAAAAAATTCTGTGAATTCGCACTGTATAGCCTTGTGTAAAAAGCTCCTTAAACGGCTGAGATTCCGATGCACATGTAGTAAACGTGTCATTGTAACTGAGCAAAGTAATTTGGCTTACCGTTTATTGGACGAAGTACATACTAGCATTTGAAAAGGGTTGTTGTTGAATAAACGCTTTAAATATGCATCTCCATACAGTCAACAAAAAGGCCCAATTTGGTGCAGTGCCAGCAAAGGGGATACGAGATAATGGGAGAAGATAATGAATAATTATGAACATTTAACTTCATTTTAGTGCGGTGGCGCCTTTTAATACTGCCAATAAGCGTTTGGTTGCAAGCTCTCGTTCGTTTTTCTTTTCTTTTTTATTTTCTTTTTTTTTTAGCCAAATCAAAGTTTCTTGAAACCAAACGAAAAATGAGACGTCAGAAATGTCCTAAGCTTTATAATGATCACCAAGGACATATCTCTGTCTTCGGGCGGCAGAATCGCCGACCATACAGTATTTTCTCGGGACCCCAGAAGAGCGGCCTTTTGACGCTAGAAATGACTTCTTTCTTCTCCCCGAACAGACGTGGACGAGTGCAAGGAGAATCCACGCGTGTGCAGCCAACTGTGTGAGAACACTTTTGGAAGCTACAAGTGCTCCTGTAATCCCGGATACACGCTATCCGCCAACGACAGCTTCCAATGCATCGGTACGACAAGTGTACACCTAACATTTACGTGCGTACGTATGTACATGCACGTGCATGCTAAAACGCTGACCTGTAATTCAGAGTGACATCTCTCTCAACTTTGCATAAAAAATATGCCACGTTCGCCGTGTGACAGCCTTCTTTAAGTCCCGTCATCACAAAGAATCAATCCGCAAGTTGAAGGGATCAAATTCCATAAAATATTTCCTGCAGCAACATCGTGTACGAGTAGTTAACCGGTGGTTCAAGCTATTTAGGCAATTCATAAAATGAAAATTTAAGGGCGAGATCTAATATAAAATCCCTATTCTGGCATGCACGCTCCTAAAAGCGATGTTAGCCAAATGCGTTGGCCTCCCACAAATTAAGCAGATATTTGCATTCCGCGCCGAAAAGAAACGTCTCCAAAACACGCCGGGCTAGGCGAAGAAAGCTCCACATCCATGTTCTTCGTCTATCATTGTACGCTTAAGATCTGTTTCTTTTACAGTGGACCAGAATTGGCCCTTTCAGCTATCCGCCTTCCATCACACAAGTAAAACCTGTTTAAAAAACCTGTTTAAAAATTTCTTTTGAAACTTCAAGGGCCCTTTCCAGAATGCATGGTGACTGATGTCATTCTTTCCTGGCGTGATGAGCTCACGCTTGTTTTGCGCTGGTGACCTTGGACCGGAAAATCTAGCCAGAAGTGAGATGTTTCAGATATTAGCATAGCGAATGAATAATAGAAGCAGGTATAGGGAGAGCTACTTATTCAGCCCGGTCTAATGAGTAAACATCTGCTGAAACGCGTACTCCTTCTTTGGTGGTTCAGGTGAAATTGAGCATACCCGAAATCCATCGTTCCTTTCTTTCGAAACTCAGATGATGATGAATGCACGACGGGAAAGCATGACTGTAGTCACATCTGCGTCAACTTCGACGGCGGCTACTACTGCCAGTGCCCCGAGGGCTTCAAGATCACTGCCGACCTCAAAACATGCTCTGGTAGGTGTTCACAATGTTATAAGAGATCAAAAGTGTATTTAGCAAGTGTTCGGCTTGGTCCTATTTGTAACACTAGATTTAACTGTGTACAGATGTAAGCTGCAGATAGCTTGCATTGTTTCTGAGATTCAATGACTGTTTTGGAAAGGTAGTCTATTAAAGTATAACTGCCCCATAGGCGGCAGCTCTTCATGAATCCGACCTTATGCGTATAAGAATTCGCGAAAGTAGTCAGATGTAGTAGCAGTGTACGAGAGGGATTGCAGTAAAGCTTAGAGTTGTTGTCTTGCAATTGCAAAGTCCCTGTAGTTTCCACGCCCAGCACGCTTTCCTACCTCAGGCTTCTTTTTATAGAACATTCTTCTGTACCTAATACATTCAGATGCCGGTACATGTCTTCCAGGCTAGCCAAGTATAACTGCTCCTGCACAGCCGGCCACTTTTTTTTTTTTCTTTTTTTTTTTTAAGAAGTATCGCGCTAGCGTCTATTGCTCGACACTGCTTCGCCGAGACACTGAGTAGAAGAGTAAGCATTCGAGGAAAAGGATTTACCTAGAATTCCGTCTGCTGGATGAGCGTCATCTGTGAGGCGTTTCCGAATATTGCGAATCCATCGAGCCCCAAGAAGTTTCTGCCGCTTGTTTTTATCCACTGCTTACAGTGCGGTTGATACCTGTGAGAGCTCTCAATTGTGATAAGCCACGTAGCGCACCCAAAGAACCAGCTGCGACGGTTTCTTATAAGAGCTCATTGTGAACAACCACGTCGATACTGGCGTATTAGTTTAAATAAAAGAAACGCCCTCGAGACGATACCACCAAGCACAACCGGGGCCGGGCTTAGTGCTTAGAATGTTAGGAGGAGTTTGTCTCAAATTTCAGATTTATAGGCAATTTATTGCTTGTAATGGATCATTTGTGATAATTAAAGGGTTCAGTAATTTTCCGAACAGTTGATTACTTTTTCAAACTGTAATGCTTACTGTGATTCAATTATCTTTTATTGCAATTGTTTGTCAGGTATCTTTTACTTTTGTACAAAAAAGGCTACGGGGGCGAAACGTATATGACGATATAATTGCGTCAGATTGTTCGTCAGCACGATGGTGTGCATGGCTGCCTGCCATGTTTTGCACCCTGTGGCCCTTATTCTTATGCGGGTACACGTTGCATTTTCTGGATATAAGGCCAAAAGGGGATCTATAGTGAGAGACGACGTCAGGAGCTCCGCCACCTTTCGGCCGAGGAATTCAACATGCCTTTCCAGGTTTCCACGCGACAAGCCGCCTTTGATGTCCCAAAGAAAGCGCCGACGCGACTGTTTCAGCTTTTAGCGACCTTACCTGCAGTGCCTTTTCATAGCGCCAACAACGAAGCACGATGCTTCATAGAGGATGTAGAAACTGGCATCAAAGCATTGCACAGCTACACGAGATGTTCGCATACTACCGCCCTATATTAGCGCTTACATGTGTGTCCAGTACAGCGGTGGATGTCTTCACGAGGAAACGTTGCAAACTCAGTGACGACAACTTTGAAAAATAGCTCCTGTTCAAAAGTAACTGCGTGTAAAAGAGTTCAAGCAAGCCGCACATGCATTTTGCAGTTTTGTATTGCAGTTTGAGGGATTTTGTGTTAAGCAATGAAATTCGAAGAAAACTAAAGCAATGGTAATCAGTTGCGGATTCGTAACTACCAGCTACTTTTCTGGGGCCTTAATTGTCCGCTGTAATCAATTAAATCTGAAGTGGAGTAATAGTAATTCTAGTTATTTTCTCTGTAACGGTGTACAAGACTTGCCCCACTGAAAGAAAAAACACACAGCCGACAGAACACGAAACACGCACGCTCAAACTTGGTAAAAACAAAAAACAAAAAAAAAACTTGCTTCTCGGGAACTGCTATGCACGAAGCAGAGTGTTCGGAGCTCATGCTCGTTTCCTCTCCTGACTTCCGCTCTCCTTCGTCTAGCCGCCGCTACAACGGGCAGTCGGCGCTCTTGCGATACTGTTAACACAATGGCCGACTGTACGTGTCCAGCATTAAGTCTTAACCGATAAGCCCAGATACCAAGTTTAACTTCCTTTGACACATAACTTATGGCTGCGCCTAGAATATGATCTCATGCCGCTTTTTTCCCCGTTGCCAGATGTCAAATGCCCGATGTTCATCGACGCGGCCAACAGCGTTACTAGCTGCAAGCCAGCAATAAAGGACAGCTCTGCGGTGATAGGCACCAGGTGCGACATTAAGTGCAACGCAGGCTTTGAGCTGGAAGGCGCCAGTTTCACCAAGTGCACCAAGAACGCAACGTGGAGCAACAAGCTGCCCACGTGTAAAGGTAAGCTTTTGCACTGTGCTCATGGATGATGTGCGGCGATGCTTGGTCGATATTCAAGAGAGGCTAGATCAATGCGCAGTGGTTTGGTCTGGTTTACGGAGCTTAATTTACCAAAGTCTCTCAAGCTACAAGTCACGGCGTTGTGGAGGACTCTGGAAATTTCGACCACCAGGGTTCTTTAATGTGAGTGCATACTGGGGTTTTCAGTCTGTTTCGATCGAGCCTAATGCGTACGCGTGTGGCCGCCGGTACCGATTGCTGTTCCAGTTGCTTGCAATAAAATTCGAGCTCATAACATGTCGTGTTTGCATCTGAATTGTGTTATTTATTTGTGAAATCCACAAAATTGTCTTGATGGCACTTTTAATCGTATTGTTAAACTATGCCGATTTTTCTTAAAGACTTGAGTTTATTGTTACTGAGCAATTTAAACAGGAACATAAGCAAGAATGAATACATGCGGGAAATAGTGCGCTTTTACAGCAAGAGCTGCTAAGCTTAAGGTTTAAGGGGCTCTTCAGGGAAAACAAGTAAGGTACTGGGGCAATCACGGACTGGCGCAGCTTCACCTAATAGGGATGTGACATTACGCTCCACATGATGGGTGCATAATAAATAAGGCACATAAGCGGTTTAAAAGTTACTGCTTCTCCCGTAATCAAGAGCCGATATAAGCATAAAATGATTACGAGCATACTACATTGGTTGTACATTATACTATAGCCATAATTTTGAAATGGGTGTAGTGAACAGCCACCCCACCACGAGGTTTTCTTCTGGCAACAAGGTAGTGCATTCCGTTGTTCTCTTAGATATCTCTTGAAGCTTCTAAGCTATCGCCACCAATTGTGCGGACTTACGTAGGCAGCTGCGGTCCATGGTCCTCTTGTCACCGTCGTGAGTGACCATATAGTCATAGCGTCGTCGGGAGGGGAGAGCAGTCTTCTGCTGTGTCGTATAATTCGCAAATCGATCGCTTTCCATAACCTTGCATATGATCAGGCTCCGTTTTTTGGCTTAAGCAGCTCTGACGAAGACGGCAGTGAAATACATAATAGTGCAGATGCGTACGCGGTCATGAAGAGACGCTGGCCTGGCAAGGACGTAGATGCGGCAGCGCATTCGAGCTCTCCCCGACCGTGTATACATGCCGTCTGGTAAATAGAGAAACCCCACATGCTGAAGACTGAACACAGTGACTCAATTCCAAATGCCCCAACGCTCTTCCAGTTGCTGCCGCCTCGACCACCTGCATAGTGCGGGGTTCTGCTCGCGAATGTGTAACACCGTGGCAACATCCTCGTGGAGTGCGCGGAACCTAAAAGACCGAACTCGTCTCGTGAATTCTCGTTCGATGCCCGGATGTTCACGTTTCGCTGTCGTATGAAGGAGAATCGATACCCGGATGTTGCATATCGGTTTTATTTCAACGTCCCTCAAGGACACCGTCAACGGGAGCTGAAAGCATCCCAGACGGCCACTGATGTACGACGGACGACAGACGGACGTCCGTTTTCGGAGGTTCGGACGTCCGACGGAAATCCGGTTATGTTCGGCATACGTACAGTGGACATCCGTCGGACTATCGTTTGTGGATTCGGATCGCGACCCACGGATGTCGAACGGACAGCCGGAGGTGGACATTAGGACGTTTCGCGGAACTTGCTCGTAGGGCCTGCTATTGGTGTAAAAATTTGCCAATAAAATTCGTGTAAAGCTCAGCAAGCATGTGCCATGGAAATTTCAGTCACATACTAGTGATCAATGCTTTTGTCGTGAGCGTAAAACAGACAGCAGAGTATGCAACTAGTGTTCAAGTTTCCAGTTGCCTGATTTACTTTAACACAACAAAGCACCGAACAGCAGTGTGCAATTGAAATTTCCATCCAAGAGGCACACATGCTAGCTGAGGTTTACACAAACACATCATCTCTGAAAACATACAAAGTGCATAAGCATACCAGCATGCGTGGTTATAAAAACAGCATTTTTGATTCTTGTTAGGCTTTATTGCAAAAACTGCATAAATAGTCTCCACCAAAAAAATATCAGTGCTAAAGCTGCAGGGAAAAATAGACGAAATGGCATGGTAAAATGCAGGCCAGCTCGAGTACTAATAATCTACTAGAATAATTTTTGAAAATATCCTCGGCCGTGACATCTCTTCCCTTGGAGAGGTGGAGGAGGAAAATGTATTTATTGAAACCTAATATTCAGGAACTGGTGAGGAGAGGATCAAGTTTTCTGGGGGCGGTCTCCTCAGACCGGTATGCCGGGAGCCACTACTTTACTGCGCACTCGCTCGATCAGCCGTTGCTGGTCTTGCAGGTCTAAGCTGAATACAGCAGGTTGGGCTCGTCCTGCAAAAGAAGGAAAAAATAAAATTCAGGGTATCTCTGCTGAACTTTGATCAGATATCTCAAAGGGCGACTGCCAGTTTCCCTCAGTTGCTTTTTCCAGATGGTCGCATAATTTTGGCTACCAGCTGTGCATACATGCATGCCATGGATTTCTCAAGTACGCACCACACATTACGCAAAAAAAAAAATCTATAGGGCACTTTGGACCACTAAACTGCGATGAGGCGAAAACCATTATAGCGCGAACGGTACCTCTATATCCCTCTCTTCTTTCACTCTCACCTTCCTCCCTTCCTTTACGGCGTGGTACATGTGTCCGCGGAGAATTGTTGCAGATAATGCGCCTTTTCTAACCTGTAAATCAAATTCAAACGCCACTGATGCCTGCTGTACTAACGCCTCCTAGACATCTGGGTCTGCTTCTGTTTGCTACCTACCCAGGGAGGTGTTCTCCAGGTTAGGTGCGGAACGAGAGCGCACGCTCGGGTTTTCTCTCATGTGTCCGTGCCTGTCATCGACGACAAAAATGTTTCTGTCACAAATTCCTTTTCGGAACGCTGACCACCAGGCAGTTGTTGAACGACACCAGAGGACTTTGAGCCACTGTAATGTTCCTAGGCAGGCCAATCCCCCAGACTGAGGCTGAGCACATTCCGTATGGTGAAAGCATCGCTGCAGGACGCGCACAAATTAAACCAAGAACAAAAAAAAAATAGAACGTGGTTTTGGTTTCCAGATGAGAGTTCATTCGAGTCCCTACGCGTATTAATACACTTCAACATCTTCCACGAAAAACTAAAAAGCCGAAGATAAATGGAAACACTAAACACAAAAGCCCGTCAACGAAGTGCACCTGCATGCACTATCAAGGAACACAATACAAAAGCAAGCGTAAGTAAAATTTTAAAATAATTGCAGTGGATTTCACAAAGGTACCGGAATTCAAAATCTATGCATTCGCACGCCGCGTTTCATTTGGCCTTCGGTTCGAAGCTGTGGTTACAAGATCAGGCTTCGGGCAAATATAAGCCAAATCGGTGGCTGGGGACGGTTGTAGTGCAGATTTAGGACTGCTTCACTGACCTCGAGAGAGCAATGCAATGGCGATGTGTTTGATGAATTGCGCATGGATTGAAACTTATGAAGATGGCTGCAATGCAAAAAGCGAAAGACTAACAAATAAAAGGGGATTAAGCGGCTGTGGAGATAGCGCAATGTTTTCGTGCCGTGGCCAAAGAAGCGGGTCTGTGCGCGCCGCCGCGGATCAAAACCCAGTGTCGACGTAGTTTCCGCCTAATTTCAATTATTCCTTTCAAGGTCAGATCGCTTTCCTTCCGCATCGACTGTCCTCCTCTACACAATTATTGCACCTAGCGGCGAACCCACATACACACAACCTTGCTTGGGGGCTCACTGTGGCATCTTATGCTAGCTCATTACAAAACATTTTATTTGTTCGCAGTGACGCACATTCTCGCATGTGCACTGGGTCTATTAGGCAATAAAGTAAACCATTTTTTTTTCTAGCTACAAGGGCACATAAATCGAGTCTAGTCGGAAAGCATTGTATAGCTTTTACGGCGACATCTTCCAAGAATTCCAAGCTAATACTTTCACTAAGCACCTGAAGGAAGTCACCAACATCTTGTGCATGCAAACACACAATTCTCTGCCTGCGCCTTCCATACTGTTATAATGTTGTTTATTACCAACCTCTCCTAGCTTCTGCGCTCACGAACTTTAAATGTCAGGGACCTTTACTGCAAAATAAGAGTAAGGAACCAGTTCACCTATGTCTCATATCTCGAACCAATAACAAGGGACATAGCGCACAACTGTTAGAATTATCCGCGCCCTGCCGCATTTTTGTAATAATTCAAAAAGTACAATTCCACCCAGGGCATTGAAGTTGAATAAAAATACAACTAAAAGGCGGCAGATAGAAGGGTTTTGCAGAGCCAGTATGAGGACTACAAGAGCTATTTCAACGGAGCCACTTCGAACAAGGTTTTCGTTCTGCCACTGCGCGTGTCGTTTTCGCAGATTTGCATATTGTGAGGAACGTATACAACGCAAGAACGAAAAAAAAAAATCACAAGTTTAACTATGCTGCAACCGAGTTAGATGTGTGTTAGCTTAGTTTTACATCGTTATTGCGCGGTTTACCTTTTGATTTTGGATTCTACTGGTCGAGACCTTTCCAGCGATATATATGACGAATTTACCGTGTAAAGTGCAAATTTTAATCGCGATTAACTGAATATTGGTTATAATTATGACTTACAATTTACTTAATGCAGTCGCACGCGATATAGGTTATACAACGGTGTATGGGGATGCTATAGCGTAAAGGTGGATTTTTAATCAATATTAAGCAATTAACCATAACTAGGACTTACAATTGCAGTTTCATTATACTCGTCAGTCATAAGCTATCCAGTGATATATGCTTGATAACGTAGTGCAACGCGTAATTTCTAATCATAATTAACTGTAATATTAGGACACACAATTATAGAGCAGTCAGTCATGACATCATACCAGTTTATAGTGTATATACATAGTGCACCAGCATGTATTACTTGTTTCTAGGCAGAGCGAGTCCTATTTAAACTTTTAGGTCGAGATGATGGTCATTGCGATTGGCAGAATCATTTTTCGACATTTTCATTCAGTCGATCTAACACTGTAAAATATCTCGGTGTTCTTTCAAAGCCGCGATCACTAGATACCAAGCAGGCTAAAAGAGAATGCACGTAACGCAAAAATTTTCACCAAGGTAAATGCTGGATACGCTTGATCACGTATATTCCAGGGAGTTACGTGATTAACTCCAACCGAGGCTGATGAGTACACCCTGGTGCGTGCAGGCTTTCCTTTCTCTCCCCACTACTGTGCTTATACCGCTCAGGTACAACCTGCTTAGAAGTGGCGCATTTTAGTACTCACCACAGAGGCAGGCAACGCGCAAGAGATCACTTCTCCGGTTTCATAACTACTCACTCAAGCACAATGTAAATTAAGCCGAAAGCCTGATCGCTCCGTGGCTTCATCGCTTGCTTTTGAGTGAATGCGCGCCAAATAAGCAAGCACAGGGACCCTGAAGAGGCAGTGGACACTCTTCTGTTCTTAGTAACAAGAGCGGTTTCGTCAGCTAAAGCTTCCAAGCATTAAAAAAAGCACCGAAAAGAGCGTACGAGCAATGATGGTAAAGGACACAGCTGAAAAATACTAATTGCAAGCTACGTTGTGACCGCGTTCCTAATGCGGCTATGTTGTCCCCGATCACCTTTTTTTCGCCACTGGACGACTGTCCATGCTTTCTTGTCTACGTAGCAATGTTCCAGGACGTGACGGTAGCCGGAGGGCAAGGAAGACCTTCTTGGTCAAAAGGGAGGAACGTGGGACTGTCTATCCCAACAGGGACTTCCGGTGATCGAACCCGTAGCCCAAGCAGTTTGTGAAGCAGTGCCGCACTGCGGACAAGGATAGTAGCTCTACTTTATAGAATCCAATGCGTTCAAAGCATCGCGGTTTAAACCCAGTGACCGTAACTCGCTATGCAATCCAAGTAACTCCGGATGTACATGCCCAGCCCCGTTGAATGCTTCATCAGAAGTTAAACGCGCACTTTAACGATTGAAGAGCTGCCTATAAGAAGCGCGCTCAAGGGTTCTAGAGAAGGCGCAAAATATAGCAGTGGGTTGCACTGCTGCGACTTTTTTAGCGTAGCGTTGTAACGCTTTCGCTGGCTTGGGCGGCTCAAGCTATCAGCGAACACACGACGTCGGTACTTCAATAGCGTCCCGTGCACCTCCTCGATTTGTGGTTAGCGCTTCGTGATGAGCATTTAAAACCTCAGAAATCGGAGGAGACGGACCTACATTCCATTGCTGGATGGACTGCCATTTGACTCAAGATCGTCTTTTTCTGCATATTTTGACATCTCAGAAACCCATTTGTACGCTGGACAGGGTGCAATTGGAAAAGCGAGCATTCGCTTTGTCCACTCCGACCTCTCCAGTAATACTGCGCGACGAGCAGGCGCTTTATTTCTTCTGCATGAATAGATAGATAGATGGATTTATTGAAAGAAAAATGCAAAGACGTTGGCCGGAGTAATTCAAATCTGGCCTGCTACTCTGCACTGGGGAGGGGAAAGGAGAGAAGAAAGAAGATCATGATGGGTGACGATGTGGGAGAAGGCTTCTGCATTAAAACACGGCCAATGCCCTATGACTTCGTCCAAGGAAACTGAGTTCATAAAAAAATAACCTCACAGCTCCGACTGCATGTTTTTATATTTAGACATCGCAGGTAGCAAGAGAAATTGATGTACAATCTTGAGCTAACGCAAAATAATTGCGCGTATATCAAACCTTTTTAATCTGGCTTTACGAAATTCGGGGCTAATTGCAGGCGATATGACTGCTGAACTCCCGGCAGGCCAACGCACCTTATCTTTTCTTTTCGTATTTGCCGCAACAACTTTATCAAGCGTTATTTTGGCTTAAACGACTTTGCCGACCAGGTCTTTATTTGTGTAGGTAGTAATCTACCTGCACACAGACAGCAATTTGCCTTTTGCTCTGCTGCTGCTATAGGCCCGGACCACACGACGTGTTCGGGGGACCGCCCAGGCTATTGCACAGGAATAACATAGCAGATCTGGGCCAGGGCCCGCCTCAGGCCTGAGGATGCTACCCTTGACGACATGCATGATGCATGAATAGCATGACGACATGCATGTGCATGAGAACATATGCGAAACCCTCCGGGAAACGGAAGATTTTGACATTGCCTGGGCGTGCAGACCAAGTTTGCGATATCTTCTTGCGACAGTGTTGCTGTTTGCACTGGGCAGGAAGGGTTGCGCAGTCTTATCATATCCGCACACTCTGCACGTTGCCGGTGTGGCGAAGTGGGGTCGGTGTTTTTGAAATGCACTGGAAAGGCTTAACCGGCGCGAAAACTCTGAGCATCCAAGGTGTATGTAGCTTCAGACGCAGAAGGCATGTTGCTCGAGACAACAAGTCGTCCGGCTACAGAGAAGCTGTGTTCACGGTCTGCTTGGCTTTGCAATAGCAAAACTCGAAACGTGGTGGTCACCGAACCGTAGTCACCGTGGTGGCCACCGCAGACAGGCATTTTAATTACACAGTGTGAAAGTCAAGCCGGGCCTGCCCGTACGCTCTTCAGTCTTAGTTTGCTGAGCACGATCAACCCTTTGGAGGAGTAAAACAGCAGCACTAGAAACAGAAAACACAAGGCAGCACATTACAGCGTCAGGTGTCAATCAGGGGGTGCTTTTGTGTGTTTTCTAGCCTAATTCTGATTTCGCTGGATTGATTCGGAGCGCCCTTCGTGCTTGAAATTCCCGCACTATACAATCTGCCTCTCTTTGGGCTTGTTCCTTTAAACGCATTAACTATCTTTTTGTTTGTTGGCCTTTTTATATTTGAAACACTGAGATATCTCAAGTTTATCCATGCTCCGCTGGCTCTAAGCTTTGCATGAGCGACGAAATCATGATAAGAGCCAAACATTTCATAGTTTGTGGAGTCATATTCAGTCATGTTTGCTTAACGGGGCTCTTGTTGTTTAGACATTTCCGCGGTGTTCTGTCCTCTTTTGTTGCCTTAAATCCGTGGTATACTCTTTCCGACGGCGCAGTAAGCAGCCATCGCGTTGGCTATCGCTTCTACCGAAGCAGATGTTATAGTCAGTGATTCCAAAACAGCCGTACGGAATTTCGGGAGGGGCCGTCTGTCGGCTGCCGCCAGGAGTATCCTTAAAAGCTACCATCCAGTCCCTGGTAGGACGATAGAACTGGTATGGGTTCCGGCTCACTCGGGCAATCCCGGGAACGAGAAGGCTCACGAATATGCCCGAGGTTTCGTCGGCCGGGCGGTGAGCACCTCGTTTCCCGCGGGCGCGAGGGAGGGCCTGCTCTCGTTCCATGACATAACTCGCCATTTTAGCCTGGAAAGGCGCATCTTCCCTCCACCGCACAATTCATTAAGCAAGGCCCAGGAGATACTCTGGCGCCAGCTACAAACCCGCTCTTTCCCCTGCCCCAAAGTTTATTCATATATATTCAAAGAGCAGGTTGACCCTGAATGCAAAGAGTGTGGCGTCGACGCTACTTTAGACCACATTACATGGGGGTGCGCGGCCTATCCGCCACCCGCCGATTTGCTGCCAGCTCCATCTCTGGAGGAGTGGGAGGCCGTGCTGCGCTGCTCGGACCCGGCCGCGTATTTGGGTTTGCTCGGTACGGTGGCTCCGCAAGGGACAAAACAACAGAAAAGAAGAAGAAAACGGGCTGTTCCGACTAGCATCTACCGCCCCCAGGAGCCAAGCAGCCTAGCGATTAGCGGCGCATGCTTTTTCAGTGGGCGTCTCGTTGGACGCAGCACTGGCTTGAGAGAGCCTATAATACAATTACTGCTACTACTACTACTACAACTACTACTACTACTACTAATACTACTATTACTACTACTACTACTACTACTACTACTACTAAATAATAATAATACACAGTATTATTTTTCTGCTAATTAATATTATTAATATTATTATTATCATTAGTAGTAGTAGTAGTATAGAGGAAGACTCGTTTCACGAAGTTGGCACTGAATTGTCTAGTTAACGGCCGAATGAACTAGCTAAATATTATCTTCAGAGTTTTAATTAACAATAATAATAATGATTGGTTCACAGGAAGGGAAAGGCGCAGTATCTATCACACGTGTCTGTGGACACCAAGGGATGAAGGTGTCCACTGACACGCGTGTGACAGATACTGCGCCTTTCCCTTCCTGTGAACCAATAATTATTATCATTAATAATTAAAATTGTGAAGATAATATTTAGGCAGGTAATTTGGCCGTTACCTAAAGACAATTCAGGGCCAGCTTAGTGAAACGAGTCTTCCTCTGTACTACTACTACTACTACTACTACTACTAATAATAATAATAATAATAATAATAATAATAATAATAATAATAATAATAATAATAATAATAATAATAATAGTAGTAGTAGTAACAGTAGTAGCAGTAGTATAGGCTTTCTCAAGCTAGTGCCGCGTCCAACATGACGCGGAGCACTCTCACCAGGGAACGCGTGCGAACGTACCTCGCATGGGATCCGTATTCTTCAGTGCGTGGATTTCATATTTCGCCTCGGATACTCACCCATTTTTGTGAGCAAGCCCGTGAAGGTGTAAGGATTCACCTGACACCTTATTTGCCCTCATCCGACCGACCGCCGGTTGACTAGGACCTCATCTTTGACCCGCCACGAAGCAGCCGAGCTAAGCCTAACGCTCGGCGTGGCACCGCATTGTCCGCAGCGCAGAGCTGCGTCTCACGCCATCCCTGTGGCCGCTGAGCCATCGCCGCAGCTGCTGTAGCCTCAAAGACGTCGACATGGAGAACCAAGTCGACGGTACGCCCATCACTCCAGAAGAATTTGACGACGACCCCCGCTGGACCCGAATTGTTAAGGCCCAGCGTTCGGCCTACCCTAGAGGAGACGCTACTCCTCAAAGCGACCCCCTCAAGTCCGCAATAGCGTCCCCGCCATCACTGAAGACTCCCAGATTACGTCACCATGTCCCTCTACCTCGACTTCCACAAGAAGACTACAAGATCGTGTTCCGCCCCGGCGGTGGCCTCGACCTCCGCACCACTACCAATGGGGCCCTCCTGACCTCACTTTGTGCCATCGCCAAAGTTGACTATGCCACCGCCCGTGCCAAGGATCGCGTACGTATCAACCCATACAACAACTCATTCACTGTTAGTTCACCCTCAGACCAACGCACCCGGTTATATGTCCAAACCTCTGAGCTGCGTCTCGCAACCAATTCGTACCCCCTGCGCGCTTACGTTGCCGCTCCTGACAACGCTCTCCGCGGTGTAATCTACAACGCCGTGGACCAACAGAGCCAAGAGGAGATCATAGCAGACCTTCAAGCTATGAACCCCAGCAATACCTACGCCATTGCCGATGCAAGACAGATGGGGCGTACGCGGTCCATCCTGATCACCTTCGTCGGCACAAAAGAACTACCCCGCACCGTGATATTCAACTGCGGCCTTTTTATCTGCCACCCTTTCCGCCGCAAGGCCGAAGCCTGCACCAATTGTTGGAGCTACGGCCATCGCTCCGACGTATGCACCCAGCCCAGATCCGGACGCTGCACTCGCTGCGGAGCCGTGCACGAGATTCGGGAGCCCCCCGACTGCACACCTAAATGCATCTTGTGCCAAGGCACACATGTCACGGGATCCCGCCCGTGTGGACTTCGCTACGCGCGGACCGGTCCCTCTCCAACCAACTCCAGCCTTAAGTCAACGTCATCCACCCCACCGCAATCAAAACCGTCCACCGAAGACTCCCGCCCATCTAGACCCAGCCAGCGGTCCAACTCCGGGACCCGCCAAGGACGCAGCCCCCGCCGCCGCTCCGTCTCTTTTCCGCCACTGCCGAGTCAAGACACCTCATCGACTTCTTCCCAGGTGAGCCGGCCTTTGCAGCCTCCCACCCCCGACCCCGAAAAAGAAGAGCTCAAAGCTCAAGTCGCTGCCCAAAACAGGGAGATTACCCTGCTAAAACAACAGCTGCAGGCGTTGTTGGGGCACCCCCAACTCCCCAGCCCTTCTTCACAATGCCCCCCACCACCTGTCACTCAAAAGCCCCAGCCGCCCCTACCCGCCCCCATGTCCATCTCCTCCAATGCTTCCTCCCGCGCCACCTCCCCTTCCCGCACCCCTCCACAAAAGAGGCGATCCACCAACCAGCCCACATCCATCCCGGAGGTGGAGGCAGTCATCCACCACACAGCCTCGTTTCTTGAAGCCCATGAACAACGCCTCATGGCCGCAATTTCTACGCTGCGTACCGACACGCAGAAATGGATGGAACAAATTAACGAACGCGTAGCCAGAATTGAGGCCCGCCAGAGTGCCCACGAAGCCGAACTTGCCCAGACGACCCTAATGGTGTCATCCCTCCTCCCCTCCTCCTCATCTCCCAATCCCCCTGCACCAGCAGGGGCACCCAGGCCTCGTGATGGCCAGACACCCCTCACGCCTTAATTTCTGGCAGTGGAACTGCCGTGGTTTCCGCGGAAAGCGGAACGCGCTGCAGCTCCACCTCCAGAACATCCCTCCCTCCGAGCTCCCCGCTTTAATCGCTCTCCAAGAAACTTTCTCCCCAGTTAAGCTGCGCGACTTCACTGCTTTCCATCCTTCTTCCTCATCCCCCCCGAACATTGCCACTCTGGTTCACCGCAACTACACGGCGATAGAGCATCCTCTCGACGTTCCAGAGTGCACGCACCTTTTCCTAGAACTCCTCCCCCGGCGGCGACAGGATGCCAGTCTCTTTGTTCTTAATGTCTACAGCCCTCCTCGCACACCTTCAGCTCCTCTCCTCCTCCTTCTACGCAAAGCCCTTTCTCGCGCACATCGCAACGCGCTCCTCATTCTTGGGGATTTCAATGCACATCACGTCAGCTGGGGTTATCCCGGGAACAGTAGGAAAGGTCTCGCGCTGTGGACATTCATCCAGAACGAACAGTTATCCGTCCTTAATGATTTTTCTGACCCAACCCGCATCGGCTCCAGCGTCCAACGCAACACTAATCCGGACCTTTCCATCTGCAAAAACGTCGTGGATGCAGCGTGGACGAACACCTGGGTCTTTCTCGGCAGCGACCACTATATCCTGTCCATCTCTTTCTCTCTTCCTAGCCTATCCTCCCGCCAGCGTCTGAGCCAGGTAGTCGATTGGGATCGGTTCCGCCACTCGCGGCAACATGCCCCCACCTCCATCTCAGACCTTTCTCAATGGACTGCCACCTTGCTCAAAGATGTTTCATCCGCCACCTCTACCGTCCCTACCCCTCCTCACTCCTCCACGGCTGACAGCCGCCTCCTTCACCTATGGGAGGCGCATCATTCCCTGCACCGCCGCTGGCTTTCACAAAAACACAATCGCTCACTACGCCTCCGCCTTGCCCGCCTGGGTATGGAAATTGAGGAGCACTGCTCATACCTCACCAGGCAGCAGTGGGGCCAGACATGCGACCGCATGGCCGGTAATCTCGGGCTGAGGGATACGTGGGCGCTCCTACGTGCCCTCCTTGACCCGTCGCATGTCAAGGCCACGCAACGCAGGGATGTGACGCGCCTCCTGCAATCCTCACCGCTATCCGATTCCGATTTCCTTCTTGCACTCCGAGATCGCTATCTTTGCACTTCCCCTCCGTCCCCCCTCCCTTCTTACTTCGGCACCATTAATTCTGCGCTTGACGCAGATATCACTTTGGGGGAGGTTTGTGCGGCGCTACATAAGCTCCGCACCACTTCCGCACCAGGAGCAGACCAAATTTCTAATAAGGCCCTCCGTAACCTGGACACATCATCCCTAGAGGCCATTACGGACCTCTTTAACAAACATTGGCACGAAGGCACCCTGCCTTCTGAGTGGACCCACGCTAAGGTGACCTTCATCCCCAAGCCCGGCAAACCCATAGACATTCAAAATCTCCGTCCTATTTCCCTCACCTCTTGTCTCGGTAAGCTCTTTGAGCACGTCGTTCTAGACCGCTTACAGAGCTTCCTCGAGGACAACCATCTCTTCCCCGATTCGATGTTCGGCTTTCGCCCATCCCTCTCTACACAGGATGTCATGCTCCAGCTCTCCGAAGAGGTCCTTCACCCTCTTCACGCCAAGCGCACTCGCGCGATCATGGCACTGGACTTGACAAAAGCATTTGATAATGTCTTCCATACCGCCATCCTAGACGCCCTTTCTACCCTTAACGTGGGCTCCCGAATCCATAGTTACATCAAGGCTTTTCTTGCCCATCGCACGGCTGAGATCTCATTCGGCACCCTCTCCTCTCCTACTTTCCCTCTTGGAAATCGAGGTACCCCCCAGGGTTCTGTTCTCTCTCCCCTTCTCTTCAACATCACCCTTTTTCCGATGGCACGTGCTCTAGCTAGCATTCCTAACCTCTCCCATGCTTTCTACGCTGATGATATCACCCTCTGGGTGACTACCGGCAATCTTGGTGAGATGGAAGCAGCTCTCCAGGCAGGCGCTAAAACGGTCGCCGATTATGCTCGCACGGTCGGGCTAGCTTGTTCCCCGTCCAAGTCGGAGGTCCTGCTCCTCCTGGCTCGAGGCATAGCTCCAACCTCATCTCCTAACCTTAACGTCACTATCGACGGACATCCCATCCCTTCTGTCTCTTGCATCCGTATTCTCGGTCTCTTTCTCCAATCCAATGGCAAACACACTACTGTCCTTTCCCGCCTTACTACCACCGTCCAGCAGACGGTACGGCTGATCCGACGGGTCGCTAACCGACACTACGGCATGCGCGAGCACGACCTCCGTCGTCTTGTTCAGGCCTTTGTGCTAAGCCGCCTTGTATACTCCCTCCCCTACCTCTTTCTGTCTCGTACCGAGGAAGACAAGGTCAACTGTCTCATCCGCCAAACTTATAAGTCGGCTCTCGGGCTTCCCACTTCCACCCCCACTTCTCGTCTACTAGCGATGGGCGTCCACAATACTCTTTCAGAACTTGTGGATGCCCATCGCGTGGCACAACTCGATCGTTTATCTCGCACCACCCCTGGTAGAGCCCTTCTTACTTCCCTTCGCTTGACCCCTGTCTCCCCTATCTCTGTCACCCATCCCTTGCCCAGCTCCCTCTTCTCCATGCTCACTGTCAAGCCCCTTCCCAAGAACATGCACCCTGAGCATCATGCCGCTCGCCGATCTGCCCGCGCCTCCACCCTCTGGTGCCAGTACGGTACACGGTCTGACGCCGTGTATGTTGATGCGGCACCCTACCTCTCGCATCCCGCCTATGCCCTGGCCACTGTCTCTAATACACGAGCCCCCCTCTCCGTCGCCACTATCCATGCTCTCACTTCCACTGCCGCAGAGGAAGCAGCCATCGCCCTCGCCATTGCCAGCACACCAGCCCTTTTCATATTTAGCGACTCTAAGACCGCAGTCCGCAACTTTGCAAAGGGTAGAATCTCTTCCTCTGCGCTCAATATCCTTAAGCACTCCTCCCCCCCTTCCCGATCTATCCAACTAATTTGGGTTCCGGCTCACGCGGGGCACCCTGGAAATGAGGCGGCAAATTCTATCGCTCGCGAAATGACCGACCGAGCTGGCCCCCTCCACCCCGGGATGGACACGCGTGACTCCCTCCTCACCTTCCATGACATCACCCTCCACTACCGCAACTCCCGATTATCCCTCCCTCCCCCTCACAAGTCCCTATCTAAAATCGAACAGAATACGTGGCGCCATTTACAGGCCCACACTTTCCTCTCCCCTGCACGCCTTGCCCTTATTCACCCCGGTGCCTTCTCGCCCCAATGCACGCTTTGCAGCTCTCCCCGAGCAGACTATGCTCACATTCTTTACTCTTGTCCGGCGCACTTTCCCCCCGTCTCCTGGCAAATAAACAGCCCGCAGCTGTGGGAGGCTGCTTTGGCCAGCTCGGAGCCGCATATTCAACAGCGGCTTACGACCTGGGCAGCGGAAGTCGCCGCCAGGCGTGACCTGGAGGCCACGACCAGCAGCCGGAAGGCCACCCACGGAACGGCGGCAACATAATTTTACTTTTTTTAATTTTTTGGCCTTCAATGAATAAAGTTTGTACCACCACCACCATCCAACATGACGCCCATTGAAAAAGCATGCGCCGCTAATCGCTAGGCTGCTCGGCTCCTGGGGGCGGTAGATGCTAGTCGGAACAGCCCGCTTTCTTCGTCTC